>NC_083290.1:10708117-11008117 GCF_963506605.1 Zootoca vivipara | reverse complement strand
CAACATACTTTAAGAAATTAAGTTTTTCATCAGCAATTTGGGATTTATTGCATTTACCTACGTTTAGTAAGAAGGCAAGGCCTGCAGCGCTGCTTCCATTCTGCTGCAGTTTCTCTTCAGCCTAAAACCATATTAATTGTATTGCAGTCTGCTGTGGCATAATTGCATCACTTATAGAATTTACATTATTGTACAAATTACATGGTCATTGTGTTATTCCACCCCATCTATTTCAGTGCCAAGGAAACACACTGAAAATTAGGTGGGAATGCTATCGTGTTGTTTGCCGGCTGAAAGTGACAACAGAAAATGCCAACCATAATCACTGGATTGCTCTCCATTCTTGACATGGAAGAAATAAGCGAATGTTGGCCATTTTTGCTCCCGTTTCCATTGGATTTCTCCAGCATCCCTACCAGGGTGGGATAAATATGTCAGAGAATCACAGAATTGTAGAGTTGGAATAATAATAATAATAATAATAATAATAATAATAATAATAATAATAATTTGTTTATACCCTGCCCATCTGGCTGAGCCACTCTGGGTGGCTCCCAATCAAATATTAAAATCAATACAGCATTAAATAATAAAAACTTCCCTAAACAGGGCTGCCTTCAGATGACTTTCAAAAGTAGGATAGTTGCTTATTTCCTTGACATCTGATGGGAGGGCGTTCCACAGGGCAGGTGCCACCACTGAGAAGGCCCTCTGCCTGGTTCCCTGTAACCTCACTTCTCACAATGAGAGAACTGCCAGAAGGCCCTCGGCATAGCTGCCAAGTTTTCCCTTTTCTCGCGAGGAAGCCTATTCAGTATAAGGGAAAATCCCTTTAAAAAAGGGATAACTTGGCAGCTATGGCCCTCGGAAGTGGACCTCAGTGTCCAGGCTGAATGATGGGGGTGGAGATGCTCCTTCAGGTATACAGGACCGAGGCCATTGGAAGGGAGCACAAGGCTCATCTAGTTCAGGCATAGGCAACCTTGGCTCTCCAGGTGTTTTGGAACTACAACTCCCACGATCCCTGACCATTGGCCCTGTTAGCTAGGGATCATGGGAGCTGTAGTTCCAAAACATCTGGAGAGCCAAGGTTGCCTATGCCTGATCTAGTTCAACCTCCTGCAGTGCAGGAATCCTTCACCCAACATGGGGCTTGAACCCATGACCCTGTGATTAAAAGTCTCATGCTGTACCACCTGAGCTATTATGTTTTCTTTCAGATTTCTACCATAAGTTTGCATCAGTTTGTTGACTTTAAGATGTAATACTGATGCTTAAACAAACAAATGGTCTGGTCTGGTCAGTATATGCTGATTCAGAAGTCTGCTTGAGTCCAAGAGGGCTTATTCCTAGTTAAGTGAGGGTAGAATTGCAGCCTCTGTGAAATGGCAATTCTAGCAACATACAAGAACCTCATTTCTTTCAAACCGGGCATCTGCAAAAGGCAAAAACAGGGGCTGTGATTTAATATGGGCACGTCGCAGAAATAAGGGCTGTCACCAGAGGAGTGTGAGGCAGTCTCATGTCTTATTTCATAGCACCTAGGCAAAGTTTTCTTTGAATGAATAAGGAGCGAATAAAGCAAAAGTCCCTCACCCGTTAGAGGCAACGTCTGTTCCTATGACTGAGCCATCAAGCGTGAATGTGAGTCTTCAATAGTTGTTCAGTAACATTTAAAAAAGAAGAAGCAAAAGGAGGGGGCAACACCCACACATGGTAATATATTATCCTTGTTATTGCTCCTTCTGTTGTTTTCAACAGTTTTTGTTCGGCATGTTTTGTCTCGTGTGTGTAAATGCAGAGCGCGCCGTATGGCAGCCGTGCTGAGCACACTTATCTGCTCGCTACTTCCATTGGGCTGGAACAAAGACTCTGCGTTCTTTTACCTTGTCTCCATTCTCTTTCCTTCTTTATTACATCACATCACATTGTACGGGTGTACCAAAGGCGTTTTCAAACCCTATCTCAAAAATTTTGGGGGGATGACACTGTCCCTTGCCTGCTCCCAATGCAAAATTTGCAAGTGACCTGATACCTGCCTGTCTGCCCAGAATTGCAGGATTTGTGTGTGGCTCTATCATAGGGTGGTGGCCAGTTGAACTGGCCAGTACCTTCAAGCCCTAGACTGAATCCACCTGGACTGGTCATTGGATCCATCTAGGCCTATAAAAAGGCTTCCTGTTCTAGTTGAGCTTTCTGAAGTCAACCTGGTCTTCTTGGGCTCTGGTCTCCTCATCCATTCTTGGTTATCCTTTGGTCCTGCCTTCTGAATGGCCACTTGAGCCTGATTAGTGATTTGTCCCATGGTTTCTGGCTCACCTTGGACTGTTGTCCAGCCACATGCGCCATGTCTCTTTCTGTTGCAAGTGCAACAGTCAGGATCATTCCATGTGCAACTAAACGGTTAATTCTGTTAACCAATGGCAAAGGGGAGAGGGTGAAGGTGTTGCTTAGCAACCAGGGAGGTGGCATGACCCTTTGTGAGGCAGCATGTGCTCTGATTGGCTGTGTAGCTTTGAGGGAGTTTTCCGGCAAGTTTTAGGTTTTATGTCTCCATGCTATGGACTAGAGCAGAACTGCTAAGAAAGGGAAAGCCTCTCTGTTTATTTTTTTCTCAAGGTGGCAAACTGAACAAGAGCAGCGCATAAGCAGAGTATTTACTAGAATTTATTTTCTGTCTGGACTCCAACTCCATTATTTAAGTAATTTTGGTAACACTGTCACCCTGGATAACCATGTTTGAGCAGGGTGGCTATGTTCCACTTCTACTGTCAGATGTCTCCATATGCCAGATGTCAGGATTAAAACATGGGGAGAGTGCTGTTGAACTCGGGACCTGCTTTTGGATTTTCCATAGGGACTTCTGGTTGGCCACAGTGAGAACAGGATTCTTGGCTAGCTGGGACACCATCCTGATTCAGCAGGCTGTTTTCATGTTTGCATTCTTTCAGATCCACAGTTCTCCAAAGTTTGTGATGCAGTTCTCCAACCAAACAATGTGTACAGAAATGCATGGATTGGGAAGCATGTGTGAGTGAAAGCAACATTAAAAAAAAAATGTCATTCTGTCAAGGCAAAATGCTTGCAGAAACATGTATATCTGCCAAAATTGCATTCACGCATTTGTATATTAGGGGGAATCCACACTTAAATGCTGGCGAATTTTCACGGGAACTTGATAAGAATAAAAAATAATTTCAGAAAATGTAGAGAACTGAGTTTAATGCTGCAGAATTGAGGAACTGAGGCACACTTGAGAGACTCGTCCACCTCTCTTCTGAGCCCAGGGCCTTGACATATCCATAGTTTAAAACATTTCATTATTTGAAATTGTCTGTCTTCATGAAAGACGTGTTAGCATTAGCTTCAGCTGGGATTCGGAGGCAGATGATGGGAAATTGACACCAGAAGTTTACGTTGCTGGCCTTGTGGTTCAACTAGATGTAACTACTTCTGAAATGTCAAATTTACAGAGAAATTGTTCCACTATGAGGCCTGTCTGTGTTCCTATCGTCTTCCCTTCCAGTCCCAGAGGAAGCTAATTTAAGAGTCCCTTTCCATGCTCCAATTAAATCAATTCACCAATTCACTCTGTTTTCACATAATCTTAAATTTAGCATTCATTTTCTTCTTAGCTTTTGGCTTCATTTCCTGTTAATAAACAGCCTAGCGCACAACACATGCTCCTCAACAAAGCCATTCAGATGCACAGAGACACCAGTAATTTGCCAGTGCGTCTTCATGTAATTGTTTTAAATTAACAAAAAGAAACACACCACACCCCTGTGTGTGAGACTCCTTCCTTCTTTCTTGTGGTTTGAGATCTGTGCATCTTGTCATAAAACGGTATTATGCTTTGTCAACACCAAATTTTATTTGCCCACCACCTACCGTCACTTTGTATTTTGTAATTCTGACAATTCCACATTGGCACAGAAATGTAGACTTAAGATGTGAGGCTTGACAGAAAACATAGCCAAAAAGCTACTGCCATTGGTACCTTCAAGGCAGGACTTTAGGGCACCACTGGGCCTCTCTTGAGAACCTGGGTCAGTTGGATCACTCGGCAGAACCTGCTCCTTTAAATCAGGGAAAGAGAACCTGTTTTCTTTTGATATCCCATTCTCTTGCAGGTAATATGTTTGGGATGTTTGGGACTTCCTGAAGAAGTGTGCATGCACACGAAAGCTCATACCAAAATAAAAACTTAGTTGGTCTTTAAGGTGCTACTGATGGGACTTCACGTTAGTAATGAGGGATGGGGAAAACTGAAGCCAATGATAGGTGTGGCGTGAGGATGGAATAATATCTGGCAATATTGGTTTCTCTCAGTTTCTTGTTTCTTCAACCTTCCACATTTCCACCCAGTTTCCTCCCTTCCTCCGTCCCCAACTTCCTTACTTCCTTAATCCTTACCTGGATAACTGAATCACAAAATTTGGAGGAGTGTGTGTTTCAGATTACAGGTGAAACTCAGAAAATTAGAACATCGTCGAAAAGTGCATTTATTTCAGTAATGCAACTTATTTTATTTTTATTTTTATTTTAATTTTTCCAAATGCTTTCTTTTGGAAATTCCACAGTAATAAAACAAATAGTTACAATAATAAAAAATAAACAAAAATAAACATTGCTATTACATTTTTTCCGACGATATTCTAATTTTCCGAGTTTCAGCTGTATTGCTATGTTTTCACCCCTGTATTGGTTTGAGAAGTGTGAATTAGGTTGTTTCTCATCAAAATGCAAACAAAATTGGATTGCTGTCATACTCCTACTGGGACACTCCTTTTCTCCCTCCCTCCCTCCCTCCCTCCCTCCCTCCCTCCCTCCCTCCCTCCCTCCTTCCTTCCTTCTCTCTCTCTCTCTCTCTCTCTCTCTCTCTCTCTCTCTCTCTGAAATTGTTGCACCATTTTCTGTTCTCCCCACCCCATCAAATCATGCCCTAGGACCCTGGCTGCCCATGCCTGCTTTATGTTGGAATTTGGTGTTAAAGGGGGGGAAAAATAAGTATATAAAAGGAAAATTCATGGATGCCTAGATCCAGCTTTGGGGCAAGTAATCTTTGGTGAGGGTACCCCAGCAGAGATTTGAAATCACAAAATGAGCATCAAAGTGTGGAAATATAGGCTGTAAGACCATTAAAATATCCCCATCTAAGTTTCCCTCTTCCCTTAGCATAGAAAGAAACTACACATTTGGTAAGTTAAAAATGGTTTACTGTACTTACAAACTCTTCAAAGGTCAGATTCACATGCTTTTCCATGCTGCAGAGAAAACATAGGCAGTCAAACTTAGGTTACAAAATGGTGAATGTTTCTAATTTACAGGTGAATCTCGGAAAATTAGAACATCGTCGAAAAGTGCATTTATTTCAGTAACACAACTTATTATTTTTTTCCTTTTTCTTTTAATTTTTACAAATGCTTTCTTTTGGAAATTCCACAGTAATGAAACAACTAGTTACAATAATACAAAAATAAACAAAAATAAACATCACTATGATATTTCATTAATTACATTCCATTTATAATTGACCCACCTAACAACAAATAACTACAATTACAACAAATAAAGGCTTGAAATATCTTGCTTTGCATGTCATGCATCTATCTCATATATTGGTTTCACCTTTTAAGTTGCGTTACTGAAATAAAGGCTCTTTTCGACGATACAGTATTCTAATTTTCCGAGTTTCACCTGTATTTGTATAGGAACACAAAGATGGCTTGCTTGAGCCAAGCAGTCTGAGCTTGGAGCAACCATATCAGACCTCCTTACTGGTAGGGTTCACATGGTGGAATGGAAGAACAAAGAGCTTGATAACTCTTCCTCCCAGGGTGATAGAGGGCCGACCTAGCTAAACCTAGCAGAACAGCTTGCTGTATGGCTTAACCCCTTCATGCATTAACTAGACTTAAGCATGTTGGGTATATGAGACTGCCTATCCCACACTTTAAACATTCCTGTATAAATGATATTCTCCAGCTTGGTGGAATCAAATAATTGACAATGCTACACTCTTGGGAGTCTGTCATATGGGTGGAACTATATTTTATCCAGATATGCAACAACAGTAAGAGATCCGGGGGCATTTCCAGGTATAAAAATGTTGGATGCTGTTGTCTGTGATTGAATATTTGGGTGGTAAAAGATTATGTACAGTGGTACCTCTACTTACGAATGTTTCTACTTACGAATGGAGCTCCGTCCGCCATCTTGGATGCTGTTTAGATAGGATTTTTTCTACTTATGAATTTTTAGATAGGATTTTTTCTACTTACAATTTTTTTCTCCCAATGCATTCCTATGGGATTCGACTTACATTTTTTTTCTACTTACAAATGTGTGTTTGGAACGCATTGAATTCGTAAGTAGAGGTACCACTGTATTCATAAGGGAGCCCATCTTTAAACAAATCAGAATTATCTGGCAAGTTTTCAAACAGCCTTTCTTTAAAGGGCTTATTAACTTGTGCTGATTTAGGTTATCACTTAATTGACACCACAGAGTCTAACTTCCTCTGTCAGTTGAATTTGCACGGCCTGCATCTGGCTTTGCACGGCTGCTGAATGCCGCAAAGAGAGATGCCTTCATGTTAAATCAGGACCGACGTTGACTGCTACCCATCATGTTGACCTCCTGATTCCCTTGTTACACCTTGAAAATAATGCTGATGTTATCTTTGAAGCCACCGTAGGAAAGAATACAGTGTGTCACAGCAAAATTCATGTCTGCCATCACCATTGATGTGAACATGACAACCGCTTAAGAGATTTCTTTGAAGAGTAGGCATGAAGTTCAAAGGAGAGGAAACCCATTATGGGTTGGTGGGCTGTTTGTACACAATTTTCCTGTCAATTTTGCTCATCGAGTTATACCTTAGCAGAGCAGGATAGCAGTTTCTCACTCGTTTTAACTGTTTCCCACTCAACTACATCTATGGTTACGTTAAATCCAGAATGTCCTGCCAGGGGGAGGGGAGGTTCACTATCTGGGCAGGGGAAAAAAGGAGTCACCCAGTTTGATGTGTAAATGGTCAGGAATAATTGCACCAAATGGTGGATTAAAAAACCTGATATAAATTTGATGTCCTTGAAAGAGGAGCATGCTTTTATTGAAAATACCATAAATTCTGCACACAATATACTTGATAGGATACAGTATGCAACTATGGGATTTTACGACAGATTTATTTTTGTAATTAAAAAAAAAGGTAATCAGTTAATTGACTTGCACGTGGCACATAATCACAGTTTATGGATTCTATTAAATCTGTTTCTTGCATAGGATAACAGAATCTGATTATTCCTAACTAATTGTAGAACCTAATTTTCCCCCAACTGAAATTCATTTTGTCAGTTTGGGTCCAGTTCTACAGTTTGTTTAGGTCATCTTGAATACTCATTCTATCTTCTGCGGTAGTGGCTACCCTCCCCATTTGGTGTTCTGTTTCACCAGCTTGGACCCACAACACTGAACTCATGGTACCTAATTGTTACAATCTGTGCATCTGAACCATGGCGGACCACCTACAAAAATCTCAGTGTGATCAGGCAGGAATATTCCGTACTTTACCGTGTATAAGACGAGTTTTTTTTTACTTGCAAATAATGTAAAAAATCTGGGTTCTCTTTTACATGGATAGTGCAGGTGGGGAACAGGTGATTGGTTGCAGTCGCGAGCAAGAGCTTCTCTACGGTGATTGGGTGGGCGATTGGTGGCTGTGGCAAGTGTTGCTGTGGATTGGCTACTGCTGCGGCAATTGGACGTTGAGAGTTGGTGCCATCTGCGAGGCATGTGATTGTCAGTGTATTTCAGTCGTGTGAGTGATTTTCGGCTCAACAATTCTGGGCAATCCTCCCAAAATAGCTGAACATTTCTGGGTAATCTCCCCCCCCCAAAAGCTCTGGGCCTTCTCACCCTATTTTCTTAAATGGGAGTCCGCAAAAATAGGGGTAGTCTTATACACGGGGACGTGTTATACATTGAAAAATACAGTAAGTAAGAGAAGCCATGACTGTTTAAAATGGTGGAATTTTACATTTGTGGCCTTCTTCAGGAGGCAGGAGAAATTCTACAGAGTCTCAGAGGCAGGAAGTTACCTGGTGGTATTCCTGAGGTGTTACTGGGTACCGCCATCTTTCGCCCTCAAGTCGGTGCTTCTTGAATAGTGTTTTGGCACCCCGTGGCATCACTTGCAGCAAGTCATTATGGGAACAGGCCAGCCATCGCTGTCATTTATGCCCATGGCCGAAGTATGGATTCCATCTAATGTTGGGCCTGCTCAGATTAGACCTCCTGAAATTGTTAAACCTAAGTCGTGCGCATTGATTTAAAAAGGGGAACTCTGGCTAGTGCTAACATTGGATACAGTCTTATGGGTAAAAAGTAAAGGTAAAGGTACCCCTGACCATTAGGTCCAGTCGTGGACGACTCTGGGGTTGCGCGCTCATCTTGCTCTATAGGCTGAGGGAGCTGGTGTTTGTCTGCAGACAGCTTCCAGGTCATGTGGCCAGCATGACTAAGCCACTTCTGGCAAACCAGAGCAGCACACGGAAATGGCATTTACCTTCCCGCTGGAGCGTTACCTATTTATCTACTTGCACTTGACGTGCTTTCGAACTGCTAGGTGGGCAGGAACAAGGACCGAACAACGGGAGCTCACCCCGTTGCAGGGATTCGAACCGCCAACCTTCTGATCGGCAAGCCCTAGCCTCGGTGGGTTAGACCACAGCACCACTCGCGTCCCTTAGTCTTATGGGTAGCATTCAGTAAAGCTTTGCTCATTGTGGACCCAATGAAATTAATGGACCCAACTTAGGTCTGCTCTGCATGAAGCTTAGTGGAAACCACCCCATGTTTTAAGAAATAAGTCTGATGTCATGTTTCTCGTGGTAAGCTGCCTGCGTGGCCGCAAACCCTCCCCCCCAAAAAGGGCAACATTTCCACACTTACTCAAGATGAAAATTTTCCCTTATTTTCCTCTTTTAGCACCCGCTCCCCAATTGCCAGTGAAAAAGTTGCATAATGGAACTCTGCTGTAATTACATTGAAATCCAGGCACACCTTTGAGAAAGCTATCAACAGGCCAGCTAATGGTTCAGAATGACTTTTCACAATATTTTCACTTGCAAGTAAAACTCCCTCATACTGCCTTAATGGGTTACACTTCAGGAAATCACAGCTTTTGAAATTATACAAAATACTTATTTACGCAGCTGGATAAAGTGCCTCCAACAAGTGTGTGTGTGTGTGTGTGTGTGTGTGTGCAATGTATTTTTGTAAAAATAATATTCATTTTCCCGGGTAACTTTCCCCTCCTCTCACTTGCTCAGCCTGTCTTGAAAACGGCTTTCCTGCCATCCGCCAGAGCTCCTGTTTGCCTCCACAATTCCGCTTCTCCTACAGAAGGGCGCCCCTCGCATTATAATATGCAAAGGAAATCAGATGGCCAAAATTTACTTCATCGTGGGTTGTGCGTGACTTAAATCCACAACCAAACAGGGAAATTGATTTTGTAGAAAATGCTGGTGTGTGGTGGTAAATTGTTGGTTATGCCCAGAAGTGGTTGCACTTTTGACATATTTCTCCCCCCTTCCCCTCCCCACGTCTCTTCTTTATACATGGTTACATCCACACCATGTATTTAAAGCACCTGGTTCCACAAAACAACAGCAGCAGCAGCAGCAGCAACAACAACAACAACAATAGAACGGTGGTTTTTTAAGGGTATTGTGAACTGTAGCCCTGTGGTGGGTAAACTATGGTTCCCTTTTGGAGGAAATCATGTGCATTAAATGTGCTTGGACACTACCAGCATGGGGAATTTTCCGTGAGGTTTACACACACACCCCAAAAAATCCTGAAAACCGTAGCCCTATGAACTACATATCCTAGGATTCTAGGGCTTGCCGATCAGAAGGTCAGCGGTTTGAATCCCCACAACAGGATGAGCTCCCGTTGTTCAATCCCAGCTCCTGCCAACCTAGCAGTTCGAAAGCACGTCAAAGTGCAAGTAGATAAATAGGTTCCTCTCTGGCGGGAAGGTAAACACCGTTTCCGTGTGCTGCTCTGGTTCGCCAGAAGCGGCTTTGTCATGCTGGCCACATGACCCGGAAGCTGTATGCCGGCTCCCTCGGCCAATAAAGTGAGATGAGTGTCGCAACCCCAGAGCCATCCATGACTGGACCTAATGGTCAGGGGTCCCTTTTACCTTTACCTATACAGTACATGCTAAAGGTGCATTCAATGTATGGTGTGGTGGGCTGCCATTCATCCGGAATTTCACAGAATTCCCCCTTCAAAAGTGGTGTCCGGGCGGAATTTTCAAAAAGTGCTTGAAAGGTCTGGGGAAACCCAGGCATATGGCAGCCCATATAGGAGGTGTTGAATTATTTATTTATTTATTTATTTATTTTGCGGATTTCCTAAAAATAATAGCTACAAGGCACCATTTAATTTGGAGATTTTGGAAAAAAACAACACCACCAAAACCTTTTGTGTCCGGATTTTCATTTTTCAAAATATGGCAACCCGAATGGTGTGGATGTGACCCATACATAGCTGAATAGTGCTTTCAAGGCGTTCGGGATCCAAGGTACAATTGTAATGGACTTCATGTTGCAGCTCGGTCGTGCAGCATCTGCTTGGCATCCCTAGAATCTCCAGGTAGGGGCTGAAACTCTGGAGAGCTGGACAGTGTAGACCAGGCATAGGCAACCTTGGCTCTCCAGATGTTTTGGAACTACAACTCCCATGATCCCTGACCACTGGTCCTGTTAGCTAGGGATCATGGGAGTTGTAGTTCCAAAACATCTGGAGAGCCAAGGTTGCCTATGCCTGGTGTAGACAATACTGAGCATGATGGACCATTAGTTTGACTTGGTACGAGGCAGCTTTCTTTATATCTAGCGTTTGTTATTTATCTTGGTTTTTCTCTCCCCCTCCCTTTTTATGATTTCTTGTGCTGGAGGCGGTTTCTGGAGCCACACTGCATGCCCACTCTGATATTCCTCGCCATTTGAAAGCCTAGGAAAGTCATTCTCTTAAGAATCCTGATTTGAATAGGCCTCTTGTCTTCCCTGCCCATATGATACACTGAATGTATCTAAAGTGTAATATTTAATTGCATTTTCTTAATCTTCGCCACTGTATTGCTAAGCTTTCTAATACCTTTAAAATACTGAATCTTAGGCTTATCCTAATTAAAGAATCTCAATTTAATCCATATTGCATGACAATTCAATTTGTTGATTGCTTCTTCCCCCCCCCCTCCAGTCTTCTCTTTCCACCCCTTCCTATGAATTGCCCCCCCCCCTTTTTGTGAAATTCCCGTCAAATGTATTAATTCAACATGATGAATCCTGTATTCAACCCACTGGAGTGAATAATTAAAATTAGCTGATAAAACTTTCAGCAGAATTACTTTATGAAATTGCTGAACAGATGTGTCATTTTAATGAAAATCCACAGACAAGCTCCTTCCCCCCTCGGCAGGATAAAAATATTATCCCCACGGCACATACTTAATTTGGTGGTAAATACACTCCGAGCGATTGCTGGAAGGAAAAGAAAAAGCAACTTGTCACACTTAGTAACTTGATTTTTCCCCAGCATGCCGTAACAGCTATCTACAGTAATTCATAGCGCTCCATTGTTGCTCCGAGTCCCAAAGAGAACTTATTAAAATGCAATAATCTCCTATTTAAACAGAAACAATAACCATTAAATTTCCTGTGGATCCAAAATTGAGCACAAGCCCCATCTGGTAAGAGTGATTAGAAGACTGATGAGGGAATTTAATTTGCAACATTCAAAGACTAAATCGGAGCCGTTCGGGTCACCTGGGACGCGGAATGCTGCTTGCTGTCGTCTTTACGAAATCTCGACCTAAACTGAAAATGGAATGCAGAAGTGAAAATGTTACCCAGGGGCTGAGATTGACAGAACTGTATTTCATTATGGGCCTCCAACAGACTTGGCGAGCTGCGAGAAATTCGGGGCGGTTTCCCCCCCACCTTCCTTGTCACGTCTTGCTTCTACGGAGCAGGTTCTAAGGATATCGCTTCCTTTGCTGCCCAATGAGATGTGTTTACAGCTGGCTAATAATCATAAATGTCCCGGCCAGCCGTATTTTGGTGTTAAGTTACTGCTAAGAAGTCCAGCAGTGTGTCTCAAAACATCTCAAAGGTAAAAGAGGGCGGCTGCTTCTAGACTTCATAGCAACTACTACAAACTACATTGATCCTTCTAGACCTAGACATAAAGCATGAACTTGGCTAGTCTTTTTAAAGGGAGCACGATCCATATGCCTTTACTTAATGTGGACCAAAATTATTGGCCCACGTTAACTGTAAAATTGCCACCAATCTGTTCAGAGGTTTACGCTTTAAGCGAACACCATAGTCACACTCTAGGGGGATCCTCTCAGGACCTAAGATAGGTCCCGGTAATACGAGATTTAAGCCCTGTATTTAGTACAAAGATTTAAACCTTTCCCCCAAAGAACAGGGCTGCAGAGGTCAAGGGCAGAGTATCAGTTTAGGTCATGGTGTGAAATGGAGGCAAAGTGGTGCAGCAGTCCAAGGTCGATGTCAAATGAAGTTCGGGCTCCAGAATAGAAGGTCTTATGGACTCTGGCTTCCTAAATGACACTCTAACCACACTGCCAGCGAAGGAGTAGCAGCTGGCCCATGCTGTCGGGAGGGGCAGCCAGGTACACTTGCCCTAGAGGGCTAAACAGGCCAGCAGGCCCCGCTGGAGGCCTACCAGGCTTACATTGTTATGCCAAGAACGCCCCCGGCCTCCAAGCCAACTGGAGAACTCCTGCCCCGGGCCTCGGACAAGCTTTACACAGGCCTGAGGGATTGCTTACTCACATGCAGACCCCTTATTCACAATTAGACGTACATAGGCATGGGGTACATAGGCATTCACTTGGTCATCGCTCTTTGGTCTGGACCCAAAGCCTTGGCATCTGCACTCTCAAGGACTGGGGAAGGAGTGCTGCACATTCTCCTCTGGCTCTTCCAAGGGTTCTTCATCATCTCTCAACCCAGAAGACCCTCCAGGAAATATTCAAGATTGGATTCAGGGGGTCGTCCTGCATGCTCTTCAAGCCCTTCAGGCTGTTCACAGTACCTAGTGCCAGGTCAGGGTTAGGCAAGGCAGAAACCACGGAGAACATTTAGCTCAGGGCTAGGGGAAATCTGCATCCTTCCAGATGTTCTTGGGATCTAACTCCCATGTGTGGCCAGTGACCTAGGATGGTGGGAGCTGTGGTCCAATAACATCTGGAGAGAAACAGGTTTCCCTGCCCTCCTTTAGCTCCTCTAAACTTGGGGGAAGGAAACAATAAACTAGGTTTTGGTCATCCCTCTGTCTCAATAGATGATGGAGTGTGCATTAGAAGCACTGAAGTGACCTCCCTGGGGTGCAAGCCCGGGCAATGTGCGTGGAGATCCTGGGCTACCCAGACAACATGTTTGGCACTAGGTTGGTTGCAGGAGTTGTCAGAAAGAGGTGTATAATGCATCCAAACATCTTAGTGACTCCACTCTGGATTTGTGTAGGGTTTACTCCTTAGTCTTTTCTTCTCCTGAAGATATCCTGCAAGGCAGCAAATGTTTAGGACCTGAGTTTTCCTTCCTACCTCCCCAAGATGAGGAGCCCCATCTGCCCCTCACTTCTCTCTACAACACATGCAGAAACCACATTCTTGACCATTAGGCCCACCATTGGTCTTGTCCACTCAATCTGCTGAAGCCGGTCTTCACATGCAGAGGAAGTCCCTACCTCACTGAGGGTTGGAGACCCATTGGCTACCCTCACCTGGTTGAGTCAACCAGTCAAAGCCATTTCCTGGAGTGTGGCTGTTGTAGGGTTGCCAGACTCAACAGAGGACAGGACTTCTGTGCCTTTAATTGCCCTGCTCTCTTCTCTTTAAGGTTTCCAGACTCAAAAGAGAGCAGGGCAATTAAAGGCGCAGAAGTCCTGTCCTCTATTGAGTCTGGCAACCCTAGGCTGTTGTCACATGCTGACAGCTTCTGGGAGCCACAGGAGGAGCTGAGTGCAAGGTGGGGACCAAAGGTGGACAAACTACCCTAGCAGGAGCATGATGTGTCCTCCACCCTCCCCACAACACCCCATACACCCTAAACCAGATGCTCATCTATTAACAACATAGATTGTCCTGGAGGGCACACTTTTTCATTCAGAAAGGGGCGTGGACCCTGACATTGGGGGAGGTGTAGAGAGATTTTAACCTATTGTCTCCCACTGTGGTCCTGATCTAGATCAGAGGGCCTGTCTGTGCAATTTGCAAAATACGAAAGCTCATATTGGTATAGATTGTCGACCTTTATTGCTACCACCCTTCACTACCCCCCACCCCCAGAAAGCCCTGCATGAACATTCTCCTAAACTATGTAATCTGGGTATATCTAATTGCTCCCCCCTTCTCTCTCTCTTTTTTTAAGAGAGGAAAATGCTCCCAGATAAAAGGGCTTGCTACTTTATTTCAAAGTGTTTCCTTTAAATAAGTCTTTCATCTTTGAACTTTAAATGCAGTTTCAACATCAATTTGCATTCTCAATTCATCCATGAGCGGTGCCCCTCCAAGAAAGAGAATATGGGAACTGAGTTATATGGGTTTGTGGAATGTGTGTCTTAATAAATCCCCAAGGTAATCAGAACGAAAGACAGCAAAACGAAACAACTCATGAAATATTCCACTATGTCCCCAGGGAATACTTAATGTACACAAGGTCAAGCCTTTGTAATGTTAATTTAAGACTTGTAGGAAGCAACCCGTCATTCTTAAAGAGCAAGGTTGCCATCCCTGATGACAAGTTTATGTTTCTGAAACAACTTCAGCCTCTAAAGAAAACAGAAGCCAACAGATCACCTGTATTTCATGCTCACTAGTTCCTCTGGCTAGCAAGTGCTCACATGTGCAATAATGTCAGGTGTGGGCTGCCTGATCACAGATCCTGGCAGTTACAGGATGAATTTTTCCATGGTAAGGATACCCCCCCCCCGATGGTAGGGCCAGCCCTACCATTAGACAGAGTGGGAAAGTTGTCTTAAGCATCTGAGTTTGGATAGCATGGGAAGTCAACAAATGGTTAGATGCCTTATTACTCCATTTCCAGTGCCAGGGGGAGGAAGCATATTTCACCAAATGTCTGCAGGATGAATTCTCTGATAGTTTATAAAGCATGGGGATCAGCATTACTATCAGCAGGAAGAAGATGCCTTCCTTATTTTTCGTTTTGTCGTTGCTGCCGCTGTAAATGACAGCCTGGCTACCATTTTGCATCTAGGGTTGTCCAGACATTGTGCGTATGTGAGGCATATAGAATACTCAGAGAAAGTTCTGCAAAGTGGACTTCTTTTTCAGAGGTGGGGGAGAAAAACAAATCTCAGATGCCCCCTCCCCGAAAAATTGCATGTGCTGAATTAACATGCTACAAAAAATAAATGGATCTGCCTGTCCCTGGGAATATTATGCCAATCCATTTCTCAAAATTTTAAGTCTGAGGGTTGGTGGAAATGCACACAATCTCTCATTTTTCTCTACACTGATTGAATAGTACCTTGTCCCAACTTACTCCTCTTCCTCCTATTTCCAGACTTCAGCTCGCAGCTTCTGGCTGTCTTCTTGACCTCCATGAAAGGTCAGCCAATTCTGAGCAAAGAGGTAAAAGGGTTGCCTTGCATATGGCCTATAGGATTATGTTCCTTGACAAGCTGAACATGAAACATTTTGGTCCTTCTGTACAGCAATAATTTAAAACATGGTGCTGCTATGTTTGGATTAAGAGGAACGTCCTGCATTTATCCTCTTTCTTTCTTTCTTTCTTTCTTTCTTTCTTTCTTTCTTTCTTTCTTTCTTTCTTTCTTTCAGAGGTGGGCAATATATGGAAATGACTGTGTGTTTGAAAGGTCACAGCGGTGGATGCAAACTCTTAAGTAGACAATTTCCCTTCCATGCATTCAGCATTACTGTTTCTGCTGACGATACCCTTAGGCATCTTTTCCTCCTCACACAGATGGTCTCACTCAGCCCTAACAAAATATTTTAAGCAATTGCATAAATTAAAGCAAGAGGCCCCCAAAGTGCACCCGTAGCAACAATTTGGTAACAAAACAACTGGAATGCAGGCAGAGGGGCAGTTCTTTCTTTTTGCAGAAAGTTCTGGAGTCAAATGGTTAGATATGCAGTGGCACCTTCCAGAACACCATGGCTATGCACACTCACACTCGCATATACATACATGTACACATAAACATGCACGTGGACCAGTGGCAGACCTTGGGACCTCAAACTTCAATGGCACTGTCATAGGCTTCTGTGGCTACTCTTGAGCGAAGTCGCTCCACTCTGTCTTGTCTTTCAGAGTTTTATTGTGCATATTATTTACAGTGCAAAGATATCAGCAAACATGACTGCCTAGTCCGAGTCAGAACCCCGCAATGACTTCTTCCGGGTTCTCGCCCAGCATAAAAGCCTGGGCACCCCAAAACGCTACCCCCTGGCCCTATGGGTGGGAGCGTGCCTCAATTTGGGCGTCGGAGGGAACGGTCTCCTTTCTGGCGGCCTTGTGTCCGACATCTCTCCAGACTCCTCCCCTGACCCTCTCTTATAGCGGGGCAGGGGCTCCGATGCCTGACAGAGCCCTCTCTCCACCCCGCTCACTTCCTCATTCCTTTCTCCTGACTTCCTGCTTGTGCTGACACTGGGTGAGCAGCTTGAGAGCCAGTGTGGTGTAGTCGCTAAGAGTGGTAGACTACTAATCTCGTGAACCGGGTTCACGTCTCTGCTCCTCCACATGCAGCTGCTGGGTGACCTTGGGCTAGTCACACTTCTTTGAAGTCTCTCAGCCCCACTCACCTCACAGAGTGTTTGTTGTGGGGGAGGAAGGGAAAAGGAGATTGTTAGCCGCTTTGAGGCTCCTTCGGGTAGTGATAAAGCGGGATATCAAATCCAAACTCCTCTTCTCTTCTTCTCTTGTCAGGATGAAAGGGGGCGGCTCTCTGTATGGTGCCCCCCTGACAGGCACCCTGTGCAACACCAACGTTTGGTGCCTTGCCTTTAATTCTGCATCATTGCTGTGGCTCCCCTTGTAGCATCTCCATTCTCAATCCACCTCTGCATGTCCATACTGTTACAAAAGTCAGATGCCTGCCCCTCTCTCTGCCAAATGGAGGCAAGAGCCCATGGGGTCCCAGGCACCCAAGCAGGACCTCTGTTCCTTTTTCCTCCCAGCAACCCTTGCCCCCCCCCCGCAGTAACCCTGGCAACCTTTAAAATTCCCAGTCTCTGGGGCAAGGTGGAAGGAGTTCTCTTGTATTGTTAATGTCCCTCATTTGTTCTTATGATAGCCATAGCTCAGCCAGGTTGTTTTACATAAACTAGCCTAGGAATTCCTTTGCGGCTTGCATTCGCTTGGATTACTGCAATGCGCTCTCTGTGGGGCTACCGTTGAAGGTGACCCGGAAACTACAACTAATCCAGAATGCGGCAGCTAGACTGGTGACTGGGAGCGGCCGCCGAGACCACATAACATAAGCTTGAAAAATCTACATTGGCTCCCAGTACGTTTCCCAGCACAATTCAAAGTGTTGGTGCTGACCTTTAAAGCCCTAAACGCCCTCGGTCCAGTATACCTGAAGGAGCATCTCCACCCCCATCGTTCTGCCCAGACACTGAGGTCCAGTGCTGAGGGCCTTCTGGCGGTTCCCTTGCTGCGAGAAGCCAAGTTGCAGGGAACCAGGCAGAGGGCCTTCTCGGTAGTGGCACCCAAGTCCCACCAGATGTCAAAGAGAAAAACATCTACCAGACTTTTAGAAGACATCTGAAGGCAGCCCTGTTTAGGGAAGCTTTTAATGTTTAACAGACCATTGTATTTTAATATTTTGTTGGAAGCCGCCCAGAGTGGCTGGGGAAACCCAGGCAGATGGGCGGGGTATAAAATTATTATTATTATTATTATTATTATTATTATTATTATTATTATTATTACTACTACTACTACTACTACTACTACTACTACTACTATCCCTTCATATCACAATGACTGACGGTGGCTCTCCAAGTTTTCAGGCAGAGCCTTTTAGGCAATGGGCTCCCCCTTTTATTACATGGGGTTCCATCTCATGCCCCATGCTTTTCAACATCTACATTAAGTTGCTGGGGAGGTGGACCTACAGAGTGCTGCTAATTCTTCTTTCTTCTGTGTATATCCAGCCCTTCCAAATTAGTCCAGGGTGAACACATCAACAGCAATATCTTTTTTAAAAAAAATATTATAGGAATAGTTACTGGTATAAACCGTCACCTTCTCTCAGCCAGTGATTTGCGGGTAGTTGGGAATAGCATCTTTCAGCCATGTAAATGGGTATGTTTTAATTTTGCAAATGAAAGTCAATAATGAGCCTGACAGGGAGGACATTCTGCAAGCATGGAGCCACCACTGAAAAGGCCATGTCAACAGGGCAGGACCCAGTGGCAGCGCCACAAGGAGTCAGCTCAGGTGGCAGAGGTGTTGAGAGTGTTCAGATTCAGTAATGGGCTGGATAAGGGACAAGAAAGTGAAGCTCAAGCCCAACAAAATGGAAGTTCTGTAGATGATTTATCTTTTCAGTATGGGGATGAGGCAGCACATATCCCTGAAGGATCTGTGCTTTGCAGTTTAGGAGTGTTCCTAGATCTAGTTTTGACACTTTCCCTATATAATCCATACCAGGCATGTCCAACAGGTAGATCATGATCCACTGGTAGATTGTGGGGTGTTCTTGGGAGATCTTGTAGATCTCTGTCGTCCCCCCCAGTGATCTCTCCCCCCCCCAAAAAAGCTCAACAACTTTGTCTTTCCCCCAAAAGCTACATAACTCTGGCATCCTAAAAAAAAAAAGTTCAACAACTTTGGTCGATCCAATGGCAATGATTAGATCACTGCCATTTTTAAAAAAAATACTGTGAGTAGATTGCGGTCTATTGGGAGTTGGAAGTCCCTGAGCTATACTCTCATTTTTCTCTCTGAGGTAGATTGACCAGAGTAGGACCTTATTGCCTAGCTAGATTCCTGCAAGCTCAAACTTTAAAAGTCCAGTTTCAACATTGCTATCCAAGTTGGCAGGTGGATTCATGTACACTAGCAGAGAAATATTTCCCTCCCCCTCCGATAAATAAACAAGAAGAGAAATCTAATCTCTCCCCCCCCCCCACACACACACACCACAGCTTTTTCTATATGTATCGGCTGGCTTCTTTGTTTCAGCATTTCACGTTGTGTGGTAATGGGTGGTGTTGGAAAAAGCTAATGATGCAATCTCTCTCGGCTTTGCTTTACTATGCAGAGTACTGATAATGAGCTGAGAGTAATAAGGTACGAGTCCCTAAAGATGAATTCTGATTACCTTGGAGGTATTGTCCCCTGTACGCTCCTTTCCTCCTTGATGTTTCTGTAAAGAACATTTGGATTTTGATGAGGGTTTTGTGTATTTGACTTTTAATTAGATTTGCAGTATGTTAGGTTAATAAACCACAGCCGCACAGAATCGTCTACGGCCAGGAGTAGCAGGCGCCTTTTCCTACCCCACCTCCCCGTCTTCTAATTATAATGTTGTTGTTGTTTAGTCGTTTAGTCGTGTCCGACTCTTCGTGACCCCATGGACCAGAGCACGCCAGGCACTCCTGTCTTGCACTGCCTCCCGCAGTTTGGTCAAACTCATGTTCGTAGCTTCGAGAACACTGCCCAACCATCTCGTCCTCTGGCGTCCCCTTCTCCTTGTGTCCTCAATCTTTCCCAACATCAGGGTCTTTTCCAGGGAGTCTTCTCTTCTAATGAGGTGGCCAAAGTATTGGAGCCTCAGCTTCACGATCTGTCCTTCCAGTGAGCACTCAGGGCTGATTTCCTTTAGAATGGAAATTATAAATCTAATTATAATACTCCATTTTATTTACATCCAAAAGGGTAAGGGTTGCCTCACATTTAGCCAATAAATATTACTTAAACTGGACAGAAGCTAATGGAACTGGGCACAGGCATCTGCTTGGCCACAGTGTGATGGGTCTAGGCTAGATGGGTCATTGGCCTGATCCAGCAGGCTCGTCTTAAGTTATTAGGTGTGAGATCCATTCTGATTCTCCTTGGATACACAGATTTTATAGACAAGCTGTGCTTTTTTTTAAGGTGCTGGAACTCACCATGAAGTTGTTACAGTAAGTCACCGGGTGTCTTGGGGCAGCCCTAAACAGATGCCAATTTGACAACAGCTGTTTTCCCCTCCAATGGAGGTGCTAAAAACTGCGGCAAGCTGTCTCCCTAGCTGGTTTGGGGGGGGGGTCACCCCTGGTTTTGGTGCAGGTCAAATAAATGCACTCTGCCACCCTCATTCTCTTAGATCAGCCATAGGCAACCTTGGCTCTCCAGATGTTTTGGAACCCATGGTTCCTGACTACTGGCCCTGTTAGCTAGGGATCATGGGAGTTGTAGTTCCAAAACATCTGGAGAGCCAAGGTTGCCTATGCCTGTCTTAGATTCTGGCGGATGGCTAGGGCAGCTCAGAACGGTCCTTGTGTGCAACGGTAGAGGCCTGGTTGGAAAGCTTAAAACCCGCCACCACTACACAAAAGACAGAATGAAGAAAAGGAAATACGAATTGACCCTGCCTTGTAGCTTGACCAATTTTGGCTAGTTGCTAGGTGGAGTCATAGATCTTTTAAAAAAGGGTAGACTCCATGCTGACCAGCTTCTGTTTCGACTTGAAATGCTTGTTTTGGGCTTCTTGGAAATACGTAAAGGCAAGAAGTTAGCAGGGGAGCATGTGTCAACCTCTTGGTCCCTAAATTAGTGACGTGCATGTGGATGGATAGGGATGCTTGAAGGATTTGATCGACAGATTTAAAGAATGAAACTTTTGGAACAACGCATGTGCAAGTGAAATGGATATAAAATATATTGATTTACCCACAATGGTGATGGTGGTGGTGGAGGAGGAATCCTAATATCCAACCAGTATCTGAATTTATTTGAATTTGTTTTCTTTCTGCAATTGGTTTTAATATTTTGTGTGTGTGTGTGTGAGAGAGAGAGAGAGAGATTCAATCGTTTTGTGTATGTTTTTTATTGTACTGATAAATTGATTTGAGATGTTTCATAGGAGGTGATTCATAAATAAAAATAAATAATAGTGAGGAAGAGGGAGGAGGAGGAAGAGGAGGTATTGGTGCTAGCATGATCCAGCAGTATAATTGCATGCATTTAATGTTGTTGGTTTTTTTCCCCTGGGGGTACACAGGGGTATGCATACCACTAAACATTTTGTGAATCTTTGTACTTTTGTCCATTTACTGTATTTATTTCCCCTGATTTGAATTATAAAACGGTGATTTTCTTGAGTCAAAATGAGAGTACCCCTAAACATTTTTTAATTAGAAAATAAAGCACTGCATGCATTATTTCAAGTTGTTTGCATTTTTCAAAGGTCCACGTGAAGGTGAGCAGCAGATCAGATGTTTTATCCCTAACTAAACCATATTCTTAGAATATTATTTCACAACACAGCATCCAAGGGGGATGTGGATGGATTTAAAAGAAGCGCTTAATACCCTAACCCATTTTAAAAGACAGAGCTGCTGTTTTTCCTTCAGAAATCTCCTCTCTGTTTATTGCCCCATTTTTGTTTAGCAAGTTGCTCTGGCAATTTAATCCATACGCTGTTGCGCTCACTCCTATAATTTAGCTGCCATTTTTCCTTGGGTGAGACAGTGATTGGTTATGGCAGGACTGTAATACGTTGTCAGCCCTGGTTACCCGGCGCTTGTTGACGGTGGCCTAACATTGCCTGAGACACGGTGTCACCGCAAAATTGTTTGACAACATTGATGCCGTGGTTAACGGTGAGCGCTAACAAGGGCCAGGGTTGGGAGAGGGCAGAACGAGAGATGTAGAGCTTCAGGCGGACAAAAGGGATGGAGATGGAAAGCAAATCTGAGCAAGCTGTGAACGTCACTGAAAATAATGCATTTTACTTAGAAGGAGGTTTTTGTTTTTGTATTTTGTTTTTGTTGTGTTTAAAAAATGTATGTTTGCATACTAACGATTTCAAATTGTAGTTCCACTGAAAGCTAACAGGACCTCCAGCTTAACTGCAAGCTGTGTGGCGTCCATGGAGCTGCAGTGATGCTAGCAATTAGAGATGGGGAGAAATAATTCGATTTTGTTCACCTGAGACTACCTAATTCATACATTAAGAACCATTGCACCAACCAAAATGCAGCTAGCCTTCAAAATTCACACTTGTCCAGATTTTTGCAATGCAGTTCTTCAATCAATCAAAGTGTAAAAAAAAATAATTTGAAAATAAGATACAAAAAATACATTATGTTAGGGGAAAGAGCTTTCAGAAATGTGGCTGTTAGTCAAAACACCATATAAAACATGTGTGTTTACATTAAAAATCCACTCTAAAATTATATCGCGAATTTTAATGAGGAGTTTTCTTCTTCTTTAATTCGGATTTAAATACGGAGAACTGAATTGAAGATTGTAAAAGAAGAAGAGAGAGAATCTAAAACTGGCATATTTGTCAATCCCTACTAGGATTATTCCAAAATTTATCCAAAAGAGCTTCCATATGCAAAATTGCATATGTAACAAATCAGAATGTTTTATTTTGCAAACAACTCTTTTTGGGTAGAGAGCTCTTGTATACACTTAAAAATAAATAAATACTGAGGACTTTTGCAGGCTGTCACATGACACAACAGAGGTTGGGCACATATTTATGTCCTTGTTTTATTTATTGATTTCTGAGATTTCTTACCAACCCTTCACTTGACAGTCCCGGGGCAATAGAAAATAGGGTACAATACTCTTAAACCAAAGGAAAACAGCAGGGCCCAAAAGCAGAGTTGAGTGGGGTCATTTGAAAAGGGGATAGGAACCCTAAGGCCCACAACTCCCATTTCTTCATACCATTTATTACAGTGGCTGGAGCTGAGGGGAAACTTAAGAAGGATATTGACAAGCTTGAATGTGTCCAGAAGAGGGCAACCAAGATGATCAAGGATCTAGAAACCAAGCAATGATGATGAGGGCATTGCTTATGAGCAATGGTTGAGGGGTTGGGTTTGTTTGGCCTGAAGAAGAGAAGGCGGAGAGTTGACTTGAGAGCCATCTTCAAATATATGAAAGGCTTTACATGGAAGATGTAGCAAGCTTGTTTCCTGCTATTTCAGAGGCCAGGACCAGAACCAATCAATTCAAATGTCCGGAGCGCAGATTCTGGCTAACCATTATGAAAAACTTTCCAATGGTAAGAGCCATCAGACCGTGGAATGGTCTGCCTCAGAAGGTGGTGGACTCTCCTTCCTTGGAGGTTTAGAAACAGAGGCTAGATGGCCATCTGTCAGGAATTCTCTAGCTGTGATTCCTGCATTGCAGGGGGTTGAACTAAATGACTCCTTTCCAACTCTATGATTCTGTGATTCTGTGAACCAGAAGCCAGTGCAGCTGTTGAAATATTGGTGTTTCGTGCTCCCATGGGTGAATACCTGCTAGCAACTCACTGTTGCATTCTGTTGGAACTTACAGAGCAACTTAACACAGCCCCGTCATCTGAGCCAATGAGCCACGCTTGCATGCAACCACTATCACTGCAGACTCCTTTGCGTACACCTAAGCACAGTGCTCATCGGATCCTTCTGCCAATTGATCTCATATTCTAGTGATGTGCAATTGAAATGACAGCCCGTTATTGGCATCCTTGTATAACTCATTACTGCATCAAGGATCTGGCAAGTCCACTGAGGAGAAGCCATGTGTGCTCCTTTGACACCGATGCCTCCCTTTCATTTCCCATTGTCTGTTACACCCAATCTTTGTCTCATCATCCTTCATGCCAGGTCCCCCCTCGCTCTGCGCCAAGCCAGGAACTTGTCAGAATAATGAGTTATGGTTTATTCAGATTGTGCTGTGGCAGATGTCGTCTTGGGTGGCCTGTTTTTGAATATTTAGGAACTGGGGGTGGGGGTGGGGAGTGTTGAAGAACCATAGCTCAGAGGAAGAGCATCTCCTTTGCATGCAAAAGGTCTCAGGTTCAATCCTGGGCATTTCCAGGTAGGGCTAGGAAACCTTTCCTGCCTGAACTCTTGGGGAAACCTTCTGCCATTCAGAGCAGATAATACTGAACAAGATGGATCAATGGTCTGACTCAAAATTAGGCAATTTCCTCTGTTCCTAGAGGCTCTCAAATGTTATGCAGGCTAAGCTTCGTGGAGATGGTCTTGGTTCCCAAGGATCTTGCTTGAAGACTATGCCCGATTGCTCTGTCAAGCCTCCCCAGGGCCTTTATTCTACCTATTTGAATGGTGGATAAGTGCCAAGTTCGAATCCACATGGGGAGGTGAGCTCCCATTGCTCTGTCCCAGTTCCTGCCAACCTAGCACAGGGGTAGGCAACCTAAGGCCTGGGGGCTGGATCTCGCCCAATTGCCTTCTCAATCCGGCCCGCAGATGGTCCGGGAATCAGTGTGTTTTTACATGAGTAGAATGTGTGCTTTTATTTAAAATACATCTTTGGGTTATTTATGGGGCATAGGAATTCGTTCATCGCCCCCCCCCCCAAATAGTCTGGCCCACCACATGGTCTGAGGGATGGTGGACTGGCCCACGGCTGACCCCTTACCTAGCAGTTTGAAAGCACACTAGTGCAAGTAGATAAATAAGTACTGCTGCGGCGGGAAGGTAAATGGCATTTCTGTGTGCTCTGATTTCCATCACGGTGTCCTGTTGCGTCAGAAGCGGTTTAGTCATGCTGGCCACATGACCTGGAAAGCTGTCTGTGAACAAACTCTGGCTCCCTCGGCCTGAAAGTGAGATGAGCGCCACAACCCCATAGTCGCCTTTGACTGGAGTTAACCAGTCCAGGGGTCCTTTAGATGATGCCTCCCAAAAAGGTGGTGGTTGTGAGATGATACAGCTGCAAGAAATAGCATGGACTTGCTTGGTTCCTTTTAACTGAAGGAGATTTTCTCCATCTTCTTTTTAGCTCACACATTTTTAACACACATGCTCGCTCACTATGGCAAAGGAGTCCTTGCACACAGGCTTAGCTAGCTATTAAAAAAAAAAGTGGAACAGACTCCCTCAGGAGGTTGTGGGCTCTCCTTCCTTGGAGGTTTTTTAAGCAGAGGCTGGATGGCCGACTGCCATGGATACTTTAGCTGAGATTCCCACATTGCAGGGGATTTGACTAGATGACCCTTGGGGCCCCTTCCAACTCTACAGTTCAGTGATTGTATGATCTGCATGTTGGTCATATCCATGCCCATAGGCCCATCTGGAGTTTGATTTTTTTTAAAAAAAAATCGGTTTTGACCGACTAACTGGAACCTCAGAAATGCAAAGAGCAGCCCTTGGAGAAATGGGGCACTGCCCCAGCAACCTCATTTTGCCCCAGCCACCCCCACCTGCCTACATTCTTATTAACAACCAGCTCAGGAAATGACCCTGACTGTCTCCTCCTTAGTCTCAGTGTTGCCTTGGTAAAACTCAGCAGGGGAGATGATGGGGGCAACCCTGGAATTACAGGTGAAACTCAGAAAATTAGAATATCGTCGAAAAGTGCATTTACTTCAGTAATGCAACTTATTTTTTTTCTTTTTCTTTTAATTTTTACAAATGCTTTCTTTTGGAAATTCCACAGTAATAAAACAAATAGTTACAATAATACAAAAATTGTTGTTGTTGTTTAGTCGTTTAGTCGTTTAGTCGTTTAGTCGTGTCCAACTCTTCGTGACCCCATGGACCATAGCACGCCAGGCACTCCTGTCTTCCACTGCCTCCCGCAGTTTTGGTCAAACTCATGTTATTACATTTCATTAATTCCATTCCATTAATAATTGACCCGCCTAACGACAAATAATTACAATTACAACAAATAAAGGCTTGACATATCTTGCTTTGCATGTCATGCATCTATCTCATATATTGGTTTCACCTTTTAAGTTGCATTACTGAAATGAATGCACTTTTCGACGATATTCTAATTTTCCGAGTTTCACCTGTAGTTGGCTCTGCTTGCTGCTGCCTCTAGCTCCCTCTGCTGTTGGCCTCCTTGTCTTCCTCTCTCCCTCAATAGGCACCAGCCATCACTCATTGTGGAGTGGGGTTTTAGGACATTTACCACACAATGAAGTATCATCATGTTTCTCTCTCACACTTTCCGTTCTAAGGAACATTCAGGGCAGCTACCATGTATAATGTATAAGGAGCAAAACAGAACAAAAGGATGCAAAACGTTATAACAAAGAAATGTCATTAAACAGAACAGTAAGACATAAAACAACCCGGGCGTTAAGAATCAGTAGGTTAGGCCCCAGAGCCTGATGAAATTGTCAGGAGTATGGGCAGGAGTCAGGCTCTGGGGCCTGTAGTGCTTTGCAGGACTGGGGCCTGCCTCAGCTCGTGCTGGAGAAGCAAGGCGTGGCCACATAGGTGAAGTCCTCAGCTTGTGCTGGAGAGGCAAGGAGTAGTCACCCAGGTGAGGCCACTTGAGATCTCACTGCACCTGGTGGCAGGAGCTGGGAGGGTTAAAAGCTCAGCTTTTGCCTTCAGCTCTTTGCCACAGCAACACTTTCCCTGCCTGGTTGCACCTGGCCTCCTGCTCCTTGGACCCTTGCCTTGCTGACGCCTTGATTCTTGCTCCATGGACCCTTGCTTTGCCGACGCCTTGATTCTTGCTCCATGGACCCTTGCTTTGCCGACGCCTTGATTCTTGCTCTGTGGACCCTTGCCTTGCTGACGCCTTGATCCTTGCTCCGTGGACCCTTGCCTTGCCGACGTCTTGATCCTTGCTCCGTGGACCCTTGCCTTGCCGACGTCTTGATCCTTGCTCCATGGACCCTTGCCTTGCCGACGTCTTGATCCTTGCTCCGTGGACCCGTGCCTTGCCGACGCCTTGATCCTCGACCCTTGTACCTTCGCCTTGCTTCTTGTTCCTTGAACCTTCGCCGTGCTTCTTGTTCCTTGAGCCTTCGCCTTGCTCCTTGACTCCCAGACCTTCGCCTTTGCCTCTGCCTTGCTCCTTGACCCTGCGACTGCCTGCTGCTGGACCCTCAGCCCTGCACCTGTTCCTGCTTGTACAGCACCATCTTGCCTCTGGTCCTGATGCCCGCCGACCGGACTGTGACAGAAATGGTATTGGTGTTTCTGTACAGCAGTGGGATGCCACCAAATGCCACGGCACTTCCCAGCCAAAGGAATGCACACAGCAAATACTTAAGTATTTCTTGTCAAAGTTAACACTTGCAGTCGCTTCTGCATCCTTTCAGCTAGGCAGCCATTCCCAGGTTTGCACTCTATGGAGCAGTTGCAGCAACAGGGGACCACTCCCCTCCACCAGTTTATATACCTTCCCCCGATGGGCTGCATACTTGTAGCTGGAGACTGTGCCTGCATGGAAACTTCCTCTGCTCATCCCTTTTCAGTCCCCTCCTGATTCTGGGGTATAATGGTGAAGGAAAAGATGGGGAAGCACCTGGCCCTTCACTTGCGTGACCCGCCTCTTCCTCCTCTTCTTCCGACCCATCCTGGGCTCCACCCTCCAGCTCTGAAGCTTCCCCTGCCTCTGATTCTTGCCACCTGGCTGGTACAGGGCCCCCGAAACCACTGCCACCCTCTCCTGAGTCAGACTCCAGCCCCCCTGCCCCCACACTCGTCAGCATCCTGACAGTCCCTGAAACCAAAGAAGGGATCTGAGCTTCTTGAGTTCCAGGGAGAAAAATAAATAAATAGAGAAGAACCCTTCTCCCCCACCAACTGTACCCCTGCTCACAGTAGAACACAGAGCAAGGACCCTTTTCCAGCACACATCACATTCCTGGACCACAATCATCTTTGTATCCCCATGCAAGTCAATGGCTAGTCCATCTAAGCTACCATGCAAGTCAATGGCTAGTCCATCTAAGCTACCATGCAATCACCAATGGCTGGTCCATCTAAGCTACCATGCAAGTCAATGGCTAGTCCATCTAAGCTGCCAGGATACCATCAGGTAGCATGGCAAGGAATGGCCTCCACCTGAGTCCTTGTAGAGCTGCTGCCAGCTCAGGGATGGGTAACTCGTGGGTTTCCAGATAAGCTGGTGTCCAGTTCTCATTGCCCTGGGATCAGAACCCTGCTGGAACAAGCCAAAGTCCATCTAGCCCAGGCATCCCCAAACTGTGGCCTTCCATATGTTTTGGCCTACAACTCCCATGATCCCTAGCTAACAGGACCAGTGGTCGGGGAGGATGGGAATTGTAGTCCAAAACATCTAGAGGGCCGAAGTTTGGGGATGCCTGATCTAGCCCAGCATCCTCTTCAACCGGAACAACCAACTAGAAGCCCATGAGAAGTCTGCAACCAAAAGCTTGAGTGCAACAACACTCTTCTCACCTGAATTGGAAATCATTACCAAGCTTAAAACCATGGAAGCACCTGGGATGAATAGAGACATCGGATTCTTATCTCATTATGCATGATCAAGCTCTCTTTAGCACCTCAGCCCAGGACTAATTGCAGCCATCAGCAGCCATTAACAGCCATCTCCAGGTTTACCACTCCCATCAGCCCACCACCCATTCCCACCCACCCCCACCACCCTCTGTATATATATATATATATATATATATATATATATATATATATATATATATATATATATATAGGGTCTGACACTTCTGTTTCTAGTGTATCTGAAGAAGTGTGCATGCACACGAAAGCTCATACCAAAATATAAACTTAGTTGGTCTCTAAGGTGCTACTGAAGGAATTTTTTTATTTTGCTTCGACTCAGACCAACACGGCTACCTACCTGTAACTCTTCTCACCTGTAATTATTAGAGGCGTGCTGCTTTCAGCAGTGGAGGGAGAACTTAGCTAGTTACCATGGCTAGAATTCGCCGATAGCCTCATCTTCCATGACTTTGGCTAATCCTCTTTTAAAGCCATCCCTGGAACACTGGAAGACCGTTGGTCCATCTAGCTCAGAATTGTTAGCACGGACTGGCAGCTGTTCTCCAGAGATTCAGGCAGAAATATTTCCCAGTTCTACATGGAGCTATTCCATGTAAAACTGATGCTCCACCACTGAGCTTCCCTTCCCATCTGAAGTGGTGGTTATCACTATTGCATCATGATGGTCAGGGTTGCTGGGACTTGGGCTACACGGACAAATGGTCTGACTCAGATTAAAGCAACATCTTATGTTCACGAAGTACATCAATGCATTTTCTGAAACTTAAATAAGGCCAGAGACACCCCCTACACTTTTATTCTCTAGAGAGAATTTCACGTCTGATTAAATAGTTTACATAAACTTAATCTACCCCTCTTGCTCGATGCATTATAATCTCAGATATTATTCATGTAGCGATTCCTCTGTGAACCATAAAATGTTCATTTCTCCAAAATGAATATGAGAACTCCAAAGCATTAGTGGTCTAAGGAGCATAAAAAAAGTTTATTGCTTTTTGCTTAACATTTTTCAAGTTGCTTTTTTATATTTATTTTTCTGATGGCTGAAACAAATTTTGCATTTAGATTAATGGAAGATGTTTTCCATTTGATGGAAGTAGCAAGGGAGCAGCTTTTACACATGCACACACACACTAAAAAGAAAGAAAAATCCCCTAAGGTTCAAGCAGTGGTGCTTTATATGGGGTTTTTTTTGGTGGTTTTTTTTTTATACCAGATCTGTGTTAGCAGAACAATCACTTCTCAGCATGGAAAGGTAACATAATTGGTCTATATAGTGGCAATACAGAAAACAAGAAAGCTTCAGAGAAAGCTAATATAGCTCTACTTAATAATTTCCTTCAAGAGTCTGAATTTGAATGTATATTTCACCCAGCTTGA
Organism: Zootoca vivipara; assembly: GCF_963506605.1. Taxonomy (NCBI): domain Eukaryota; kingdom Metazoa; phylum Chordata; class Lepidosauria; order Squamata; family Lacertidae; genus Zootoca; species Zootoca vivipara. The sequence goes on along the minus strand of NC_083290.1, from coordinate 10,978,206 downwards.
GGCAAACAATTTGTGCTTGTACGTTGTAGTGGAACTTACCAGGGGGTCAGGCAATCTATTTGAGTTCTTGAAGTTTTCTGAAGTGTGCAGGAGTTAATGGTGGTTTACACACACACACACACACACACACACACACGATCCCATTGGACAATGCTTCCTTTCCTCTTCCCACAAACAAATGCCTCTTCATCCATCAGAGGAGTGGGAATGGCACAAAGTCGGGGCAACTGAGTCTAGCCACCATTTTAACTACCCCCCCCCAACTGCCTCCAATGTAGAGTTCTAGGACATTGCGCAGTGATGGAGAGCTGTGGTCAACTGAAATTGCCCATCACCTTTAAAGGCTCCTCCATGCACTCATCTAGATTGCCCTTATCTGATACTTGCAGTGGGAGGGGGAAGGAAACCCCAGGTAGATTTGTGGGCAGGGGGAGCAAGAAACAAAGGGGTAGAAGAAAAAGTTTCTTGTCCATTGCATTTCAGAGTCCTCACATCCTCTATTAGAGAGTTTCAAATACAGAAGCTCAATTTTTTGCTATACTATCTTCTGTGCTGCAACAGAAAGAGGTTGGGTGGGTGCTGGCGAGCTTCAAAGAGGCAGAACAAGGAGCAGAAGAGACTTAAAACAGCCCTTTTATGCTCCCTCCTTGCACACATAAATGCTGCATGTGTGATTGACTATGCAGAGTTAGCAAAGCTGACCTGCGGGATCCGTAACCAGGGAGAGACAAAGTTCCAAAAGGAATGGAGTGAATTCGTGGACTATATGGAGAAGAACTGTAGAAGTTTAAAGACACTTGCAGGACTGAAATAAATCCTACGAATTGGTTTTATTAGATGGACTAAAAGGAACTGCGAGATAAGAGTGGGAAAGAAAACCGAATGAAGGGAGGGAGGTCAAAGCTCGACAGAGCAAAATGAACTAAAATAGGTGAATAGAAGATCTTTTTTTTTAAAAAAAAATGGTTTTTGTTTGTTGTTGTTGTTGTTTTTGTTGTTGTTTGATGTTGTTTATTTGGAAATTTAATAAAAATTATCTTGCAAAAAATAAATGCAGCATGTGCCCACATGCTTGTGCCACAGTTGTGCCCCAACTCTCCCAACCTGACCACAACTCCATCCTTACCTGGGACCCTGTGGACCAGGTGCAGGGATGGGTTTGGGGGTCAGAAAAATAATCTGGAGTTTTCCAGTTTGGGTGGCAAAATGTTCAGATCAATTCTGAGTTAAAATGGGGAGAGCATTTTGTGAGCTCTCTCATTTCTAGCTGGAACATACATCACAATCGCTGAAGATCTCTTAATTTTTTTAAAATTCTTTATTTAAATGTCCATAAAATCCCCATCCACCTATTCACTCTACCCCCCCCCCCCACCCTTTGTGATTTCCAGCCTGTTCTCTATTTCAGTTTTGGTTTCCAAGTTCTTTTCTTTACCTTTTCAATCCCTGAAGATCTCAAAGGTCCACCAGAATCTAGTTTGAAAACCTTAGATCTAGCTCAGGCATAGGCAAACTCCGGCCCTCCAGATGTTTTGAGACTACAATTCCAATCATCCCTGACCACTGGTCCTGTTAGCTAGGGATTATGGGAATTGTAGTTCCGAAACATCTGGAGGGCCGGAGTTTGCCTATGCCTGATCTAGCTCACGTCTCTTGGCACTTGAGTGTGTAAACTTCATAAGAAACTTGCAACCCCACCCCCACCAAACAGGGCTTGAATTTCGTTAATGCTGTGACAATGAGAGAGCTAAATAGATGTGACAGTTATGAATGATGTACTGTCATGCACTTCTGCATTTGGGCTCAGCTAAATTGACACTGCTGTCAAACAGCCGCTACGGAAAGGAGAGGCCTCTGATGAACCTTCTAATATGGTAAATGGGAGTCTTAATTCTTCATTAACGAGGAAAAAGGAGATTTGGCCATGCAATTTTCTACATGCTGCCGTTTTTAAAGATTCCAATAACCTAGCATTTACAGCTGAATAGGTAAAGATTGCTTTTTCTTTCTCGCTTCCTCAACCCCCCACCCCCACCCCGGACTTACAAATTCCAAGGAAGCGTTGCTTAAACACAGACTTATTGCTTTAGTTATCTTTAATGACTTTGAAATGTATTGGCCTCATTATGGAGCAGTGCAGTTATCAATCCCTCTAATTAGGTGATATGGTCCCATAAGAAATTCTACATTAAAGCACCAATAAAATAAAATAAAAGAGTTGGAGGCATCTGTTGCTGGCAACAGGGGTGTCACACTGGGTTTAAAGCTACAGTGAATCCTCTCTCTTCTCTTCCCCTCCTCTTTTGTTGTGATTAATTGTGTTAGGCAACAAGCAGCACAGCAGCCCATTCAATGTATACAATCTTTCTAGATTGTTGTTCTGGTTTCATGACTTCTTGATGCATGGGTCTGCTTGCATTTGAACTATTTGCATTTATTCATAGAATCATAGAGTTGGAAGAGACCACAAGGGCCATCCAGTCCAACCCCCTGCCAAGCAGGAAACACCATCAAAGCATTCTTGACATATGCCTGTCAAGCCTCTGCTTAAAGACCTCCAAAGGAGACTCCACCACACTCCTTGGCAGCAAATTCCACTGCCGAACAGCTCTTACTGTCAGGAAGTTCTTCCTAATGTTTAGGTGGAATTTTCTTTCTTGTAGTTTGAATCCGTTGCTCCGTGTCCGCTTCTCTGGAGCAGCAGAAAACAACCTTTCTCCCTCCTTTATATGACATCCTTTTATATATTTGAACATGGTTATCATATCACCCCTTAACCTTCTCTTCTCCAGGCTAAACATACCCAGCTCCCTAAGCCGTTCCTCATATGGCATCGTTTCCAGGCCTTTGACCATTTTGGTTGCCCTCTTCTGGACACGTTCCAGCTTATCAGTATCCTTCTTGAACTGTGGTGCCCAGAACTGGACACAATACTCCAGGTGAGGTCTGACCAGAGCAGAATACAGTGGTACTATTACTTCCCTTGATCTAGATGCTATACTCCTATTGATGCAGCCCAGAATTGCATTGGCTTTTTTAGCTGCTGCATCACACTGCTGACTCATGTCAAGTTTGTGGTCAACCAAAACTCCTAGATCCTTTTCACATGTACTGCTCTCAAGCCAGGTGTCTCCCATCCTGTATTTGTGCCTTTCATTTTTTTTGCCCAAGTGTAGTACTTTACATTTCTCCTTAGGTCCCTTTTCATCTCATTGGCACAGGACAACTTAGAGCAGGTTCCCCTGCCCCAAAAATATACCACTTCCCCTTAAACTCTAAACTCAAAGCATTTTGCAATGAAGGGATAGCAAAAATCAATACTTTACATTACTGCTGGACACTCTGCTCCCATCCTCTGACTAAAGGAATACAAGCTTTAAACCACTGTTCAATGTTCAAGCAAGAGCCCCAGCAAGGGACAATCTAGGCCATGGGTCGGCAAACTAAGGCCCGGGGGCCAGATCCGGCCCAGTCGCCTTCTAAATCCGGCCCACGGACGGTCCGGGGATCAACACGAGTAGAATGTGTCCTTTTATTTAAAATGTACCTCTGGGTTATTTGTGGGGCCTGCCTGGTGTTTTTACATGAGTAGAATGTGTCCTTTTATTTATGCATCTCTGGGTTGTTTGTGGGGCCTGCCTGGTGTTTTTACATGAGTAGAAGGTGTCCTTTTATTTAAAATGCATCTCTGGGTTATTTGTGGGGCCTGCCTGGTGTTTTTACATGAGTAGAAGGTGTCCTTTTATTTAAAATGCACCCCTGGGTTATTTGTGGGGCCTGCCTGGTGTTTTTACATGAGTAGAAGGTGTCCTTTTATTTAAAATGCTGGCGCTTCTGGAAGGGCTGCACTCCAATCCCAAAGGATTAGATTCTCCCACTTTCTTAACAGCTGTTAAGAGGATCTGATTCTGCATGGTTCTGCTCCTTCACCAGCGGTTTCCTTTTGAATGCAAAGGAAGTCATTGGCAAGCACCTCACCGGATCAGATCCTTCATAGGGTGGGAAGGAACAGGGAGGAAGAGAGGCGTAGTAGTGGCGGTGAAAGGGTGAGGCCTGGGGGAAAGGAGATGTCTGGGGTTAGAGGCTTACGGCCGAGAGTGATTGTGCTGTGACTGGCATACTATACTCGAGGAAGCTCTCCAAGCAGTTCAGGGCCCTGATCTTCCATGGGGCTCCCTGTAGTAGACCCCTCCCAAGAGGCTGCAGGAAAAGCAACAGGGACATGCGCGAGGGGCTGGGTTCAAAGTCCCCCACACTTCATCTCGTAACAATGATAATTGTGCAGTGTGGAGGAAGAAAATGAGCAAAGAGGGAGTCTGTCCTCTGACAATACAACTCTGCAAGCATCCGGTTCTTTGATTCTGCATCGTGTGCTGGAAAAACAACAACAACAACAACACAGAAAAACGGGATCGGAACACAAGAAGTGAAGAAGAAGCAAGGCAATATGAAAACCCCCCTGCAAGTGACGCTTGCGTGTGTCGTCCCCGCCCCCCACCCCGGCTTCCTTTCTTCCAAATGGATTTCAAAAGTGGTTCTATTATTTAAACGGTTGCATTTAGCAAGGATTCCATGTTGTGCTTGTTTGCTGCTCTCGCGCCTCAGGCTGCCTCAGTGATCTGGATCAGAAGCGGCAGGCTCAAGAGTTTCCAGAGGAATGGGATTCAAATAACATGCTTTCCAGGGACTGCAAGTGTGCTCAGACACTTAACCTTCTGGTTTCCTTGAGACAGCAGCTCAAGCCCCTCCTGCTCCTCCTCCTGCTGAGAGCATCAGCTGTCCTTGAGTCGTCTTCATATTGTTTACGCAGCTTGTATATATATATATATATACATCCATTTTTGCATACTGCTTTTTTTTAAAAAAAATTAATTTACAGCTCAAGTAGTTTCCAGGGTAGACAGTTCTGCAGCACTCCTAAACCCACCTACCTAGTAGTAAGCTCATAACATTTAATGGAGGTTATTTCTGAGCAGACATGGTTAGGATTACACACAACAGCCATAAAAAACCCGCTTGTGTACTTACCTGTTCCAGGTGACTCCACATAATGATGTGAGATAGGATGGCACTAGCAAGAGGGCCTTTTGAATAGTGGCACCTTGGTTGTGGAATAGCTTTCCCTGAGAAGTTTACCTGGCACCATCTTTGTGGTCCTTTTCAGTGTTGGGTGAAGAAGACCTTTAAAATAACTTTTTTTTTGATATATGTATAGGGAGGTTTTTTTAATGTTTTATTATGTTTCTATATATGCCAAAAGCTGCCCAGAGTGGCTGGGACAACCCAGTCAAGGTGGGTGAGGTATAAATAATAAATTCATGATGTTGATGATGGTTTTCATCATTGAAATGTTGGAGGGTATGTAATATGTTTGCTGCTACCTTCGGGACCTGGGCATTTGTATGCTCCAGAAATCCCTTGGGTATAGTCTTCAAACGTTGTGCCTTGAATGAAATTCTAATGGTGGCATCCTTAAGCAAAATGCTTCCCCCAAGCAGGTGGCAGCGCTTTTTAATATCTGCCGCTGGTTCCTTGAATGAAGTTGCCCGATCTTCCATCAAAGCAACATATCTCTTTCTTCTCCCTGTCTTTAAAAAACAGCAATTATGTGCAAATGGTGCCTGATTTATTTGAGCCTGAGCCACCGGCCAGTCGTGAGTCACTACAATTTATTGCCAACCGTCACTTTTACATGATAGGTTTGTAACAAATATCTGCCGCATATTGTTAAATTAATCTTCCATTTAAAATTAATGGAGTTAGACTCCCCAGGTTCAATGTAATTTCGTGTTCACGGGTAGAGAGCGGCGTGCGGCGCATACGGAATGAGCGGAGGCCAAACGGCCTAATCTTTCATCACCTTGAACCTGGTGGCGAGGACGATTCCCGGCAACAGCTAATGAGATTGAGCTCGCAAGTCTCCCGAGGATGCTGGCTCAAAGCAGCGTTTCTGCTCAGCTCAAGCCGCCTCCGTCTTATTTTAATAATTCCTCAGATATGACAACCTCGATGTTGTGTATGAACGAGCGAGGCTTTGGATAAAAGACAGAGAGAAGGAGAGATGAAATGAATTTTACATCATTACTTCAAAACCGCTAACTGGCAAAAGGAAATGTGTCTCGGGTTTTGTTTTTTAATGTAGCAAGCATGTTAGCTGTGAAATCACTGCTGTACATCGGAGTCATGCTTCCAGTCCCTATTAGGATACACCTATGCCTTGCGTCTCTTCCACCACCACCTAAAACCTCCCTCTTTTATTCCTTGCCCCCATTTGGGGAGGGAAGAGATGAAAAGGAAGCAGATGAAACAGGATTGCCTGCATAGAACATAGATACTCCTTTTTATTGGGCCTGCCATGTCCTCAGGGTAGTGCGGTGCATTTTCTGTACCCTACATCAGTTCACATATTTAAACAGGGGCATCCTTGTAAAATCCCACCAAAGGGTCTCAGCTCAAATCCTTCCCCTGCTGTCATTCGCATCATTTCATGTCGCTGAAGCTTCTCCTCTGCTTTCTTGGTGCTATCTTCTTTTTACCCTACAATCATTGGCATTCAACTGATTTATTTGTTTTTTTTTTAAAAAAAAACTCTCAGAAGGGTGTCATTGTTAAATCCCTACTAGTACCTAAAACCTGGTGGAGACGTCCTTCACCGCAGCCTACTCTCACTTCCCATATTCATACATCAGAGAACATCTTAAACTATTGACTTCAGTTGCAGTGGAACTGCAAAACATATCTATGCTTGCGGAACACAACTTAGGCACCTAGGAAAACACCATATTAAGTCAAGTAATCAGCCCATTTAACTTAGTACAGTGGTAGACTCCGTTTACAAACAGCCCTGTTAATGAATTTTTCGGTTTACGAACTCCGCAAAACCGGAAGTAGTGTTCCGGTTTGCAAATTTTTCCTTGGTCTACAAATGGTGGAAGGGCATTGACAGTGGGAGGCCTCATTAGGGAAAGCGCGCCTTGGTTTAAGAATGGACTTCAGGAATGGATTAAGTTTGTAAACCGACGTACCACTGTATTGTATATACTGATTGCAGCAGCTGCCTAGGACATCAGAATGAGATTTTTTCCTACATTTGTGCACCAACCAAAAGATTTGGCTCACACCCCAGTTCAGTGCTTTAAAACAACAACAACCTAACATCTTGCCTTGGCCTAAAACATTTCAGAAACTGCCTGGTTCAGCTCAGTATCTGAGGTCAAGCTCATTTTTGGAAAAGTAAAGCTTTGTTTTCTCTTTTTTTCCTCACCCCCCCCCCAAAAAAAACCTATTGGATTTTTAAATGCCCAGTAACTTTTGTGACAAAGTGAGTTGAATGTGTTGTCACAGTAGCCCATCCAGGTTAGAATAAGTCTAAGCTTCTGGTACTGCTCTGCCTTAATGGAGGCAGCCCCCACGACAGCGGGAGATTATTGGTGAAAGGTGAGGGTAATCATCCTTGCAATTCCCCCCCCCCCAAGGGATGGGGGAAATGAGCTTCAATTGCAGTTCATCTCAGTACCTGGCTCTTGCTCCGACATGGAGGCGCTGAGTGCAAAAGCACTTTGCCTGGCGAAAACCCTCAATGCCGCCTTTAAGAAGCAGAGTTTCTCCTGTTAATTAAAGCTACATGAGTAGAATAGGTGCTTTTATTTAAAATGCATCTCTGGGTTATTTGTGGGGCATAGGAATTTGTTAATCCCCCCCTCCAAAATTTAGTCCAACCCCCCAAAAGGTCTGAGGGACAGTGGACCGGCCCCCTGCTGGAAAAGTTTGCTGACCCCTACTCTATAGCACTGTGGATGGTAAAAGGTTTGTGCAGGATTTGTGATCTCTTCATACCCTTAGACTTTTCCGAGTCCTACCTGGAGATACCAGGGGTTAAACCTTGGATTAAAGTCTGTGCTGTACTATAGAATTATAGCGCCTCCCTAAATCTGTCAGCTCCACGTTCCCCTACATGGATTAGGAACCACGCCTACACTATCAGGAGTTGATTAGGATCCAGTTAACATAACGTTAAGCCTAGCTGAAAAAGGAATGAGACACTTTAAACCGTGTGGCATTACTTTCTCTTCTGCTTACTGCCTAATAATTTTTGTACTGCTTAAAAAACCAACCAAGACATACAAGAAAGATGCCTATAAAATTACATATAAGGATTCTGTTTTTTTCTAGCTTGATATAGATCATTGAGGACACATTTTGCACCAAGAAGAGATGGACCTTGCAAAGAATCTTCGGGCTAGATTTATTAGTGTCTTCAATATCTGTTGAAGTCAGCAAAGCTGGAAAAAGCTTTAAGTAAACACTATCAATTTTGATGATAAGGTTTTGATAGTGATTCTCCCCCCCCCCCCCCCACATTTTTCTGGTTTTTGTTTTGTTTTTTTAAAACACAAGGCAAAATGATACAACAGAAGTTATTTTCTTCATGGAAATCTGACCAAGATGCAATTAATTGATTTGGTAAATCCTTTTGTTCAAAACACATGTCCTCCAGCTGTTACTATGTTCTAGTCCAGGGGTCAGCAACCTTTTTCAGCCACTGTCCCTCAGACCATGTGGTGGGCCGGACTATATTTTGAAAAGGAAAAAAAAAATTAATGCATTCCTATGCTCCTATGCCCCACAAATAACCCAGAGATGCATTTTAAATAAAAGGACACATTCTACTTATGTAAAAACACGCTGATTCCCAGACCATCCGTGGGCCGGATTGGGGAGGCGATTGGGCTGCATCCTTGCCCACGGGCCTTAGGTTGCCTACCCCTGGTCTAGTCCTATTCCCTAGTAAATCGGGTCCTCCCTAACAGAGGGCACATGTTGCGGTGTGACCTAGCAACTTGACCTGGTGTTGTGGATTGGTGTTTGGATGGCCACAACACCCTACTGGAGGTCCTTCGATGCTGGGTGCAATCAGACCAATGGAATGCCAGCAAATTTGTATTGAGGGACCTCTTTTTAAGCCAATGCACGTGTCCTTGAGCTTCCTATTTGGGGCCAGGGCATCAGAACACCCGCCTACCTCTCCCTATATTTAGGGCTTGCACGCATGACCTTGCTATGCCATCGTGTGCCATCTGTCATTGGAACAAGGGTACGGCAGGAATTTTCCCCATTTGGTGGATTGGCCGGTCTCCATCTGGTTTCCCTTTCCATCTTTGGTGGTGGGGCCACAGCGGCAACTGAAAATATTTGCAGGAGGAGGGAAGGGAGATGTTCCCTCCCTCATTTGGAAACTTGCCTGCTCCAACTGTGCTGATTGGGCTAATTTGGTTTAATCTTGGTTAATTGGTTTCCTGCAGATCCTCAACACTGTTGTATCTTTTTCATAAATATAACCAGGTTGTTGTTTTTACAGCTGGAACTCACCAGAACTCAGTTCAGGTGGGCGCCATTGCCATTATAAGAGAACAAGGGAGGTATTCGTGGTGAGTTTGAGCACCTCTTTTTCAAGAAAAATAGCACTGAATGTAACCTTTCGCCCAGCTCAGTTATTTGTGTCTCAAGTCATATTCATTGGTGTGATGGCAATAGAGACTGTGCTTGACAAATAAGGAGAGTGAAAGTGTCTGTTTTAAACTATGAGGAAAGCCCCATGGCAAATGCCCTTGTTTGAAATCTCTGCAGAATGTGTATGTGGGGGGGTGGGTGGGGGGAGTTGCTTGGTTTAAGTTGTGTAAGGTTTCCCAGCAAACCAGGAGTGTGTAAAATTGGGGGGGGGGGAGGAGAGGTTCTTTCCCTTCCTACACCCAGGCATTTGATTGGCAATAAAAATGACTGATAGTCGCCCATAGCAGAGTCTTTTGTTCAATTCAGCTCCGATTACAGAGCCTATTAGTCGGAGTTACAACCTATTTAAGAGCAGTGCTTACCAGTAATAGGGGCCAAATGATTTTGGAAAGTTCAGATTTACCGGGCTCCCTGCAGAAATGAATTCAGCGCCGAACATATTGATGCCGAGCCGAAGCGAAGACGTCTCCGCTGGGGCCCGGGGAGTTGTGTGTGCTTAGCGAGAAATGTGCGGCTAGCAGAATGAAAGATCAGATAGATGTGAGGCTCAAGGGCAGGCTAAAACTCGGGAGTTCATCACACTGACTTCATCAGGCTAAAACGAGGGCTGTGCCAGCAGGGAGCAGCCATGTGTGCGACAGGAAATTTAGCTTGTTAAAATGGTGCCACGCTCCTTCTACATCTCTGCTTGGAGGTGGCTCGTTCTTGCCGTCTGCCTCCAGGATGGGGGTTCTGGGCAGAGATGGGGAAAGATTTGGACGGCGTTAGCATTTTAATTAGCAGCTGCATAATGCACACTCTTGTCAAACCTGTATGTGGACCAGAACACAGTTATCCCCAGAGGTTCACACCACTCTGAATTGGGTTATGTATGCAGTTTTCCAACCAGTGTGTGTATATTAGGGGAATTTACACATAAGGTTAAAAAAAAAGTTCATGCAAAAATGCATCCTATCAGGGAAAATTCTTGTAAAATGCATATATTAGTCGAAACTGCATACAAAAAAAATGTGCATATTAGGATAGAATTGCACAGAAACACTCAGGGGTTAATGTTTGTTTGTTTGTTTGCAAATTGCTGCAGAATGCAGTGGTACCTCGGTTTACAAACACAATTGGTTGTGGAAGTCTGTACTTAACCTGAAGCGTACTTATCCTGAAGCGAACTTTCCCATTGAAAGTAATGGAAAGTGGATTAATCTGTTCCAGACGGGTCCGCGGAGTACTTAAACTGAAAGTACTCAAACCGAGGCGTACTTAAACCGAGGTATGACTGTATGGAGAACCCAATTTAAGATTGGAAAAGTGAAAATTGTTGGGATTATCCACCCCTAGTTGTGGGTGGCTATGTGTTCTGATGAACCATGTAAAGAAAGCTTTGTAAATAGTATTCTCTCCCCCCCGCCAACCCCCCCATATTGTTGGTTCTACAAAACTGACTCCTACAATTCACCTCTATCCTGTGCACAGATATTGCTGATTTCCGTTCAACTGAAAAATATCCCAGAGTGTTTTACATGATCAAAAAGGTTTGTATAGAGGGGAGAAACCACTGGTCTCAGAGTTACAATATAAAAGATCCAGCACAAAAAGTAAACAGAGTAAGTGGGGATGAGCAACTTGGGCACCAGTTATTAAAGTTATGTGGGGGGGGGAGCAATTTTATCAGAAGTGTCAATGGAGAGCCAGTCTTGCTTTCCCCAGCAGTAAGGTAAAGGTAAAGGGACCCCTGACCATTAGGTCCAGTCGTGACCGACTCATCTCGCATTATTAGCCAAGGGAGCCGGCATACAGCTTCCAGGTCATGTGGCCAGCATGACTAAGCCACTTCTGGAGAATCAGAGCAGTGCACGGAAATGCCGTTTACCTTCCCGCCAGAGCGGTACCTATTTATCTACTTGCACTTTGACGTGCTTTCGAACTGCTAGGTTGGCAGGAGCTGGGACCAAGCAACAGGAGCTCACCCTGTCGCGAGGATTCGAACCGCCAACCTTCTGATCGGCAAGCCCTAGGCTCTGTGGTTTAACCCACAGCACCACCTGTGTCCCATATAAGCAACATAAAGGTAAAGGGACCCCTGACCGTTAGGTCCAGTCATGGACGACTCTGGGGTTGCGGCGCTCATCTTGCGTTATTGGCCAAGGGAGCCGGCGTACAGCTTCCAGGTCATGTGGCCAGGATGACAAAGCCGCTTCTGGCGAGCCAGAACAGCACACATAAACGCCGTTTACCTTCCTGCCCGAGCGGTACCTATTTATCTACTGTTAGGCTGAGAGGTGGTGGCCAACCCATGGAAAGTTTCATGGCTGAGTGGAGATTTGGTCTGCCCTGTCCTGGTCTATCTGCTACACTATATATATACTTACATATCCCTAACAAAAGTGCTCCTGCTGGAATCGGCTCAATCAGCAGAGCATGAGACTCTTAATCTCAGGGTTTTGTGTTCAAGTCCCAAGTTGGGCAAAAGATTCCTGCATTGCAGGGGTTTAGAGTAAATGACCTCATGGTCCCTTCCCACTCTACAATTCTATGATTCTGTGCTCAGGGCTCCAGCCGATCTGTCATGCCTTCATCCAAGATGCCAGCCAATAAGCCAAAGGGGCTCAAAGAATCCTCCTCCCTGTTTTCTCTTCCCCCCCCCCCCCCGGTGCTATGCTTGGATTGGTTTTTCCATGAACAAACCATGATGAGTCAATAATTGTATGCAATATGAACTGCATATGCTTTTTGTTTGTGGGAGGGCAAAAATGAGTGGTTTCCAAACTGCATTACAGTATATGGCCCTTTTAAAAATGCAGTTTGTACACATGGAAACTGTAGCTTGGAACCCATTTGATCAATGGCTGAATTATTGCTCCCCCCAAGCCTGCAATTGCTTTGTAGTTACATCACATTTCTCATGTGGAACACAGATCTCTCGGTTGCCCTGATTTGTAACCGCAGCTCTTATGCTCTCTTGAATATGGGCCCGCTTTTTGGCAGCTAACCTCCAGCACCCAAAAGAGAAGCTAGTGCATTTATTATTGTTGTTGTTATTGTTATTGTTTGTTATTGTTATTATTATTGTTGTTATTATTCCCCGGCCATCTGGCTGGGTTGCCCCAGCCATTTATTAGGCATGCTGTCTGAGCTTCTGAATGCTTACTCAGAAGTAAATGCCATGGTGTGCAAGACTACATGCTTCCTCATAGGTGTGAAAAAGCATTGCATCTAAAATGTAACACTGAAGTGAATTCAGACTGCTCTTCACACTTTGCAGTGGAGTTTGTGTGTGTGTGTGTGTGTGTGTGTGTGTGTGTGTGTGTGTGTGGTGGGGTATTTTGTGAAACATTCTCATTCAGGGCATTCTGCTGTCCCTTCCTTCCTTCCTTCCTTCCTTCCTTCCTTCCTTCCTTCCTTCCTTCCTTCCTTCCTTCCTTCTTTCTTCTTTTTTTAATAAATAATATTTATTCATTTTATAAAAAGAAAAAGAACAAAATACAATACAAACAAGCATATAGAACACATACATACATTTCTTATACAAACCTAATTTTCATTTACATCATCAAATGACTACCCTCGATCCCTTCCTTCTGAGTTTCATTATAATACATCTTTAGCGGTTTATTCACCATTATCTAGTAACCAAATGTTAATTTAATTATTCCTTTATCTGTTAACCAATTATTTAGATTCTACATTTACTAACTCTACATCAGAATCTTATTTTTTACGCTTACAGCCCCTATATATCTTCACCAAGGAAAATAACTTTCTATATATTGCAATATTTTTTCAAATATACTTTGAATTTTATCCAATCCTCTTCCACTGTCTCTTCCTTCTGGTCACGTAGTTTCCCAATCATTTCAGTGAGTTCCATAAACTCCACTTCCTTCCTTCTTTCTAAAGATGTTCCAAATGTTTCTAAACATTTAGAAAAACTTTCTGGCGGTTGGAGCTGTTTGGCAGTGGAATACATTCCCTCCCACAGGAGGTGGTGGACTCCCAATCCTTGGAGGTTTTAAAGCAGGGGTTGGATGGTCATCTGTCACAGATGCTTTAGTTGAGATTCCTGCATTCCAGGGGGTGCACTAGGTGATTCTATCACAACTTCTTTCATGGTCTGGGCAACCTCAACAATTGCTAATCTAAGAGTTCCAGTTGCTGGTGGGTTGGGATGGGAAATAATTTCAATTCATAATCTATTTCGGACTTCCAGGAAACACTTTGTCCATACATTGGTACCTTGGTTGTCGAACTTAACTCGTTCTGGGAGTCCGTCCGACTCCCGGAGCCGTTCGAAAACCAAGGCGCAACTTCTGATTGGCTGCAGGAGCTTCCTGCACTCAATCGGAAGCCACATCAGACATTTGGCTTCCAAAAGATGTTCTCAAACCGGGAACACTTGCTTCCTGGTTTGTGGCGTTTTGGAGCCAAATTGTTCAGGAGCCAAGCTGTTTGACAGTCAAGGTACCACTGTACTGAGCCTTCCCCACCCCTACCTGGAGATGCCATTATTTAACTGTGATGTAAAATAGATGCTGCACTGCTGAGCTATGGTCTTTGCCCAAACCCACCTAATCCTTCGCATCCCTAACTTATGCTCACAATGCTCAGGGTTGTATTAAATTCCTTGGGAGCCTCTCTGTTGCCTGCTCCCCCTATGCTGGAGACTCTTGAATTTTATTGGCGGCATTATACTTTGCCTTTAAACCTCTATCTTCTGAGATTTAACCTTCTTGCAGTAGATTTATTAGCCACACTAAAGCAAAGAGGGAGGGAGAGGAGAGGAGGGGATGCCAAATGAACAGAAGTTAGACGGAATGGTGGGAGGGGAAGAGAGACAGAAGATAAGGGATGGATGGATGAAGACAAATGGTGAGGAGATGTGACAGGGAGGTAGGAAACACAGACCAGAGTTTCTGGCAAGCACGTGGGGAAGTGGGGCCTTGGGGGGGGGTTCTGCGGAAAGTGGTGTAAATCAACGAGGAGGAAATTAATAGGGCAATTGTGTAAATGGAGCAGACTCATTTAAGGCACGCACAATACATCATGGATGATTTAGAAAGAGAGGCGCCCATAGGGCACACCTTGCAGTTCACTGAAGGAAGGAAGGATGGTGACACATCAGGAAATGGGGTAAAAGAACAAAGAGAAAGCTTGCTGTTTTAAAAGAGAGAGAGAGATGGAGAGACTATGTAGAAAACAATAAACAGGAAATGTTGAATGTGTGCGACTGAGTCAGTCCACACGTAGTGGTGATTGGTGTCCACTGGAACTGGTGGGCCAGAAAGAGGGAGCCGAGCAGCAGGTGGAGCTACAGCCAATGACAGTCTGAGCCATCAAAAGTTGCATTCAGACGTGGGGTTTATTGCCTTAGGTTTCCTAGCTTTCCCCAACAATTTTGCGATTGTGACAATGCCAGCTTTGTCGAGTCTTACACACACACCAGGCTCTGGTTGTTATAATATGGGGGTAATGAATATTTTGTCTGCTGGCTGGTTGGCTGCAGCAGGGGAGAAAAGTGGCTTTGGTCCAAGGGTGAGACTCTGCTGGTGGAACCTGTCTCTCCCCCCCCCCAGGTGAGGGATGAGAGGGGTGTTGTACAACCCAGGGGAGAGATAGGGGTCCCTGATGGATGGTTTTTCTGTTTCTAGCCTAGGGTTTATTGACATTAATTGTCAACCCGGTGTGATTGATTGGTATTTTGTGATTCTGTTTTATCTTCTTCTTCTTCTTCTTCTTCTTCTTCTTCTTCTTCTTCTTCTTCTTCTTCTTCCTCCTCCTCCTCCTCCTCCTCCTCCTCCTCCTCCTCCTCCTCCTCCTCCTCCTCCTCTCTCTCTTCTTCTTCTTCTTCTTCTTCTTCTTCTTCTTCTTCTTCTTCTTTTTACACTTGCTATTCTTTTCAAATGGTATATTTCTTTTGGATTAGGGTGTGTCCCGTTTGTCTGTTAATGCTTTGTTGTTGTTCTGAGCTTTCACTGTTGGGGAAATGGAATATAAATATCAAATCAAGATCATAGTGGCAGAAAGGCTCACAGCACGGTCCCCGGGTGTTGGGGCTTCAATGGCTTCAGCGGTGAGATGCATTTTGCTTATCAAGAAACGTCATTTGGTCACAGCATCTTCTGATCCTTTTCTTGGTTTCAGTGGGGACATTTTCACAATTGGAGACTTGCAGAGGGAGAAATGATTTTAATGATGTGTTTCCCCTTTGAATCTCCCTATTGCTTTCAGCTCCACTCCCATGCCCTTTGGATCCCTGGAATACTTTGCACATGGGGCTATCTCTCAAAATGCTCCAGAAATTTCAATTGGTACAAGAAACGGCTGCATGATTGCTAACTGCACCATTATTATGCCAACATTTCACTGGCTCCGGGCCCATTTCCAGACCCAACTAAGAGTGCTGGTGTTGACCTTCAACAAGCAAGCTTCTACACTAATGAAGTCACAGACAATGACCGCAAAATACTTTTGGAGGAACTAGGTGTGGAGTAAAGGTTTAATTTCCTTCATGAGCACAAATTATCCCATGTATGGGATAAGCCAACAGGTACATGGTCGGCCAAGCCAGTTGATATGGCAGTAGCCCAGTACAGTCTAAGTGATTAAGGCATGTCAGCTCATTGGGTCTGGGGTCTTGTGCAGCTGTGTGTTGGAGTCAGTCTTGAGAAGTCAGAATCTGTGTTACATCTTGAAGTTCTGGAGCAACAGAGATCTTCTTCTTCTTCTTCTTCTTCTTCTTCTTCTTCTTCTTCTTCTATCACTCATATCCAAGTAAAATTGTCTTTCATGAACACGGTTTTAACAATGGGTCTGTAAGTGACTGTGGAGGCCAATTCTGGATTGCACTTGTAGCATATATATGTATCTGCAAAGCCTACAAGCTATATGTATATATCAATGTCTGAAACTGTATTACTGAAGCCCTATCTCAGGGGTCAGCAAACTTTTTCAGCAGGGGGCTGGTCCACTGTCCCTCAGACTTTGTGGGGGGGGGGAGACTATATTTTGGAGGGGGGGGAAATGAACAAATTCCTATGCCCCACAAATAACCCAGAGATGCATTTTAAATAAAATGGCACATTCTACTCATGTAAAAAACATGCTGATTCCCAGACTGTTCGCGGGCAAGATTTAGAAGGCGTTTGGGCTGCATCCGGGCCTTAGTTTGGGGACCCCTGCCCTATCTTCTACTGCAGCAAACCATTTTGGACCTTAAGCTGCCTCTGTGTGGTGACTGAAACTGGGGGGAACTTCTGCTGACCTCAGATTCCCAACAAATACATCTTGGGAATCAGACTGCAAAATGGATTCCAGCCTGCCAAGTCCCTATCCAGAAATCATATCTGAAATATGGAACGGCAAAATTTGGGGTGGAGTAATACTGGGGGTGGGGGTGGCAGACAGTATGTGACACCTCTGCTGGAATATCAATGACCATCTGTATGCTAGGTTGAAGTCTCTTGGGTTGACATATGAAGCCCTGAGCAACTTGGTGACATCAAGGACAGCCTGAGCCTTGACTTCATCCAGAGGAGTGCTGTTATTTATCTCCTATGTTACTGAGGTCTCGCTCTCGGGGGCTCTAAACAGAACCTTGCCGGGGAGGGGGGAGCAGCTTTACACTCAGCTGCACAACTATGCCCCCAGAAAGTTTGATCTAGGGTTTTTTCGTAGGTCCGCTGCGCTGGAGCGGTTTCCCCCCACCTTTGATGCGCCGAGGTCTGCAGAGCTCGCAGACCTCCGGCCGCTATGGCGTGCGCTCAATCCGGACGTCTAGTTATCTCCTATGTTGCTGAGGTCCATCTAGCCTCAATCAGAAGTGTGGTACTTTGAATGGCCAGTCCTATAACGTGGCTCACTCTCCCAGCAGAGATTTGGTAGGCATTTTCACAAGTTACAGGCATCTCTTAAAGACTTTTTTTATGCTGACAGGTCCTTGCAACTGTTTACAGTTTTCTTGAGTGGCCACTCTTTTTAATGGTTGTTCTGTACTGAAAATGTTGCTCTATACCACCCTGATGTTTTGTGAGAGGGTGAGATGTAGATACTTTTATAAATAAATAAGCACTCAGAGAAGTGTGAAATCTGATGGATGCTCTGTGCATTCATCCAGGAGGTGAAAAAGTGGCTGGCTTGTATCATAAGTCAGAGAGACTACTCAACCATCTCTTGTACAACCCCCTGCATTAACAACCCTGGATAAAGAGTTAATTCAAAAGGGGATCTCTTCTCCCCCAAACCCATCATGAATTTTCAGCTAAGTAATGTTCCGCTGAGGTCCAGCAAGGAAGCAAATGGAAACCCTTGAAATCTTGAGAAACAAATGACTCCTAGGGAACTTGGAAATTACATTTGATCAGCCCCTTTAATAGAAAGGAAACGAGAACATTTGCATGCAAGCAACTGATCCAATGTTAACTAAGAATTACTTAATTGCCTTAATGGTTTAATTTTATTTGTCACTAATCTGATTAGCAAAGGGGAACTCGTGGGTGGGAGGCTGTTGGAGGTTTCTCCTTTTTTTTTTCCTACAAAAAGGATGTCATCATAGAAATTGCAGAGGCAGTTTAATGGCGGCAGCGCCTTTTCTTTTTCTTCCAACACTCATCCCCCCCCACCCCATTTTGCAAGGCTCTCAGTTCCTTCTGAGAATTTCCCTTAAATACAAGCCTCTAATAACATGCATTAATTTCTGTCCTAGATAAGGTGAGCTGCGCTGCTTCTCGCCGGGTAATTTAATAGGGCCTTGGATCTAATTTAATAGATCCTTTATGTCTCTGTCAGAGACGGTTAACATTGATTGGTACAACGTCTTAAAGAAGTCAGTAAATACATTAATCTCTCGGGAACTTGGGACAACAATTCTGTAAGCTGTGGGGGAGAGAGAGAGCTGCAAGGACAGCCCAGCTAAACAGATAGAAGGGGAAGCATGCAGAATGCCCTACATTTGGAAAGCAGACAGTTTTTAGGCTTTAAGACAGACATTGTTAGAGGTGGGGGAGATTTTCAATTCATTTCACATTTTTTGGCGCTTACCAAAACAATACGGCAAGGGGGGGGAGCCATCCTTCGATATTTGCACATTTCTGAATTTTGCAATGCAGTTCTGCATCCAAGAGGAGGCGCCACACTGTCTCATTTTAGGTGCCTGCTGAAATCTTTGCTGTACCAACAAGGCTGTATCCAGGCTAGGGATGGGGTGGTGTGGGGATATGGCATCTCAGGCCACAATTTAAGGCGCAGCTACATCATTCGCCCTTTCTGACGCAATATGAGGACTGGAGGCCAGTTACCCTTCAAAATTTGCCTTTCCATGAATTTAACAATGAAGTTTTAAATTGTAAAACAAACAAACAACAAATCCCCACACCTATTAGGGTAAACTGCATGTAAAAACATGTCCAATCCCCAGCATCTCCAGTCAGGGTTGTGAAAGACTCTTGCCTGAAATCCTTGAGAGCTCCTGGGCCAATCAGTGTAGCCTACCTGGAGCTGGATCACCCAGTCCTCTGACCATGAGATTCTTTAACATAATATGCCCTCCACTGAACACTGGGATTCTCTGCTTGCAAAACATGGACTCGAAGCTTAGTGAGACTTGGTTGGAGGCGAGCAAGCCTGCAGAATTCCCAGCAATGCCTCTGTATTTATGTTTTTGCAATGCAGTTGTGCCCCCTGTGCAAAGCAGCACTTTAAACGAAGTGCTTACGTTGAGAAGAAAAGTAGAAAGTGGGGGGGGAGGGGGGGGGAAACACACAAAACTATCCAGGCTGGGAGATCATGTTATTTTGGATGCAAAGCAGAGGCTTATCTGTCTTACTGTTGCAGCACCAGAGAAAATCAATTTTGACACGGAACTGCCACTTTACAAGCAAATAACTATACTTTCCAATAACCTAATCTGTGCAGAGCCTAGTGAAAATTCCCCAAAGAACTAGTAGTTAAAACCTCCATTAAATCAAAGGCTTTAATATGGGAAGGGAAAAGAAGATGCCGTTTGACTTGGGAATGTAATGGACTCAGTGGGGAAATAAATACGTTGTTTTATGTGTACAGTTACAGAATTTGAGAACACTGCCTCCCATTTCAAAGGGAATTCTCTTGGCTCGCAACTTACTCCTAAACAGATGTGATTTTTGCTTATTCAAAAACATTTAGGTAACAATTACTGCATAATAAATTATAATTGCCATCCCTTTTTTTTTCTTCCTATTTTGCTTGGCGACTCGGTGACTTTGCAAACAAACGGAAAGGAAATGCAATTATCGGAAACCATAAATCCTATTTACAGGGAGCTTTTAAAGCCCCAGTGCAGAATTATCTCTCTTTAAAAATGTTGTTCATTTAAATTGACCTTTTTTTAAAGAAAAGGAAAGGGGGGAAAGGATGTTTATTGCGCTGATCTCTTTAGCAGACCCCAGTTGCCTGATTGATTTAAATTAACACATTTATGTCCCATCTTTCCATTGCAATAAAACCGCAAAACAGCATACAAGTATTGAAATGGCCTACTACCAACCTGGTGTTCTCCAGATGTTTTGAACTACAACTCCCATCGGCCCCGGCCAGCATAGCAAATGGTCTGAGGTGATGGGAGTTCTAGTCCAACAAGATCTGGGGAACATCAGATCTGGACTGCTAGCTTACTACAAGACCAACGGAGGCTGGAACGTTAGGATGAATGGGACACTGCCCCATCTTCAGTCTGCCTGCCTTCTAATGTTGTTAGGTCTCCTGGGCTCCAATACTAAAGGAAAATCAAGGCTGAAATAAATAAATAAATAAATAACCAGCCTTTTGAATTTTGCTCAAAAATGTAGTGGGAGCTGGCACAGATCTTGCCGTCCAGTGAAATGCACTCACTGCAGCACATTCCTTTTAATAGTCATTCATATCAGCCTTACCTTGTGATCTAGCCTTGCTCTCTGTAGACAGCCTCCCAGGACAAATATACAGCTGCCCTCTCCTTGCCTTCCTGACCCTAGTTATTGCTCACTCTTAAGAACTGGTGTCGGAAGAAACCTCCCAGAGCTGCCCTCTTTTCAGATATATGCCTGGCTCAGTGCCTACTTACTGGCAAAGTTCCTAATAACATTGTACATACTCCATTTGAAGACCTTGGCTATGATATTTCAAAAAAATATAATGCCAAAACAAACACAACAATCTGCCTCCCCTCCTCCTTCTCCTCCTTTCTTCTTCTTCCTCCCTAATTAGTGAAGACTTCCCCAAGGTTAGGAGATCAGATATTTGACAGCCCCAGCCACTTGGCTTCCTGCCTAATGTTTTATGAAAAAATTCTAATCTTGTTATGAGTCCTAAGGAGCTCAGAGGAATGGATGATCAGACAAGGAGGCAAAGTGGGAGGAGGTTGGGGGAGTCCAAACCAAGGGGATATTAGTGTGTTGGGGTACAGGGACCAAGGACCTTGGGAGGAATCTGACCCTCTAGGACAGGTGTCGGCAACATTTTTTGCCTGTGGGCCGGAGGATTCCCATGGACTATCGTCCATGGGCCGAACATGGGCCGCACAGGCGCAGAAGCGATTTCTAGTGCTGCGTTACCCATGTTCGGAACACCGGAAATGGCTTCTGCGTATGTCTGCGGTTGCGCAGAAGCCGTTCCTGGCGCTGCGGACATTTTGGAAATGGGCAGCGCAGCACCAGAAATCCCTTCTGTGCATGTCCGTGGCTGCGCAGAAGCCATGCTGGCTGCCCATTTCTAAAATGTCCGCAGCACCAGAAATCACTTCTGTGGCTGCGTAGATGTGATTTCCGGTGCCGCTCAGCGAGTCCCCGTGCCGTGCTGCGCCGGTTTGTAGCAGCACGCGGGGGACTTGCCAAGTGAGCAGCTCGGTTCACGGCCGGCCTGTGGGCCAGATAAACGGCCTCCATGGGTCGTATACGATCCATGGCCTGGAGGTTGCCGATGCCTGCTCTAGGAGGCCCAAGCAGCATGGGAGGTGGATTCAGGGGAAGGACTGAATGGGCTGTCAGAAAAGTGACCTACCTGAGTGTCACTGGATACTCAGATTGGAATATCACTGCCATTAGACATGAACTAGACCCTTCTGCCCCCAGCAACAAGGAACCATCCTTCTCAGTGGATGAACCTAATGATAGATCTGACATTTAGCTAGTCTCGTGGTCTTTCTCTGAGGACACTGAGGTGGTTCCACCCGCGTGAACAGAACTCCCAAATGCTGCCTACTTGTAGGAGTTTCCTCTGTTTTGGCCAGTCCCGAGACTCAGGAAAATCATTGCACAAATGACTGTGCCAACCCCACTCTTCTGAAGCGGGGCCCAGGGTGTGGAACAATGTCTTAGCTTGCGCCTGGCCATGTAACTCAAGCCACGTAGGGGCAGTGTACTGAAATTTGCAATAAAGCTTATAATCACAACACCGAAGGAGTGAGTCTGAGTTAACAAGGAGGAGCCAGGACAAAGGTCACTGTGATGGACCAATATTTTCATTTGGGGAAAAACAAAACAAAATAAAACCCAGTCTTGTTGGCAAAAGAGTAACCAATGGTTTAGGCATTAATCAATTATATGTGCTTTATAGCGGGCACGCTGAAAGACTGGTGGCAGAACACCATGCATGCAGAACGTCTCACGTTTAATCTCTGGCATCTCCAGGAACAACTGGGAAAGGTGACATGGAACCCTGGAGCGCTGCGACAATTCAAAGTAGACACCACACGGACTTGGAACAAGGCACCTTCTGTTCTGACTTGTTTTTATCACAATCCACGCTGTTTCCACTCCGCTGCATGTCAGTTTCCGCCAAACACTTTGTTTTCCATCACACTGTCTGGTGTTTAATGCAAATTACATAAGTTATGTGACTTACAATCATTTCAATATAAAGAGAATAATAAAAAGGTAATTCTTGACCATGATTAAACATGCAGACTGCAACTATTGCTGCTTCCTCTTGTGTTTCCGATGGAAAGAGTGAGAAGCTCACCAGGCAAGTTAAGTGTCAAGGGATTGTTGCAGCTACTCTCGAGTAAGGACGCTCCAGTCTGCTCTGTCTTTAAGACAGGCATCCCCAAACTGCGGCCCTCCAGATGTTTTGGCCTACAACTCCCATGATCCCTAGATAACAGGACCAGTGGTCAGGGATGATGGGAATTGTAGTCCAAAACATCTGCTTTAAGAGCTTTATTGTGCATATTATTTACAGTGCAGAGACATCAGAAAACATGGCTGCCTAGTCTGATTCAGAACCCGACAATAGTGCTTGTCTGCTCTTGCGCCAGCATAATAGTCTGGGAACCCCAAAACGCCGCCCCCTTGCCCTACGTCTGGGTGCATGACCCAACGTGGGCGCCGGAAGGGGCTGTGTGCCTTCTCCCGTCCTTTGGCTGGAGCATTACACAGGCTCCAACACCTCGCTGCGCTGTCCTTCCTCCTCTGGCCAGCTGGGTTGGTGCCGAGGTTCTGACACGTCTTGGAGCCGCCTCTCCACTCCACTCCATTCCTCATTCCCTCCCCCTGACCCGCTGCTAGCGCTGTTGCTGGGCGAAGTGCTGGTCAGGATGACTTGGGGAGGGTCCCTGTAGGGAGTCCCCCTGACAATAAGGAACATCTGGGGTTCGGAAAGCACTTGCGATCCACTTTTGAATGTAGAAAGAAATGCACACCTCTTCCCCTGACAAACCACATCCTATACTGATATTTAAAACCCTTGCTTAACATCTGGAGGGATTCTTTCTCTCCCCCAAATCAAATGTTTAATGAGGCTTTTTCATCTTCATTAAACATATGCAAGATCATGAATTGGCCCCCAAATCAACCTGGGTTAGACTGAGGACACACTGAAGTGCCAGATTGGACCCTGGATCAGATCAGTGGAGGGTTTTGCACAGCCCTAATATCTCTTAATCTTACTGGGATATAATGTCATATTGCAGATTGTTCCTAATGCATTTTCTCTGCTATATACAGAAACAAAATTGCAGCATTTCGCCCTCCAAACGTTGTCCCATTGACTGGGTGGAATATCTTCTTTCACAAAGGCTAACCATATTTCCTATGAGATCTTCTGTTCATGCACAGTATATCTTTGAAATGAAAACCCCTCAATTCATCCCACTGTACCCAAAGCCTCAAAGCACGAGAACTCCAGTCGTTTGCTCCTGAATCTCCCTGTTAGCTATTAACAAGAACTCTGGCTAATCTATCTCTTAACTGTTCTTCTGTGAGTGGATAGGCATCAATATAGACGTTCTTAAGCCTGTATGGCACCCCCTTCCCAAGCCTTAAACTGTGTCTCTTTGACCACACTGTAGAAGGGATGAGTGATTTAATATGGGTATCAGGTGGAATTCCTTGGCATCAATGGACATCACAAATCTTTGCATTCCACTGAAGTGCACCGTGGTTAATGCACTAGAGAGTTTTGCAACCATATGGAAGTTGGTGGGAAGGGAAGGGAAGGGAAGAGACCCCAAGGGTCATCTAGTCCGAACCCTGCAATGCAGGAATCACAGCTAAAGCATCCATGACAGATGGCTAGCCAACCTCCACTTAAAAACCTCCAAGGAAGGAGAGCTCACAGCCTCCCAAGGAAGACCATTCCACTGTCAAACAGCTTTTAATGTCAAAAAGTTTAGTCAGAATCTTCTTTCTTGTAATTTGAAGCCATTGGATCAAGTCCTAACCCCCCCCCCCCAAGCTGGAGAAAATAAGCACACTCCATCTTCCGTGTGACTGCCCTTGAGATATTTGAAGATGGTTATCATATGTCCTCTAAGTCTCCTCTTTTCCAGGCTAAACATTCTGAGTTCCTTCAACCGTTCCTCATAAGGCTTGGCTTCTAGACCCTTGATCAGGGGTCAGCAAACTTTTTCAGCAGGGGGCTGGTCCACTGTCCCTCAAACCTTGTGGGGGGCCAGACTATATTTTGAAGGGGGGGGAGAGAACGAATTCCTATGCCCCACAAATAACCCAGAGATGCATTTGAAGCAAAAGCACACATTCTACTCATGTAAAAACACCAGGCAGGTCCCACAAATAACCCAGAGATGCATTTTAAATAAAATGAAACATTATACTCATGTAAAAAAAAAAAAACTGATTCCCGGACCGTCTGTGGGCCAGATTTAGAAGACGATTGCGCAGGATCCATCCCCAGGGCCTTAGTTTGCCTACCCATGCCCTTGATCATCATAGTTGTCCTCCTCTGTACACGTCAGCATCCTTCCTAAGTTGTGGTGCCCAGAATTGCACAAAGTACATCTATATATCTGCATCCTATATATTTCTAACAGTGACTGGAATAAAGCAGGTGGAATATAGAGAGAACAGAAGCGGATAGTACCTTACTAAGGTAAACTGAACAAAAGGTAAATTAATAATAACAATAACAATAACAATAACAATAACAATAATAATAATAATAATAATAATAATAATAATAATATTTATACCCCGCCCATCTGGCTGGGTTTTCTCAGCCACTCTGGAGGGCTTCCAACAGAATATTAAAATACAGTAGTCTATTAAACATTAAAAAGCTTCCCTAAATATGAGTAATAATCAGAGATGTCCATCTTTCTCAGGTCAGGCCTACACAAGGGGCGTGGGATGCCTTCAGAACTACTTTCCCCTGAAACTGTTCTGTCTGCCAAATCTCAACAGTCTTCCTCACAGACAGCTAACTCCCAACTGACTAGAACCTCCAGCCAATCAGAGTGTGCTGTCGTAACAGAATTAACTCCTTATGTCACAGACCAAATGGTCTCTGCTGCTGTCCTCCCAGTATCTACAGCTGCATGTCTCCCACCGACAACCTGCAGGATACTGGAACTAAACATTGACTTGTCACCTTTTGAACAAATCCTCATAAAGAAGTATACCATGGTCAGCAGGTGGCATGGAAACAAATACTTTAAATCCGCACTGGATAATCTTCCAGACTTTCCAATCAATCATTGACTGGTAATCTGCAAGGTTTAGACATTTCATCCCATTAAGGTTAATACCAGCTTAATCTCTGCAGCTATCAGGGAGGAAGGGGGGGGGATGAGAGAAAGAATGTGTGGGCTTTCAAACACAAAACAAGTAGATATATTTATGCTGATTGTGTTACGGACATTAGGGTCTTTTCCACTAATGAAATTACAACCAAGCTTTGCAGGCATGGGGATCAGAATTCTAAGAATGTTCATTCTTGAGGATGGAGAAAAAAAACCCATCAAGCTTTGAGCTTGCTGCTACATCTCCATTCTAAAGAATGGTGGAAAGTTTTTTGGTTTTGGTTTTTTTACAAAACCATCCAAGAATTCGTACTTTTTTTAATGCAATTGTGCCTAACATACACAATTCTGTAAACAACTTCTGTACTACAATCCCTTTAACATTTTCTTTTCGCTAATATAGTAATTTTTAACGCACACTTTACCATTGCACGTCATTTAAAAACATAACAGTATCAACTTGACTGGAGAACCGCATTGCAAAATTCACATGAGTGTGAATTTTTAAGGAAATCTGAGTTTCAATTCACATTATTCTGGGAAGTATGAAATAGACAGGTTCCTGATCTAGAAACTGGACCAGTTATTAAACGAAGTTCTAACAGGTCAGCTGCTATACCTAGAAAGGGGTTTGAGAAAAACCACAGAGGTGTTTGAAATATTGTTTCTAAAGTTGTCCAATTTAGAGCTGGGGGTGAAATATGTTAGCAGGTGATGGGAAAGGTTCTTGCCTGAGACTCTTAAAAGCCAACACCAGTCCAATTTCAGAATTAATGGACAAGGGAGGTTCCCAATGCTCTGTTTTTATTGCTACCTTTTGATTTAATTTATGTAAGCCTGCTTTCTCATTTTTCTTTATATTATTCGTTCATTTGCTCTTTGGTTGTTGTTTTTTTAATTTAACTTGAGACCTACAGTTGATGGAAAGGGTTGCCAGACTCAATAGAGGACAGGGCTTCTGTGCCTTTAATTGCCCTGCTCTCTTTTGAGTCTGGAAACCTTAAAGAGAAACCAGCAGACCCTTTGCTTGGAAATTAAACAAAGGGTCTGCTGGTTTCTCTTTAAGGTTTCCAGACTCAAAAGAGAGCAGGGCAATTAAAGGCACAGAAGTCCTGTCCTCTATTGAGTCTGGCAACCCTACATCTGAACCAGTCATCACAAGGAAACACAATGCTGTTGTTCTTTACCATGCTTGAAGAAGTCTTGGGGGCAAAGCCGGTCTTTTGTGTGACTGGTTCACCAAAGCCCTTTCCAGATGTTAACTGACACATACACACACATATACCATGCACACACACCCCATGAATGCTGTGTAGTTGTCTGAACCTCCCTAGTATCAGCAGTCCTTCCCTGTTATTAAAGCTAGTTATTTCCAATATTTCAAGACCACTTCTTACCATATCAGTTGGACACCAATCAATAGGACATTTCATCAATCAAAGTAATATGGCCCTTAACAGAAACTAACTGTAGGTAAAAGCGAAGTTCAGTAAATAAGCATATGGAAATTGACTTAAAATGCCTGAGGAAATGGAAAGGTAGAATCAGGAATCAGGTGGGGTCTGTTTAAGGCATTCTGGACCCAAGCTGTTAAGGGCCTCATAAATCAATACAACAATCTTGCAACTGGTCCAGTAGCCAATTTGGGAGCCTGTGTGTGCAACTTCAGCATGTGAGCTATGTGCTGGTGGTAGTATGGCCTCACCAGGCATCCAGCCACTGCATTTTACACCAGCTGGAGCTTCCAGGCTGGAGCAAAGGGTAGCCACACATAAAGTGCATTGGGTTAATCAAGTCCACCTCACACTTTTCAATAGCAGCCAAACAGATACCTCCAATATGTCCTCAAATAGGGCTTGTAGGAAACAGTTCTCTCTTGCTGTTGATGTGTAACACCCAATATTCATCAATGGCCTGCTTCTGAGCTAGTCCTGGACTGAAATAGATTCTATTATGTATTTATTTATACTCTGCCTTTCTCCCTGACAGGAACTCAAGGTGGCTTACAGGTAAAATAAGAACAGCTAAAGACAGCGGGGCGGGGGGGGACACACCCAATAATTTAAAAGCATTTAAACATTGATAGAAGATCTATTAAAAACATGCAGACAATCACAACTAAAACAGCACGGCACCAGCCTTTTCCTTAATAGCATTCCGTTCCTGAAAGCCAATAAGGTCTTTACTTGCCAGTAGAAGGACCATAAGGAGGGTGCCACTTTTAACATCTCTAGGGAAGGAGTGCCAAAATCTGGGAGCAGCCACCAAGAAGGTCCTCTCCCATGTCCCCACCAAGCATGACTATGAGGGTAATGGGACCGCAAGAACAGGCCTCCTCTGAAGATCCCAGAATCCAGTCAGGTTCATACATAGGGTTGCCAGACTCAATAGAGGACAGAACTTCTGTGCCTTTAATTGCCCTGCTCTCTTTTGAGTCTGGAAACCTTAAAGAGAAACCAGCAGACCCTTTGTTTACAGTGGTACCTCGGTTTATGAACACAATTGGTTCCGGAAGTCTGTTCATAAACTGAAGCGTTCATAAACTGAAGCGAACTTTCCCATTGAAAGTAATGGAAAGTGGATTAAGCTGTTCCAGACAGTCCACAGAGTACTTAAACTGAAGCATTCATAAACTGAAGCGAACTTTCCCATTGAAAGTAATGGAAAGTGGATTAATCTGTTCCAGACGGAGCGTGGAGTACTTAAACTGAGGCGTTCATAAACTGAAGCGAACTTTCCCATTGAAAGTAATGGAAAGTGGATTAATCCATTTCAGACGGGTCCGCGGAGTACTCAACCTGAAGCGTACTTAACCCGAAGCATGGGTGTAATTGGTTCTGGAAGTATGTTCATAAACTGAAGTGTTCATAAACTGAAGCGAACTTTCCCATTGAAAGTAATGGAAAGTGAATTAATCCATTCCAGATGGGTCCACGGTGTTTGTAAACCGAAAATTCGTAAACCGAGGTGTTCATAAACCGAGGTTCCACTGTAATTTCCAAGCAAAGGGTCTGCTGGTTTCTCTTTAAGGTTTCCAGACTCAAAAGAGAGCAGGGCAATTAAAGGCACAGAAGTCCTGTCCTCTATTGAGTCTGGCAACCCTATTCATACAGTCTTTCCAATAGCCTGGACCTAAGCCATATAGTGCTTTTTAGGTGATAACTAGCACTTGGAATTGTACCTGGAAACAGACCGGTAGTAGTCAGTGGAGCAGTTATAGCAAATGTGTTGTATGTTTTCTATACCTAATCCCAGCCAACAATCCGGCTGCAGCTGTTTGAGCCAGTTGAAGTTTTTGAGAACTTTTCCAAGGCAGCCCCATGTATGGTGTTTTACAGTAATCCATGCAAGATGTAACTAAGGCATGTGTCACTGTGACCAAATCAGACACCTCCTGCCTGGAATCTTGTATAAACCTCTTGTGGAATTTCTAGTCCACAAGGTTACCCAAAAAAGATAAGCAGAATGAATGTATATAACACCCCATTTTATATGGATTGAATGTTTTGTTCTGTTCTTAGCCCTTCTTTGGCCAGATTTGCACCCTAGTTATACAATCCAGTTGACACTTTTCCTTCCAGCTCTTATCCTGCCATTCCCCACAGCTGTTTGCTACCAAAGCTCTTTGCACACCAAATTGTTAAGCAACATCTTCTCAACATTTAGATTCCCCTATCTGTCCCTGGTTCTTAGATCATTGTGAAACAGCATAAAAGTAAGATGAGGTAGCATGAACAGAAATTATCTTGGACACAAATACACTGCAAGATGAACAAACTTGCTGTAGAATGGCTAATTGCCTTGGCAAATTGAACCTTGCTCCTTAAAAAAGAGAAAGGTTATTTCTCTTGAAAGTTCTCCAAAAAATGTGGCACAGACCAAACAGTTCTACTAGAGTCCTTGCCTCCCCCCCCAAAAACAACAACAACACCATATGACTTTTGTGAGTGCAAAGCCTCCTCTTTTGCCAAAGTGAAGGTCTGTCCAGATGCACATCGTGAACCAATTAAAGATCCCTTTGACTTCCAAACCACAGCAAATGAGGTCTTCTGCATAGCCCAAACCAGCCTTCCCTTGGCCACCCATGTGTCATTTGACCATGTTGTTTTTTAGTCATAAAACTGCCAATTTAAGTTAGTAGTTTATTTAAACACATGGTATTGGAAGCTTCCAAAATGCTAGTGGCCAGGGCGTGGAGTTGTTTTTGTTTTGTTTTTTGTATTGTTTGTTTGTCTCAAAGTCTCCTATGAAAACAAAAGAGCCTGTCATTTCTCTTGTGGAGCCCCACCTTTCATGTTGTTTGGCTCCTACACAACCCCAAGAGAGAACGTTTGCATGCATGTATAATTCTACTTCTCGTTTTGTGTTTTTGTTTTAGTGCTAAATTACTTCTGCTAGTTCTTGGCTGCATCTCTGGCTCAGAGCTGCAGACCTCATGCGGAGGGAATGTCTTTCCCCTGCCTTGGCTTCTCTGATGCACAGTGGCTGGGAATTAATCAACTGATGCTCTCCTACTCGGCCATCACTGCTGAAATATGACTTTAGTTGGTGCTTGTCACTTCCTTCCCCACCTCAGCGTTCAAGTAAAGCGGGCTTAATGTTCTCTCCCCACATTGCCCAAATAAGACATGCTCCTACAGTTTTTATTTATGCGCTTATCACTGCCTCATGCTCACAGTTATGAACACTGAGTGCACAACCCTCTCCCCCCCTCCGCCACCCCACCCCTGCTTCTAACCTCCCTCTCCTCCCCCACTCTGGAATTACTAGCAGGTGATAAATAGCTACAGCTTTCCACTCCATTTCGCCAGGCACAGCTTCTTTCTTGCCCTCGTGAGGTTTGTGACCTTTCAGTCAATGCCTTTTTGCAGCCCCCCGGGGGCCTCCGGGGAGCAGTAATGGACTCACGTTAATTGCCTGTTGAAGGACAGAAGCAGTTCCTCGCAGGATGATTGGTGATCCCCTCGTGAACACAGCTGTCCTGGTCACTGAAAAGACAGATCTCCCAGGCGCGCACATGCAAACACGCCAGGTCAATTCATCTCGCCAAGCAGCATGTGCAATAATCAATGTGCCGTCTTGAGCAGATTCCTGCCCTGTGAGCCTGTTTGCTGGCATTGGGGAGCAGGGTGATATATTCTAATCCTCTTGTGGGCCATTGTCATTTAGACCGAAGGTACCCCACAGAGACACAACATAATCCATAAGATTTATAAAGTCCAGTTTCCTTTCCTTTGGCGATTGAAAGAAGACCTTTATTTGCTGATTAGATTTCCAACCACTTACAACTCAAGCATTGCAAGGAATCATTAAGTAGAAGACAAAACAGAGAAAGAAGAAGATCTGAAAGACAAGTATTTTCTCCTTTAGGAATAACAGCAACATCACCATTGCCATCTTGTGAATTTCACCATTTGGGGAGATGGTGATGATGATGCTACAGATATAGTAAGAAACAAAACAGTAGTATCTTATCATATTTCTTGCTCTTTTTTCTTTCTTCACTTTATTTTATACAACTGAATATATTTTAATAAAAATTATTATTACTATTACTAACCAGTGTATCCTTGTTCCAAGTTACAGATGATGCCTATTGATAATAATAATAATAGTAATAATAATAATAATAAAGAAACAAAACAGTAAGACTCTAATTTAATTAATGGAGGACATATTCCTCATTGAAACAAAGAAAATGACTCCTTCCTGTTAGCTGCCCTGTTGAGCGTTATTCTCAGGCAACCATTTTATTTTGTGTCATGGCATCAATGCAAGCTAATTGTTTTGAGGTGTATTTTGACATCTTCAACCAATTCAGCAAACCCTTCAGTTCTGTGGTAAGAGCTCTACTCACTGAAAAGCTTGGAAAAGTAAGCCATGCCGAGACTTGGCCCTAATAAACCACTAGCCTTGTTCAGCAATTCAGCTCACAGGACTGTGAAGAGGAGACGGAGCGGAAGTATGAGAGCCACATTCAAATATCTGAAGGGCAGTCACATGGAAGTTGGAGCAAGCTTGTTTTCTGCTGCTCCAGAGGGGAGGACCTGAAGAGATGGATTCACATTACAAGATAGGAGATGCTGACTAAACATTAGGGGGACTTGGAAGGTGCTGGGCTCTTCTTCACTGGAAGTTTTTAAATAGAGGTTGGGTGCCCACCTGTCAGGGATTATTTAGCTGTGATCAGGGCCGGATTTAGGTTTGATGAGGCCCTAAGCTACTGAAGGTAATGGGGCCCTTTATATGTCTAGCTGTCCTTTGTCAACAACAAATTGCCGCTGATTTTTGTGTTGAATATATGCTATATGGTAATTTATGGACCTAATGGGTATCTAAAGCCATTTGCACCTGTTGCCATGTAACCACTCCATGCAGAATGTAGGCACCCTATATATAGAAATGAGCAAACCAGTGATATTTTAGGGAACAGGCTCGCAGGTGAGCTCTATTACTTACATCATAGGAGCCTACACAGCACAAAACACTTTTGCTGTATATAGGTTTTATTTTGTTTTTTATCTTATATTTTGGAAATGTGCATCCAGGTGTTTTTTTCCTCCTTTTTTGGGGGGGGGGGAGACAGTGGGGCCCTAAGCTTATCGTTTAGCTTATACGTAAATCCAGCACTGGCTGTGATTCCTGCATTGCAGAGGGTTGGGCTACATGAAGCTTGGAGCAATTTCCAACTCTATGAATCTACGCTTCTATGTCATGCATACTTGTATACACTTTGACTCTTACTCTCCCTTCTAAACTAAAATGCGCCAAATGCTGCAATGCCTCCTCCTTACCAGGGGTTACTCCATCCTCTTGGAGTTCTTAGTTTATCTCCACTCTAATAGTTCTACAAGTGTATCCTTGTTCCAAGTTACAAATGATGCCTAAATGTGGAAAACTGCTATTTCTGGAAACGGAGTGGGTTGGGACTGGTTTTGTGTTTCTCTTGACAAGGGGACGGTCTTCAGAAGAGCAAATGTGTTTCATCTAAAGCAGCTTTCATCATGCTTGTGTGTTGTTTGGGGTGGCATGGGCAAGCGATGACATGACAGCAGCTAGAACAGATCTGAAGTGTTTAAAGAAGTGGAAGAGTTCTTTCGGGTGACACATCATTTGAAATTACTTGCATGAAGTGCTTTTCAGTGTGGGCAGAGCTACCTATTTCTAGGTATAAATCACAAAGCCGAGTGCCGGCATGGATGGAGATTGGCAAGGCTGCTCACTGTGTGTGGGTAGCAGCATACCCCGAGGCGGCAGGAATAAATTCTGTAACTTAGCAGCAGCTCTCCCTATCTTCAAGCTGTCATTGAACTACATCTCCCATCATCCTTGACATCTGGAAGGCCACAGGTTAGGGAAGGCTGCCTTGCAGCATTTCAATGACGAAACTGAAACATTCACAGTTACGTTCCAAGGACTACTGCCCAAGGTTTTTCCCCTTCCCAAATTAGACATTGCTCAAGGCTCTTCACATGCCATATTCATTTATTCTGCCATAACTCTGCCTTCCACCCATGTCATGTTAGAATCAATTTTGTTTTTTGGGGGGGGGGAGTTGAGTGGCAGAGCATCTGCTTTGCATGCAAAAATCCCCCCGGTTCAATCCCTGACTTTTCCAGGTTGGGAGAGAACCCAGTCTGAAATTCTGGAGAGCTGCTGCCAATCATTGTGGACAACACTGAACTAGATGGACCAGTACTCCCAAATTTCCAATCTCTGTTTCCAGCGGCTTCATGTCAAAGATAAAACAGGAGACAATACGGTGCCTTGTTGGCTCAAGAGTCAGGGCACTGAGAAACAGTAATCCAATGCTACTCCTGGAACTGTCCCTGGAGTTGAGACTGGAACCAATATAGAACAATGCCTCTGATACCTATCTCCCATAGATGGTCCAGGAGAACCTTGTGGTCAATGGTGTCAAAAGTTGATGCAAAAGAGAAAACAGGGTCGCACCCCACACATCCTTCTTCTGATATAGTTTATCCACCAGAACAACCAAGGCAGTTTTAGTCCTGAACATGGGTCTCAATGCAGTCTAGAATTTGATCACCCTTTCTCAACCTTGGGTCTGCAGATGTTGTTGGGTTACAACTCCCATTATCCCTAGCTAGCGGCACCAATGGTCAAGGATAGGGGCTGATTAAGACCTTTAGAGGCCCTAAGCACTATACGGTGCCCCCATATATCTCTAATTCAAAATATAAACAATAATAAACCATAAAATAAAATTAAAAAATATTTTTTGAACTGAAACCTACATTAAGATGAAAAATAATGTTTATTTTTGTATACTTCCATTTTATTTATATTTGGGGGAGGGGGGGAAATCCTCCTACTTTTTCTAATTGTCAGATCCTCAAAAGCAATTTTATGTAACACATCTGCTTCTATACATGGTGAAGATAAAGAATCCAGCCCGCCTTGTTGCGTAGTTATTCTGTTAGGATTTTTTAATATACTTCAACTGAGAAAATGAAAGCACAACTGAGCAATTTGTAACCATTAATGTTAAAATTCCGCAATGGGGAATTTCGGTGGTGCCCCTCTTCCCTTGGATGTCCTAAGCATGTGCTTATTTTGCTTAATGGTTAATCCAGCCCTGGTCAGGGATGATGGGAGTTGTAGTCCAGCAATATCTAGGGATCCAAAGTTCAGGAAGGCTAGTCCAGAGAACCTGTTTCCTCCCCGAATGCCTGCAGCTGCACCACCACAATCCCTTTTAGTGCCTTGTGCCCAGAAGCAGGGAATTGTAGTCCAGTCCAAGAACGTGTGGAGAGCATAAGGTTGTGGAAAACTGGTTTAAGAGGCTGTGGCAGAGGCTACATGATGAAGAAGAGGCAATTATGCTTGCCTTTTGCCATCAATAAAGTTGAATGCTTGTTTTTAGGTTTTTTTTTTATTAGGTTCCAGCATTTTTAACATATACAATCAAAATACAATTTCATATTTTCTCTTATTTTTTATCAACTTCCTGTCCTGTTTTCCATGGAGTTGTTGTTCCTTCCCTTCTGCAGCACCATATCTATTAAATCATAACCACGGTATTGCAATCTAATAGCTTCTTCTTCTTTTTTTATAAAGTTTTTATAGAACAAATTTAACAAAATACATTATCAATCATTGTAACCAATTACATTCCCCCCTTTTATACCCCTCCCTCTCCCCTACCCTCCCAGGACTTCCCTCAGCTCCCCCCTCTGATTTGTTTGCACATGGACTCCTTGGCAGGCTTTGAATAAACACCCACAATTTATTAGTAGAATATAGGACAGATAAGATAAGGATATGTACAATTTTACAACATGCAGAGAATAACATATGCAATCTAATCACTTCTGTCGCTCATAGTCCAAATCCTGCTCGCGAGTTCAGCATACTATACTATTTCTTTAAATAGTCTGAAAAGGGCATCCATTCTTCCACAAAACACTCATCGTAAGATTCTCTTAATTTTGCTGCTAATTTTGCCAGTTCTGCATAGTCCATTACAGTGGTGCCTCGACTTATGAATTTAATCCGTTCCGAAGGCACCTGCGTAGGTCGAAAAAATTGTAAGTCGAAAAACGCCATTGGAAACGCGATTTCCCCTAGGAATGCATTGGAAACTGAAAAATTCGCACGTCGAAGCAACCCTATCTAAAAATTCGTAAGTCAAAAAATCCCTATCTAAAACCGCCGCGGTTTCCTTTCGTATGTTGAGACATTCGTAAGCACGCAGCCATTAGCCCCTTTCGTGAGTCGAAAAATTCGGTTGTCGAGTCATTCGTAAGTCGAGGTACCACTGTATCTTACTTACCCATTCTTCTTTGGTTGGAAGAATGCTTGTTGTTACGACACACAGTTAAAGACCACAATGCTCCTTGCACATCAGATGACACCCTATGCATGCTCACCTGCTTACTGAGCCCCTTTGAACATGGCAGGACCTAACCTCTGACTAAACGTGCAAAGGATTGGCAGGCTCTTCTTTGAATAAAACAACCAAGACGGAATCTTCCCAGGCTCCTCCCTGGCCTGTAGCTTTATAATTTATGAATCCGATACATGGTGTCCGAATCCTTAGCATGCCTTCTGCAAAACTCCCCCAGCATGCACCAGAAAACAGTCATTGTTACCAAGGCAACAGCCAACAAATTTCTATGATAATGCAAATGGCCGATGCACACACCATTGTGGAACACCAGGGGGGTGGTACGTCGTGTGAGCTAATTGGCTATGTATCTGCACTTGGAAGGTGTGTTAAAGGACGTCTTCTGTGTTTATTATCTGGCTCTCTTCTTTCTGTTCCCTCACTCTGCTCAAACCAGGGATATATAACCTGAGGCTGAATTTAAATGTGATCAGAGAAGAATGCAACAGCCTGTTTTGCCAGCTTACGAACCAATTAAGAATTTCCAGACTGACAGAGAATCGCCCTTTGTCCTTCCTTCATCTCCGTCCTTCCCTCTCCCTCCCCTTGCCTTTTCCTTCCAATCAGATGAAATAAAATGGATGGCGGTGTTGTGGAAACAGGAACAGGGCCAGGGATGGGAGCTGTGTTCACAAGCTGGTTTTGTGGCATCCCATAATTAAAGGTGGGATGGCTGGAAGCTGGCCAGGCAGACCAATAAAAAAGGGGCATTTTCATTTAAACAGGCTAGGAAACGTTTTCCGCAGAGCCAAGATTTAGACAAATTCCAACAGGAGACCCAGCCACACAGTTGTTTGTGACTTGGCCAAGATCCGGCTGAGGAAAGCGTAACCAAAGATTGAGCACACACCGCCTTCGTTGTCTTTAGCAATAGAATTAATAGTAAAATTAATAATAATAATAATAATAATCCTATATAATAATGTCCAAGTTGTCCCTGCGTCCAAGCTGTCCCGTGTGTCCCTGGGTCACTGCGCATGTGCGCTAGGGATACAGGGATTGGACAGCAGAGACTGCGCGCGTGCACTCTCCCCCCCCTCTGCCTCCTCCAACCGCCGCTCCCGCCGGACACCACCTCACTGCAGGGCACGTCAGGGAAGCGAGGGTGGAGGCCGGCGAAGGCCTCCTCACAACCCTCCCTGGCCTGTGAGAGGAGCAGCGGTTGGAGGAGGCAGGGGGGGAAGAGTGTGTGCGTCCTTCCTGTCGGCGGCTGGGGGAGAGGAAGTAAGGAGGAGAAAGCAGCGCTTTCTCCTCTTCCGTTCCTGTCCCCCTGCCGCCGACAGCAAGGACGGGTCCCAGGGTTCGGAGAAGCGCTGCGCAAGCGCTTCTCTGAACCCTGGGATGTCTGCTTCCTGTCGGCGGCTGCGGAAGAGGAACGGAGGAGGAGAAGGCAGCGCTTTCTCCTCCTCCGTTCCTGTCCCCCTGCCGCCGACAGCAAGGACGGGTCCCAGGGTTCGGAGAAGCGCTGCGCAAGCGCTTCTCCTAACCCTGGGATGTCTGCTTCCTGTCGGCGGCTGCGGGAGAGGAACGGAGGAGGAGAAAGCAGCGCTTTCTCTTCCTCTGTTCCTGTCACCCTGCCGCCGACAGCAAGGACAGGTCCCAGGGTTCAGAGAAGCGCTGCACAAGCGCTTCTCCGAACCCCAGGATGTTCTAGCGCCCATTATTAAACGGGCTGAAAACCACTAGTAATAATAATAATAATTTATTTATTTATTCCCCAGCCACTCTGGGCGGCTTCCAACCAAATATTAAAAACAGTGCAGCATCAAACATTATAAACTTCCCTAAACAGGGCCGCCTTCAGTTATCTTCTAAAAGTAAAATAGTTACTTATTGCCTTGACATCTGCTGGGAGGGCATTCCACAGGGTGGGTGCCACCACTGAGAAGGCCCTCTGTCTGGTTCCCTGTAACCTCACTTCTCGCACTGAGGGAACTGCCAGAAGGCCCTCGGTGCTAGATCTCAGTGTCCGGGCTAAATGGTGGGGGTGGAGACGCTCCTTCAGGTATACAGGACCAAGGCCATTTAGGGCTTTAAAGGTCAGTGCCAACACTTTGAATTGTGCTCGGAAACGTACTGGAAGCCAGTGTAGATCTCTCAGGACCGGTGTCCCCCACAAATGGGGAAGGGGCCACAGCTCAGTGGTGGAGCGTCTGCTTTCAATGCATAAGGTCCCAGGTTCAACCCTTGGCATCTTCAGGTAGGGCTGAGAGTGTCCCCAGCATCAAACCCTGAAGATCTGCTGCCAGTGTGGACCAGGGCAGGGAACCCAGTGGCTCCCTCAATCCTCCAGAGAAGGTGGCACCTCCAGAACAGGCCACGCCCTTCCGGTGGTACACTTGCTTGCAGGTGCAATCTTTGTGTCATGGGCGTGATCCATGTGAGTAACAGGCACTGCTTGGCTGCTCAAAAGAAGAGCAAGAGAACGTGTAAGATGCTGAGACAGCATCTTTGTTTTTGTCCAGTCCTGTATCCTGGAATTCCGCGTATGCACTCGAGAGCCTTGTACCCTGTAATCTGTGCTACCGGGAAGTGGGTGGCGCTGTGGTCTAAACCACTGAGCCTCTTGGGCAGGCATCCCCAAACTTCGGCCCTCCAGCTGTTTTGGACTACAATTCCCATCATTCCTGACCACTGGTCCTCTTAGCTAGGGATCATGGGAGCTATAGGCCAAAACATCAGGAGGGCCGCAGTTTGGGGATGCCTGCTCTTGGGCTTGCTGTTTGGAAAGTCGGCAGGGACGTAAGGGAGTGGGATTCTTAACTGGGAGCACCGTCATTTCTAGGAGATGGGTTCTTTGTTCTCACACTGTTTTTTATTAAAGTTTCTAACTGGTAAGAAGACTCATTTTCCTTTGTTCTGTTTATCTACTGCCATTTTTTTGGGGGGGGGTAGGAAGCCGATTCTCTGAAGCCTGGCACATGTGTTAGAAATGCTTAATGGATATAAGACAAGTAAGTCCTACACATCTATTGAAATGAATACACATGGCTAACTTAGATTCATTAATTTCAATAGGCCTACTCTGAGTAGTAGGACCTGATCCACCTCTCCCAGACTAATGGGCAAACGGGAACATAATTACCCTTTGGGTAGGACACTTCTCCGACTTTTTCCCCCAATTCCGTTCCTGACTTAAAAAATAAAATACCAAAACAGGTTAAAAATGTGTATTTCAAGATTATATATGTATATTCTGATGGAAAGGTATGCTCAAAAGCATGTATTTACAGACACATTTTGATTATATATATATATATATATATATATATATA
Source organism: Zootoca vivipara (assembly GCF_963506605.1). Classification (NCBI taxonomy): domain Eukaryota; kingdom Metazoa; phylum Chordata; class Lepidosauria; order Squamata; family Lacertidae; genus Zootoca; species Zootoca vivipara. Next base: position 10,939,532 of record NC_083290.1, on the reverse strand, counting down.
TATATATATATATAGTTCCCAACTGACTGTACACAACCTTCAGGGGTTGAATCCAAGTAAGCTCTTCTCAGCGTAGACCCCTTGAAATTAATGAACCTGAGCTAGTCATGCATGTTCGTTTCAAGTTGCCTATTCTGTCTCATGCTGGATAGAACCCAGAGTCTCTTGAGTGGAAGGAATGCTTTAACTCTCTTATTAAGATACAGTTCTATATTAAATGTACCTTTATGTTATAGTCTGCTTGGAGTTCATTCATGCTTTTTTTTTATTTTACTTAATTCGTTTGCAGTTGCTAAAGGACCATTACAAAACTGCTTCGCATGTTCCGAGCAAAAATAGGGTGATGCATTTGTGACCGGGTAATGGGGGTAATGGGAATTATATAATTTAACACTAAGTCTTTTGGTTCCTATTAAAGTTAATGGAAGCTTCAGAAGTGGATTCCCCCCTGTGTACCAAGCTAGATGTGTGTCGCCTTGCCTGCCTCGAGTAGGTATTTCATTTATATTTAATAAGTGGGTGATTGTATGTTAAATACCTGCTGCCTCTTAAAAACGGGTCCCTGGAGAGCTGAGAAGTGCAGAATGCGGGGCTGTTAACAAATTAGAAATAATATATATAGAAAATGGAGACCATGTCACTTGATGGATAAAAATCAAGAGACCTTTAAATCTCTTTTGAATCCCCACGTTTCTTTTATGATGTCCCATGTCCTTCATGCTGATATCCCAGGGCTTTTGCTCTCTGCCATGTTCTGATGCAAGACAAGCCACACCTCATCCAAGGAGCTGGGGGAACCGAGTCACTGATTCCAGACCTGATTCCTTATAACACTTTGAGTGATTATATTACTGAGATCTTTAGAGCAATTGTTAGGGTCCTGTCCCCCGTCCACCCCATGCCTTGGACACGCACCTCGTTTTCAATAGCTAACAGAGATGGGCAATTCTGGGTTTCTCTTACCTTGTCACTTTTTTCAGGCTTCACTTTTCCATATTTCTGAAATTCAGCCACACACATTTGTGCAGCAATTTGCTATTTCACGAGATCCTTCTGAAAATTCATCACATTTTGATGTGAATTTCTCCTAATAAACGCATGTTGTATGCTGTTGGGATTAATGTGCAATTTTTTGTGAGCAAATTTCCCTAATAGGATGTGTTTTTGTGTATCATTCCCCACTAATCTATGCATTTTTATACACATTCTTTTGGCTGAAGACTCCATCACAAAATTCGGAGGCTTGCACATTTTGAAGAGTAGCTTTAGTTTGGTTCTCTAGTTGATTTGCGAATTCAGAGTTGGGGCTCTGGCTTGAGCCCTTTGATATCTCACTACTGTCTGACAAAACTTTGTTATGAACAATAGAGGAGTCTGGTGTTGCTCTTCCCAAACTAAACCATGGTGGAGGAAAGGATAACCCCTGGAATCTATCAAGTTCTCAGAATGTCCACTACACACATGGCTTGTAAAAGGAGTGTTTGATCACATTGAAATGTTACCGAAACTGTATTACTATTGAGTGTGCTTGGAAGGTGTCAAACTCAATAATCCATTGAGTAATGTAGGCATCTGTTTTGCTATCTGGTGTTGTTAGTAATATATTCATGGAATTGGTAGCTTTAATGTCCTTTTCTCAGCAGTAGTCTCAGCTGGTGGGATGTTCTACTGCTCTCATGAAACTAGGGGAAAGCAAAGAGAAAAAACCATCCATTATTGTTTCGGTGTGTGTGTGTGTGTGTGTGTGTGTGTGTGTGTGTGTGTATTTCAGATGACAAATGCCACATATTTACACTGATACATTCGTATAACCAGAGAGACCAGAGATTGAGAACCTTTTCATCCACATGGGCAACATTCATGGATGAGACCAGAGGCATAAACTGGTGGAGAAACAGGTCTGATTCATCTTTGCAAAGGAAGCTGCACTCCACTCACGCAAAAGTCAGAGGTTTCCACACCCAAACACAAACACATGCCTCTCCATTATCCATCTAGGGAATTCATCTCTGTGCTATAACAGGTTATGGTCACATTCCAAACATGCAAAATCACTCAATGAGAGCACAGAGCATGGTCAATGAGGGGTGTGGCCTGCAGAGAGGGGGTGTGGCCTGGGGAGAGTCCTGAGGCTCAGATAGAGAGGTTAGGACGGGCATAGGCAAACTAGGACCTCTAGATCAGGCATCCCCAAACTGCGGCCCTCCAGATGTTTTGGCCTACAACTCCCATGATCCCTAGCTAACAGGACCAGTGGTCAGGGAGGATGGGAATTGTAGTCCAAAACATCTGGAGGGCCGAAGTTCGGGGATGCCTGCTGTAGATGTTTTGGGACTACAACTCCCATCATCCCTAGCTAACCAGTGGTCAGGGATGATGGGAGTTGTAGTCCCAAAACATCTGGAGGGCTGAGTTTGCCTGTGCCTGGGTTAGGAGGGCTCCCTTTAGCCTGGACCGCTTGCATTAGATAATGAATGCACTGGTCCTTGAGACAGAGAAGCAAAGTCTCACTTCTTGTGTGTGTGTGTGCGTGTGCGTGTGTGTGCGTGTGAGAGAGAGAGAGACCTTCTTCCAAGTCAGATTTCTAAAGGAGCTGGAAATGTATCTGGAAGCTGAAGCAGAATGAAGCGGTCTCAAGGTGCAAATGACAGATCCCCAGGTGATGTCATTCAGGGGTGGGGGCACTTTATCTGACTAGTTTGAAGCGGAAAGCTCATGAGAACATAACCAAAAGCAGTAGCTTCTAGGCATTTCTTTCATCACTGTTTACATTCCTTCCTCCTTTTCCTAATGTGTTGTTGTTTCCCCTTCCATTTGTGTATGCTGAATCTTTATTTGAAGAAGGCGGCTGTGTACACACACAGAACATTTAAAGCACATCTAAAGACCATTCCCATCCCTACCCCCTCAAAACAATCCTGGGAAGTATAGTTGGTAAACAACAGTGTAAACAACAGTTGGCAGGATTCTTTGGGGCGGGAGATGTGCTTAAAATGTTATGGTGCGTATGCGGCCAAAGTCCCATGCCTTCTATTAAAGATGGCAGCAGGAGGAAGCTAAGTGAAAGGAACAAGGGCGAATGGTGGCTGGCTGGCTGGCTGAGCAAAAGACAAGTGGAGCTTAAATAGTGGTGGCTTGTGGGACTGCTGGGGCAAAAGGGAGGGATCCCAGCAGTAGGTGGAGCCAGAGTCAGTGAGAGGAGGAGCCAGCCAACTCTAGTTGGCTCTACAAGGGTGACACTGAGACTAAGGAAAAGGAAGCTGACTGCAAGGACCACCCCCATGGTTAGTGTAAGTAGGAAGGAAGGCAGAGATGAAGGCAGGCTGCAGTTGGTGTGGCAGTGCCCCATTTGCCTTTATGCAGCAGGCTCCCCTGGGGATGGAAAGATCCATAAATTTTGGTTGTCTGTGTTGCTCATCTTTCTTAAAATCTTAAATCCAATTCTCCCCTCATTTTGCAGGCATTCACAATTTTTTTAAAAAGAAAATCCTGGTGCAAACCCATCAGCATTTCAGTGCAAATTTCTCCTAATAAACACATTTCATATGCAGGTGTGACTACTGTACACAGTTTTCTAATGTACACAGTTTTGCAAACAACCTTCCCTAATGGAATGCATTTTGCAAGTCATTTTCACCACTAATAATAATAATAATAATAATAATAATTTATTATTTATACCCCGCCCATCTGGCTGGGTTTCCCCAGCCACTCTGGGCAGCTTCCAACAGAAAAATGAAATACAGTAAAATAATCTATTAAACATTAAAAGCCTCCCTAAACAGGGCTGTCTTCAGATGTCTTCTAGAAATTTGGTAGCTGATGGGAGGGCGTTCCACAGGGCGGGCGCCACCACCGAGAAGGCCCTCTGCCTGTTTCCCTGCAACTTGGCTTCTTGCAACGAGGGAACCGCCAGAAGGCCCTCGGTACTGGACCTCAGTGTCCGGGCAGAACTATGGGGTTGGAGACACTCCTTCAGGTATACTGGACCAAGGCCATTTAGGGCTTTAAAGGTCAGCACCAACACTTTGAACTGTGCTCAGAAACGTACTGGGAGCCAATGTAGATCTTTCAAGACCGGTGTTATATTCATTTTTTACGCAATCTTTTTCCCTACTGTACACATTTTTGTAAATGTCAGTTGGAGAACTGCTTTGCAAAATCCCCAATAAGTGTGAATATTGTTTCAGAAAGTGCTGATTTGATAGACGTGGCTTTAGAGGCATCCAGAATTGATTTTTCTCCTTCCTAGCATCTGCTAAGCTTGAGCGATGGCATAAGCAAGCTTTACATTACCTCTCAATTTGGGGGATGGTTAGTCAGTGGTTTTACTCATTGGAGATACCACTATAGGGAAGGGCCATAGGTCAGGGGCAGAGCATCTACTTCTCAAGGTCACAGGTTCAATAATGGCACCTTCAGGTAGGGATGAAATCCAGGCAGCTGCTGCCTGTCAGTGCAGACCATACTTAGCTATCTGGACCAATTGAGTGACACAGTATAAGGCAGCTTCCTTTGGTATTCATTAGATATTTCTACTACGAAAATGTTTCAGAACCCCTGTTCTAGCTACTGGCTAATTGTCACATTTCAGACCCCAACCACTTGTATGACATGCCCCTGCGTGTGTGGCCATGGTAGGGTAGGGTGGGGCTGGAAACAATCCGAACAGTTGCATGGTGCTGCTGTTACTCCTTTCTTGCTGCAGAGAGAGGCTCCCTTGCTTTGATTCCGTTTCTCCACAAATTCTCCACCTTCCTTTCTTTTTCTCGTTCCAAAGCACTTGCACCAAGAACAAAGGAGAGCAGAGGCTCCACGCAGCCATTAGCTGGCTTTGGGTTTTTTTTTTTCCCGTCCCCTCCCCACCTGCTTCTGGCTCCTCTTCCCCCCCTCCCCTATTTCTTTGACTCTGCTAAATGCATAAAAGGAAGGAGAAGAAAAACCCCCGTATGAAAGACATTGTCCCGGGCTCAAATGACTGCGGCCTTTTCGTCTGATCGCGTATCAAAGTTCCCCTCAACATGATACTCCTGCGTTTGAGGAACACTGAATCCCATTTTATGCTAAGTGTTTTCTTTTTATTGGCCTCCTATTGTTGTGGCTCCCCCTGTCCCCCACCCTCCAGCCCCTCTTTGCTTCTCATAAATTAGTGAGATAGATGGAGCAACTGGAGAAGGATGGAGCCATGTTCTCTACCCCTATTAGGCCTGCACAGCCAGGCCTTTAAACAATCATCTGCCATCAAAGTCCTCCCTAATGACGCTAGCAAAAAAAGAGAGAAAAGTTAATCACAGGTGGCGGTGGGCATGAAAAGTGGAGCCTCGTGAGTGATCCTTGGGATAATGGGGGTATTCAAGGCATTTCTAGAAGGGTCCCTTTGTGCTGCTGGTCATGTGCCTGCTGAGCTGAAAGGACTATTTCCCCTCAATTTGTCTAAAAGCAGCTGGCTTGTATCACAGCTGCAGGGGGTTGGCGATTCAGGTTGCTTTAACCCTTCCCATCCTGATGAGGTTTCTCGATCTCCCAAGGTTCGGTGTGAGCTTGCAGTCTCAGAATGTGATTGTTGCCAGTGTGAGCCAGACTGTGTGGTTACCGCTCTGACACACTGTGCCCCACAGGTGGAGTTTTATAAACTAGTCTAGGGTGCCCTTCCTCCAGCTTCATCAGTGCTCTGATTCCCCCAGCAAACCAGGCAAACTAGGCTGTAATTGGTGGTTAAAGCTCCAAATGGCTTGGGACATGGGTGTACCCAGCGAGGGGTGGGGGGGCAGCTGCCCCCCCAGAAGCAAATAAAATAAAATAAATGGTTATAAAGTGATGAAATGAAACAAAATTAGGTAGGGCGATGGCAAATAGTCAGTTGTTTACCACACTGAAATGGTGTAAAAACCGAGAGGTATCTAGAGCCACCTAGCGACTGGTAGAGGAATCTATGTCAGCCAGCCATTGGGATTCAAGGAGGGAGATGTCTCTGGCGGGCTCTAGCAGAGAGAGGAGGGAATCTTCTAGAGGGGTCTAGTGAGTTCCGCGTCACTAAACTGAGCCGCCCACCGCTAAACTGAGCCACCCGCTATTAGTTTACCTTCTTATTTACATTTAGAGGACATCGAGGCTGCCTAAATGGATATAAGAACCTGGTTCCAAAAAGGCAAGTTAAGTAATTTCTGTAGAAAATTAAATTTTAAAGGGTAAAGACCTGGCTCAGAAGTACAATGGGAGAGGACAGACTGACTGGGTTGTGTTTGATGAGCGTCCATCGGAAATTCTTCAAGGAAAATCAGGACTGGATTGAAACGAAAGTTTTGAACAAGTTTTCTTCAAACCCAAGAAAAATGATATTAGTATAAGACATGCAACTAGAATAAAAAAATTCAAAAAAATTCAAGCAAATAATTGTAATAACTACTGTAATAAAGCACTGCTATAATTATATATAATTTTCTTAAAATTTTGGTTTCATTCGCCTTTTCCATGCTGAAATGTCACAACCTGAACGACCATGGCTTGCCCCCCCCCCTAGTTTTGATCCTGGGTACGTCCCTGGCTTGGGATCCAAATAGATGCAAGAACACCTTCTTCCATCTTGCCTTGCCTGTTCCCTTTTGTGTAGGAAGTGTTGGGATGCAACTCGGCTTGTATTGAAGACTGATGGGTCTGCATGGAGAGAAAGTAGAGCTGGAGCAGAACCTCCAATCTTCCTAGACTGTCCTTTAACTTCTGCTGACCTTCCCTCAGGTGCTATACTGATGCTCTTGGAATTGCTTTCCTCATTTCCTTTTCCTCCTTCTTCATCCTCACCTTGGGAGATGTGACTTATCTCTCCTGCTGAGAACAAAGAGCATCTCTACTCCAGTTAGATAGAACTAGGCTCTTTTGTATCAAGTCTGCATTTCCTTTAATAAACTGAGCTTTCTTATTTTCTTAAACTTAAGAGCCCCAGTGTGATTATAACCAAGGGCAAAGTCTGTTTCTCCACCAGAGATTCAGAACTCAGTTCAGCTTCCAAGCTGCATGTTCATCCTGCACACATATTCCAAGATTAAGATCAGCAAAGGAGACCCTCCTGGGGGCGTTCTCGCTGCAATACTAGGTACCTGGTGGGGGGCTCCAGGGAAAGGCTTTTTAGTGACAGATCCTCATATGTGGTACTCCATCCCTTCACAGGTGTGTCCAGCTCCATCCCTCTGTAGTTTTAGGTGGTTGGTTAGGGCACTTTATTTATTCATTTATTTTTGTTCCTCCTGCAATTAATAATTGACATTCAGTAATTTGCTGTTATGTGTTTTTAAAAGCTCAAGTGATTTTTATTTCCTGTGTTGTAAACTGTCCTGTGGCTTATGCAAAGGGAAATATTTAAATCATCTAAATAAAACGAATAATAGTAGAGATCAAGCCATTTAAAGCTCTTACATCCAAGTTTGTACCTTTGTTTATTCAACAGCTCTGCGGATGCTTTTCCGGAGTGCCTTGGGACTTTTTGAGGCAGGGACCCCAAAAGGGGTTTCATTCGAACCCTGCATTTAAAGCAGTATCATACCATAAACAGTCATGACCTTTCCCAAATAATCCTGGGAGCTGGAGTTTGCCAAGGGAGCTGAGAGCTATACCTATACCTCTCAGAGAGCTACAATTCCCAGAGTTGCCTGGAAAGAGGAGCTGTTGGCTAAACAGTATTCTTGAAGGGGAATACAGGTTTCCATGGGGGAAGCAATGACTGTCTAAAGTGTTATCATAGTGCCTTTAAATGCATGGTGAGAATATTGCAAGGGTCATTTCAAACAAATACAGCCTGTGGAGGGAAATGAAAGCCACAAGAGTCGTGGCTGATGGATCAGCTCTGGCCAAATAATGGAAACAGACCTTCCTTAGGCTAGCAAGCTTTGAAAGAGTTAATCTCGGCAGTCAGTCAGGAGCTGGACCTCAGCTTTTTTTCTTCTTCTTCCTTCCCTCAGGTCTCTATTCATCTTCCAGGAACTGAATTTTTCATGCAGTAATTAAAATTTGTAGGTCAAGCCTCCCATGGCACCGTTTTCTGCTAATATGGGAGAGCAATGGTTGGATTCGCTTACGCGTCTCTTTGCCGTGCTGAGATTTAAAGGATGAAGGGTGACATTTCCCCCCCATTTTGTAAATTAATGCCATTGATCCGCCTAACAAGAACAAAGTTAGGCTTCAAAATACCAAATGATAAAGAGATTTAGACCTGAAATGGCTTTCCAAAAGCACCTTTATTGTAAGACCTGACGCAGAATATTGAACTTTCAATTAGAATTTCTAATAGGCTATTGACTTAAATGGATAAAATGTTGCAAGCCGTCGCTTTTGAGATGGCAAAAAAATTGTGTCTTGCATTCAAGGGATATTGCTTTATGGAGCAAATAGTGCTCTTCAGGTTGAAGAACAATAAGCGGAGACTGTGACAATATTATCCATTGCCCCCTCTCTACCACGTTTCCCCCCACTTCTTCACCCTCCCTTAAAAATTGGACTCAAACACTCTTCTGAAGTTGCATACAACTTTATGATTTGCAATATTTCAACCTCCTTGGAAATTCTTGGTGTTGGGCTCTTCTGGAATCTGTGTACAGCTGCCCCGTGTGCTGAAGAGCTGAACTGCAGTTGAAAGTCTCCTCAGTAAATAATCTTCCAGACTGTCTCCGCCCACCTACACTGACCAGTGGATCTTTCTGGACAGGAAAGAACATAAAGGGCTTCCTTTTTCAAGCTGAGCCTTGTTTGAGGGAGGGGGAAAAGCAGGGAGTGGGAACCTTAGGGATCATCCCAATTTGTGTTGAAAGATGAAGACCTCCACTGGTCACTGAAAAGACAGCAGACATGGGTCCTGTCTAATATTTAAGGTAAAGGTACCCCTGACTGTTAGGTCCAGTCACGGACGACTCTGGGGTTGCGGCGCTCATCTCGCTCTATAGGCCAAGGGATGCAGCGTTTGTCCGCAGAGAGCTTCCAGGTCATGTGGCCAGCATGACTAAGCCGAGCAGTGCACGGAAATGCCGTTTACCTTCCCGCCAGAGTGGTACCTATTTATCTACTTGCACTTTGATGTTCTTTCAAACTGCTAGGTGGGCAGGAGGAGTTGTGACCGAGCAACGGGAGCTCACCCCGTCACGGGGATTCAAACCGCTGACCTTGCGATTGGCAAGCCCTAGGCTCTGTGGTTTAGACCACAGCACCACCCATGTCCCTTGTCTAATATTTAATGGAATTCCAAAGCATTAAACGGCTGGTTCCTATGCCGTGTGGAGCGAACCTCCCAATAAGATACTAAGCAAAGCTCAGTCAGTGATTGACTGGGAATATAATGGGTGACATCATATTTTAGATGTCCTGATCTGAAGCTACATAGGGCTTTAGACATCACCTGGAACTTAGCCAAGTAAGGTGTAATCATTTTTATTTTTGAAAGCATGGGGAGTAGTGGCTCCCCCTTTGTAGAATGCTTTCCCTAGGGGGACTCGCCTGGTGCCTTCGTTGCATATCTTTAGCTACCAGGCACTTTACTCTCCCAGGCCTTTGGCTACTTGAACCATTTATGGCCTTTTAAACAGGGATGGGTGGGTAGGATTGCCAGACTCAATAGAGGACAGGACTTCTGTGCCTTTAATTGCCCTGCTCTCTTTTGAGTCTGGAAACCTTAAAGAGAAACCAGCAGACCCTTTGCTTGGAAATTAAACAAAGGACCTGCTGGTTTCTCTTTAAGGTTTCCAGACTCAAAAGAGAGCAGGGCAATTAAAGGCACGGAAGTCCTGTCCTCTGTTGAGTCTGGCAACCCTATGGGTGGTTTGTTATTTTGTTTGTTACTACATTATATGTTTTTGTACTGTAATCTGCCCCATGATTCTCAGGTGATGGGCATTACATACATTTAATAATCAATAATCATAATGATACAAATCATTACACTAGTAATCCAAATGGGACGTTACGAGAGCATGGGTGGCTGATGAAAGCTTCCCTTTCTCCAGCTCAGCACTTCTACTGTTCTTCTTCCCTTCCTTCTTGGATGAACATCTGGTCACTTTTGAGAGTAATTGATGCCTTGTGGGGTGAAACGTGGTTCTCCATTTCTGTGGAATGCCAGTCTGACACAGAGTCATTAGTTGGGAGTGAGTCTGGAGCAAGACATGTGTATTCACTCACAAACAATGAGAAATGCATTTAATAAATCTGCAAAGTTGGCCACTGTTGTTATAATAGTTTGCAAAAACAAAACCCGGCTTCCCTATTCTGGTGTTAAGCACTTTTAAAAAGGAAAGGGGAATTAAAATAAACAAATGAACCTGATCTTTTTTAAAAAAATAATAATGAGGCGCTCTAGCCACCACACTTTGAAAATCAGTGCCTCCTCATAGAATCGTAGGTCTGTAAGGGGAATAGAGGTTTTTTAACAACTTCCAGCACCCTTAACAAACTACAGCCCTCAGTATATTTTCAAGTACAGGCAGCGGGGGTTACGATCCAAGGCACTTCACATGTTGGTGAAATCATGTATAATTGAAATCCTTTGGAAAAGCCTGCAAGCCCCCCACCCTGGTTCTTCCTTTTAGTCATGTTTAGTTATGAATTTAAGTGACATCGTTATGACTTCTGGGTTCAGCACAACAGTGTGCATATTGTTCACATACTGAATGTGCACATACACGGTTGTGCATATATTGAATGTGCATAAACTGGGGGCTGCCTGTAGTATGATGATGCTTTAAATGCATATTTTAGAGGGGCTATTTGTTGCACAATTCACTGAACCAAAGTCATGCAGCGCTCCAGTTTTTGGGTTATTGCCTTTCATGCATCCATTGGCATTAACACAATTAGTTCTTTGCAATGTAACGTCGATTATTATTGCGAATTGCATTTTGTGTGGAACGTTGTGGTCCTGTCTTTGCTTTTAATGCTGCTTCTTATTGTTGCCTTGCCTGCACTCTCATAAGAGGAGAGGCAGATTATGAGAAATTAAAAATAATAAGTGGCAATAAATTAAAGCCACTTAGCAGTTTACTTGTTCCTCTGGGGGGGGGGAATTGTTTTGTGCCAGTGGGACATTGTTGCACAATAGAATGCACAAGCAGGTTACCCTCCTGTTTTGATTTTTGTATTTTGTATTTTGCTATTAGTCCTGGCTCTGCTTTCAGGAAGAGGAAACTATAAGCTAATAGCCATAACAATACTCTTCCCTCTGTGGCACATATTATGGCCAATTAGCTGTTTGCAGGATTGTGTGTTTGTTCAGAACAATCTGTCTTGTTATTTTTTATTTTTTATACAATGAATGATGTCTGAAATGTCTAAACCGCATGCACACACACACCCCTTTGCGTACACACAGGGAATACAATGCCAGGCCTTCTGAGCATGGGCAAATTGCTTGGTGTCTTGACCCTCTGCTCCCCCATCAATATATTTTCAAAGCATTCTCTTGTATTTGTCTGTGTGCGCCCCCCCCTTCCTCAAAGAGCAACCATCCCTCTCTAGGATAAAGGGTTAATATTATGCTTATGTTACAGTGCATTAAAAACTCTAATTAAAACAGTATTACATTCCCATCTGCCAATCTCCAGTAATCTTCTTTAATTGCAGTAATTAAACTATATTTACATGTTCAGAATACTTGTAATTTAGCAAATTGCGCACTCTGCTCTCCATTTAATCAAACAACCAGTTCCAGTATATTTAGTGTGGAAAGAAGTAATTTCAGTGTTTTGATTACTATAGCAGATTTGACAGAGTAAGTACCCCTCTAGTCGAGGCTTTGAAAAGGAAGGCAAACATGAAATACAGGCATGGTTTGATTGCCACGTGAACACCTAATTGCATGTTGAGGATTTACTATTAGGGGGTGCAAACCGTTTCTCACTTGATCTTTCTTTCAGGCACAGCTGACATAACAGATAATGGAAGATATCTATTTGGGGACTGCCTGACGAAATACACACAATTTTTGCATTAGGCATCTTAAAAAAAAAAAAAAAACACAGCGGAAACATAAAATCTGTAGGTGAACTGATGTGCCGTAAGCAGAATCCATTGTTCTGCGGGGAGAGAAGGAAGGAAGGAAGGAAGGAAGGAAGGAAGGAAGGAAGGAAGGAAGGAAGGAAGGAAGGAAGGAAGGAAGGCAGGCAAGAAAGAAAGAAAGAAAGAAAGAAAGAAAGAAAGAAAGAAAGAAAGAAAGAAAGAAAGAATATTTCTAATTATCCTGATGGATATCATGTTTCTCCCCCCCCCATTTTTTTTTTTTTTGAAAAGCATTTCCTTCCCATCTTTCCCATCCACACAGATTCTAAAACAACAACACAGAAAATGCCCATGATGGTGCCCTTTCAAGACTGGAACCCTTCAGTCTTGGAGTAGGAGGAGCAGAGCCGACCCACCCATGAGGCAGATGGATGCAGTTGCCTCAGGTGGTGGAATGTCATTGGGTGCTGCCCCCACAGGAGAAGTGGTGGCAGCTTTGGGCAAGATCTTGTGACATCTCACAGAGCTTGCCCGGGATCTCGCGACTGCTGCTACTTCTCTTTGCTTCTCCCGTGGTGGGAAGGGTGCCCCACCCGCCCCTCCACTCATGGAGAAGCAAGGAGAAGCAGCTGTGGGTTTTGGGTTCTGGTGAGATGCCTCAGAAGAGGTCTCACCAGACCCTGGTAAACAAGGCTTGGGTGGCCTTTGACTTGCTGGTGGAGAGCAACACCTTCCCATTTTGCCTCAGGTGGCAAAACAGGATGGGCAAAGTTTCCCATTGAAAGTAATGGAAAGTGGATTAATTCGTTCCAGATGGGTCCGCGGAGTACTCAACCTAAAGCATACTTAACCTGAAACTAACTTTCCCATTGAAAGTAATGGAAAGTGGATTAATCCGTTCCAGATGGGTCCGCGGAGTACTTAACCTGAAGCGTACTTAACCTGAAGCGAACTTTCCCACTGAAAGTAATGGAAAGTGGATTAATCCGTTCCAGATGGGTTTGCAGAGTACTTAAACTGAAAGTACTCAAACCGAGGCGTACTTAAACCGAGGTATGACTGTGACAGCAACAAACCCCCTCCCCACACCAAATCCCAATGCACCAGTTCAAGAGTCTGCTCAGCAGCCTCAGCTTTTGTAGCTGGAGTCAGTCCAGGCCCTGCCTTTCTAGACCAGGAGGAAAACGTGTGCAAGGCAGGTGCAAGTCTTCTAGGTGTGCTAGTCTTCTAGGAGTCACTGGGATGTCTACATTCACTGGCAGTGACTTTCAGACAGGACTCGTTTTCCTAGCTCCACATGGAGGTGCCATTGGGGATTCATCCTCAGACCTTCTGCATGCAAAGATGTGCCGCCACTGAGCTATGGCCCTTCCCAACTCACAGTGGTCATTAGGGATGTAATTCGTGATGTCGTCTTGCTTTGTTAATTTTTTTCACAAACCATCGAGCGCATTCTGCTTCACAGCTCTTCCTTTCCCCGTAACCTTTGAAGCTCTTTCGTTCCTGCACACTTTGCCTGCAGAATATTTTGTAATACATTGATGTATCTTTGTTGTAGTAGCACCCAATAAGAAAGTGGTGAACTGAGGGGTTGGATGACTTATTGTTATGTACTGAGCTGAATCCTAGAACAATAGGATTCAGAATCAGCAGTCTGATTGGTCCGCAGGAGCTACCCAATCCAACTCCAGGTGGAAGTGAATCCGCAACCTGATTGGCCTGCATTTATGTAAAGTCTGCATCTGAACACCAGTTTCTGAGGACCACAAGCAGGACAAGGCTGCTGTGCTCATGCCCTGCCATGTCCGTGCCTCGTCTGTGGGCTTTCTGTAATTAAACCCTACTTGTGATTTCCTCCAGTTGAATGCTCCACCCTTCTCAAGCTGAAATAAACAGGAGCAGGTTGGAGGTGGGATCCGGAGTCCCATGACACAATTTTTCAGCACCACTGTGAGTGCTTTCCCTTTTTCTTTAACTTACAACAGCCCTTCTGGAGAAGAAAGAGAAGTCCTCTTTTCTCCCTACTTTCCACCATAAAGTGAAGCTAACAGTGGATTTTTTTTACAGGAAGAAAACAGAACACAGGGAATGGAGATTACTTGCATAATGAACCCAAATAGCAGGATTTTTTTAAAAAATGAAATACAGTGGTACCTCGGTTTATGAACACAATTGGTTCTGGAAGTCTGTTCATAAACTGAAGCGTTCATAAACTGAAGTGAACTTTCCCATTGAAAGTAATGGAAAGTTGATTAATCTGTTCCAGACAGTCCGTGGAGTACTTAAACTGAAGCGTTCATAAACTGAAGCGAACTTTTCCATCGAAAGTAATGGAAAGTGGATTAATCCGCTCCAGACGGGTCCACGGAGTACTTAAACTGAAGCGTTCATAAACTGAAGCATGGGTGTAATTGGTTCCGGAAGTCTGTTCATAAACTGAAGCGTTCATAAACTGAAGTGACTCTCCCATTGAAAGTAATGGAGAATGAATCAATCCATTCCAGATGGGTCCGCGGCGTTCATAAACCGAAAATTCATAAACCGAGGTGTTCATAAACCGAGGTTCCACTGTAAGAGACATGCAAAAAAAGTAAATTTCAGGAAAAAAGAAGGTCCATCATAATCTCATGGACTCTGGAAGAATGTGTGTTGGGGAGGACTTTCAGTAGCAAAATCTACTTGTTCTCTATGCATTTGGTTACTTCTCAAGATCTCAGAGCATGGGCAACTGATGCCTGGCACACAACCCTATTATACATCATCAAACAGATTCCTTTATATATTGTTGCAGATTGTTTTGGATATGAATATTTAAAATGCATTTTGCTTCAATATTGATTCAATGTGTATGCAGAAAAAGACTTAAAACGGTGGAACAAGCCATCTGACAGCAGGGGATTGTTTTCCCGGTCGTCCCCATTGGTATAAATTTTGTGTCAATCATCCTAATGAGTACAGGTTTTGGCTGTTGTACAGCAGCTCTTGGGGGAAGGGGGAGAAAAAATACCTTCTTCAAATGACACTATTTGAATGGAATCAAGATACAGTGATGGTGTAAGGGTGGATGCCCTGATCTACAGTTATACCTTGGTTTAAGTACGCTTCGGTTTGAGTACTTTCACTTTAAGTACTCCACAGACCCATCTGGAACGGATTAATCCACTTTCCACTACTTTCAATGGGAAAGTTTGCTTCAGGTTAAGTACGCTTCAGGTTGAGTATTCCACGGACCCATCTGGAATGAATTAATCCACTTTCCATTACTTTCAATGGGAAAGTTTGCTTCACGTTAAGTACACTTCAGGTTAAGTACGGACTTCCAGAACCAATTACACTCATACCTTGGGTTAAGTACACTTCAGTTTGAGTACTCTGTGGACCCGTCTGGAACGGATTAATCCACTTTCCATTACTTTCAATGGGAAAGTTTGCTTCAGGTTAAGTACGCTTCAGGTTAAGTACGGACTTCCAGAACCAATTGTGTACTTAAACCGAGGTACCACTGTACTTTTGTTCTCGTTTAGTTCCACAGAAAACAGATAAGCAATCTCCCTATGATATACAAAAGACTCAACTTCATTCCTGTACCTGCTTGACTGGAAGTAACCCACACCACACTCAATGACTTCTTACTTCTGAGTAGATGTTTATAGGATGGTGCTGCTACTGGACTATAGTTGGCCAGATATGTCTTAGGGCTTTTCTCATATATTCACTTACTTATAGCTCAGCACCATTCAGCTTGGAAAAAGATAGACCTCTTGATGTATGAAGAAAGTTGTACCTTGGGCTAGAGACGGATGAATCCATCAGTTTTCGTTTCTCTCACTTTCTCAGTCTTAAGTTCCATGTTTTCACATCTGTTCACAATTTTACTTTTAAAAAAAAATCCTTATGGAAATATCATCAAATTCCTCTGAATGTATCATCTCTCTATGCAATTTTGCACAATAAACACTTTTTTTTGCAAAGCAATTTGCCCTAATAAAATGCATATTTGTATGTTGTTTTGACTAATATATGCATTTTAATGCTCACTTTACCCTCATATGCATTTTTGTACGCATTATTCAGCAGGAGAACTGCACTGCAAAGTTCAAAGGTGTGCAAATTTCAAAGGATGGCTGGTTTCAGTTCTCTTGTTGTTTAAAAGTGAACTGAATCAAATTCATCCAACATTCCTCCTATGGGCAAAGAAAATGAAAGACACAGGAGAAGATTTAAGTACACAGACAGATCCTTGCCATATATGCTCCTGACTTCTTTTATTGAGATGGGTGACCATTCTAGGTTACATCTGGAGTATACATTTAAAACAGTGTCAAACCTCAAAGAATGATGAGAATTGTAGTTTGTTAATGATCTTTTAGAGTAGTTAGGACACACCTATTCACCTTAGAGAGTTACAGTTCTCAGAGTTCCCTGGGGGTAATAGAGGTCTCCTAACAGTACTCAGAGCCCTTGACTAACTATATTTCCCAGAAATATTGGTGGGGGAGCCTTGGCTACCTTATTAAGGTGGTGTTATACTGCTTCAAATGCAGTGCCGATGGGGCCGTAGACTGAGTTTGTTCTGAAAATCTAGCTTCTTAGCCATTGATAGTCTGTTGGAAACAATTCTCTAAAAAAATTATGCAAATCTCACAGATTTATTTTTATTATAATTAAACTTTAAAACCAGCATCTAAATATGTAGTTACCACAGAATCAAAACACTGATCATTGCAGTTATTTATACAGAAGGAAGCTTTCATCGTGGTTTGCCTAGAAATATACGCCAAGGCAAGCTCGCTTTTTTCCTTGCGGTTACATTAATGAATTCATTGCATAATGAAAGGTGTTGATTTAGCAGCATTTTCATTATTCCTACTACATCACTTCACTTCCTCAATGAATCCTTGGTAAGCCTTGATGATGAGGTTCGTCTTCAGATCTCTGAGAAGCTTTCTGTGTGAGATATTATTCTTCCTCTGAGGGTTTTCCTGCCTATCCCCTCCTTGTCTACTTAGCTTCAAAGGCTTAATGGAACACTAGTTTAAAGCAAGTCATGGCCATCCCATCACTCTCCAACTTCAGTTCACCACTGGATTGGCTAACAACAGTTTCCTCTAAAATCTGGCAAATAGCTGAGTTATTCTAAACCCCCATGTATAAGCCATGCCCAACCCTTTGGTGCATCGGGGGGGGGATCATCATCCCAGATCATAGCAATCCCATCATTCCCACTCCGTTCTGTTGCATGGGAGGAGGGTTCAGCAAAGACACCTGGTTTGATGAGATAACCCTGGTCTTGCAAGGCTGATTTCATTTCTGTATTTATTTAATAAAATTCATACACTCGGACCCTCCCAAGTGTCCCTATTGTCCAAGGATAGTTCCGGATTTACAGAAGTTGTCCCAGTTTCTGATTTGATCCCAAAAGGTCCCACTTTTCCTTATTTTCATCCGAGAAATGTTGGAAGGTATGGAGTTATCTGATCCCCAAGCCATTTGAAGGCAACCCTGTATAGAGAAGTTTTATATATGTTGGAAGCCGCCTAGAGTGGCTGGGGCAACTCAGTCAGATGGCTGAGGTATTATTATTATTATTATTATTATTATTATTATTATTATTATTATTATTATTACAGTGGTACCTTGGTTTACAAACACAATTGGTTCCGGAAGTCCGTACTTAACCTGAAGCGTACTTAACCTGAAGCGAACTTTCCCATTGAAAGTAATGGAAAGTGGATTAATCCGTTCCAGGCGGTCCGTGGAGTACTTAGACTGAAGCGTACATAATCTGAAACAAACTTTCCCATTGAAAGTAATGGAAAGTGGATTAATCTGTTCCAGACGGGTCCGCGGAGTACTCAACCTGAAGCGTACTTAACCCGAGGTATGAGTGTAATTGGTTCCGGAAGTCCGTACTTAACCTGAAGCGTGCTTAACCTGAAGTGAACTTTCCCATTGAAAGTAATGGAAAGTGGATTAATCCGTTCCAGACGGGTCCGCGGAGTACTTAAACTGAAAATACTCAAACCAAGGCGTACTTAAATTGAGGTATGACTGTATTATTATTATTATTATTATTATTATTATTATTATTATTATTATTATTACAGTGCACCCTCGGGTTACATTACCTTTGGGTAATGTAACTTTCGGGTTGTGAACGCGGCAAACCCGGAAGTGTATACTTCCGTGTTTCACTGCGCACGCATGCACAGAAGCGCTCTGCATGTTGCACACGTGCGCAAAAGCGGCGCCTCTAGATGCGGAATTTTTGGGGTTCGTACGGACCCCCGGAACGAATTAAGTTCGTATCTGGAGGGTCCACTGTATTATTATTATTATTACATAATTTATTGAATAGGACATCCCTGTTTTCATTGTGAAAATGTTGGAGGGAATGTACTCTGCTTGACTGATTAAAAAAAACTTTAGAGCGTTTTCTCTCCTACTGGCCCCCATGGCAGCCATTTTGTGTTATGCCACACACTCCATGTCAGTCAGTCCCCAAGATCCGAAATGTGCCTTCTGGTCCGCAAAGTTTGGCACCCCCTGGCTTAAGCTGATTTGCCAGTGGCAAATGGTATTATGGTAGATCTTGTTTCACAGCTATTCTGCATCCTGAGCCCAATTCAATGTGGAAGTGATGACCCTTAAAGCCATGGTGGTTCATATCCAAGTTACAGTGGTCCCTCGACTTACGGAGTACGCAACTTACAAAATTTCGAGTTACGAATGAAAAAAAAATGGCCACACGCTTAAGTTTTTTTTCGACATCTGAAAGGAAAACCGTTGCGGTTTATATGGGGTTTAAGCGACTTACGAATTTTGGATGTGGTTTACTCGACTTACTAATTTTTCCGTTTCCAATGCATTCCTATGGGAAACCGCTTTTTTTGACTTGCAAACTTTTCGACCTACGAATGTGCATTCGGAACAAATTAAATTCATAAGTCAAGGGACCACTGTACATAAAGGACTGCCTGCGCCCATCTAAAAATGCTTGATATCACTATCAGTTACAAAATCCCTCCAACCGGGGAGGTTAAATTTGGAGGTATTAGAGACAGGACTTTTTTCAGTGGTGACTTCAAAATTACTGAACTATTTTGGAAATAGGATTGATACCCCCCCCCCCCCCCCGGTCTTTCAGACAGGCCTTGAGTACATCCATTTTATTTTTTTAAAAAAATATTTTACAGGTAGAGTACATGTTTTGTTCTAAGTGGCCTGTTTTAGTCTCTCTGGTGTGTGGCTCATCTGATTTTATTGGGTGGTATCCAATGCATTTGATCCATTAGCAGAAATATTTCTGTTTCTGCAGTGGAATATCCCCTGCTCCTCCCTTATGCACCCCTCACAATCTTCAAAGGATTGGGAGAAAAACCCTAGGACAGATTTCAAGGGTGTCAGGGTGAGTGTGTGTGTGTAGGGGGGGGGACATTGCATTTTGTGAAAGCAAAAATCCCCGCACTGGTGAAACAAGTCATGTTGTACTCCTTTGGACACAAGCCACCTTTCTGCTTATTAAGATGGTGTTTTACTATAATATCGCTTTGGTTATCTATGGTATATAGTTGTATGTAATATTGCACATGCTGTTAGTTAATTTTATTAGATGTTGTACGCCACCGTGAGACAAGACCTTGTTTTGAAATTAAGTTTATTGAATCAAATAGATGTAATAATAACAAAACGTTCTATGCTCATTCAACCTAAGGGGGCTACCTTCTAAGTAGACAGGCACAGGATCCTGCTGTTTATGTGGCAAGGCTAATAATATAGGCAAGGCTTCCTGTATATGCAGAATATATAGACTATAGAATCAGAAAGGCTGTGACCACAACAATGTGCCCTGCAGCCTTTGATGAACCGCTGCCTCTTGCAAGAATTTAGCTGATCCTTAATATTCCCCATTTATTAGTAGAATTAGTATGGCGGCCAGCGTCTACAGAGAGGGATGTGCAGGGTGCAAGGAGAGTAATATTTTAAACCAGAGAAATGAAGCATGCAGCTCTGGAAGGGCCCAGCCCTCATTAGCTGAATGGTGGATTTTTCTAATTAGTTCTTTCTTGTGTAATTAGCATGGATGAGTCTAATCATCTCGTGTGCAACCAAATCTTAATGCTTGAGATGGGATGTCCTTGGCCTGTCTTTCAGAGGAATTCCAATGATTTTTTGAATGTTTGCTTTGTTAGATTTCCCCCCTCCTTTAAAGGAACAGTATACATTCTCAGCTTTCGTGCTTGTCTAGAGCAGGCCCATATTGGCTGGCTTTGACTCTGCTATGGTACTTACTTTCCCACAGGTAAGGATAGGAGTTGGGATTTTGAGTCCATTCACATTTAAAGGTGGCTCTGCCTAATTCACACTTACTGAAACAATACGCGTTTAGCACCTGAGCAGAAGACTATGAAGGCACACCATTGACCTGGCCATAGTCTTCTCCAGGATTGTGAAATGCATTGTAAAGGTAAAGGGACCCCTGACCATTAGGTCCAATCGTGACCGACTCTGGGGTTGCGGTGCTCATCTCGCGTTATTGGCCAAGGGAGCTGGCGTACAGCTTCCAGGTCATGTGGCCAGCATGTCAAAGCCGCTTCTGGCAAACCAGAGCAGTGCACGGAATTGCTGTTTATCTTCCCGCTGTAGCGGTACCTATTTATCTACTTGCACTTTGACGTGCTTTCGAACTGCTAGGTTGGCAGGAGCTGGGACCGAGCAACGGGAGCTCACCCCGTCGCGGGGATTCGAACCGCCAACCTTCTGATCGGCAACCCGTAGGCTCTGTGGTTTAGCCCATAGCGCCACCTGCGTCCCCGAAATACATTGTATTTCTATTTAATTAATATAATTTCCTAAATCTGCTTATATACATGTAAATCAGAATTCTCAGCTTTAATGCAACTTTATCTTTTCTTTCTTTTGAGACACAATTCCTGTGTTTTGGATTATTTGTTGGTGGCCCCTCTACCCAAATCTTGGGAGTGCAAAAAACCAAACAAAAAACTGTCTGAATAAGTCATAAGTAAAGCATTCATGTACATTGTGATTATTATTGTTTTAAAGTGATTGTTTTGTGAGCTGAAGGCAATTTCTTATCCAGCATAAAAATATGTTGTCTATGCAAAGCCTCCAACATTTCACAGATAAAAATTGGGATAGGCTTGAACACTGCTGATTAGATCACAGGGATCACTCTCTAAGCTGCATACATAATGATCCTTATGCATATTTTCAAATTCCACTGTTATATCTCTCACATGGATATCTCCAAAAACTGCCATCGCAATACCCAATTTCAAGTTCTGACACCCAAAATAAGATTGACTGCAGACCACATTTTAAGGCACATATTAATTAGCATATACTATATCCTTTAGCTTTATGATTGTGATTTATCCTTATTTATTGTGAATGTTTGAATGAGATGTAATGAAAGCTTGGGTCAGGTTGGAAAGAGAGGAACTGAGATTGAGACAGAAACAGACAGACAGAAAGCTATGTGGACAGTATTTGTGTAATTCAATTTCAATGCGAGATCAAAAGATAATCCAGGATTTTAGAGATTTGAAACCAGAGATGATTTTTAAAAGCCTGTGTTATGCTTAAAAGATCCCTTTGGGTTTATTATGACAGACTTCTGACCCTCCCTCCCTCCCTCCCTCCCTCTCAATATAAATCTTTGTTGTTGTTGCTGCTGTTGTTGCTGTTGCTGCTGCTGCTGCATTGGTTTCCCGTACTTTCTTTGAAGTCTTTATAGTAGGGCTAGCTGCCGCATTCTGGATTAATTGTGGTTTCTGCCTATCCAGGTGTCCTATCTGAGCATGCCCAGAATGAAAAGAATGATGAGATAGAGCACGGTCGTACGTTCTCCATCTCAGCAATTCCACAGACTGAGCATATAGGAAAGAGGGCAAGCAAATGGTCAATGGTGACAGTAGACAGGAAGAGGAGGGTCCTTTCAGAGAAAGGAGAAGCTATGGATACACTGCCCAAAGTCCCTCCCCTCAATAAAAGCCAGACACACTCTTTCACATACCCTGGGAGTAGCACTGGTTGAACATAGGGATGGATGTTTTGGCCTGCAGGCAAAAAGTACAGTCATACCTCATATTGCGTTAGGTTCATGTTGACACTTTTCGGCTTGTGAATGTGGCAAACCTGGAAGTGTATACTTCCGGGTTTCACTGTGTGTGTGCGCGCAGAAGTACCACTCTAGTTGCGGGCTTTTCGGGGTGCGAACAGCACCCTGGAACAGATTGTGTCCGCAAATAGGGGTACCACTGTAGTTGGGGTGTGTCATGACCCCAGAGTCCAGCCCGAGGCAGCCCACAAATGGGACAGGGTGAAGCACCTACCTCAGACAATGGAAGCACAAGAGGCAGTGCTCCACTGCTTCTGCAACTGCCAGAACATCGCCCTCTCACAAGAGAGAGGAGGCATTCTGGTGCATGGCTTTGTTGCTGAAGCACCGTCTCCACCCACATCATTCTGCCCGGACACTGAGGGCCTTCTGGCGGTTCACTCACTGCGAGAAGCCAAGTTACAGGGAACCAGGCAGAGGGCCTTCTCGGTAGTGGCACCCGCCCTGTGGAACGCCCTCCCACCTGATGTCAAAGAGAAAAAACAACTACCAGACTTTTAGAAGACATCTGAAGGCAGCCCTGTTTAGGGAAGCTTTTAATGTTTAATAGATTTTTGTATTTTAATATTCTGTTGGAAACCGCCCAGAGTGGCTGGGGAAACCCAGCCAGATGGGCGGGGTATAAATATATTATTATTATTATTATTATTATTATTATTATTATTATTATTATTATTATTATTCTCTACCCCTGGGGTGGAGAAGATGAGCACAACACCTTGCTGAGTGCTCCGGCTCTCACTCCGATTGGTGAGAAGGCGGGGGCATTCCAGCGATGGTAAGATGAGGGGCAGAAATTGGCACATTTCTCGTTTTGACTTAGGTGGCGAAATGGGATGAGCCACCCCTGAGTCCAGCCATCATCAATTCAGAGTCAGACCCTGCAGAGTCTCCAGCTAAGGAGCCAGACGTCCAGGGCTTTGAGCCTTCTGCTGGAGATTGGGACAGCCCTAGGCCAGCTATGTCACAGTTCACAAACTGAAATATCAGTGTCTGACCCTGGAAAGGGAATACAGTGGTACTTTGACTTACGAACGACTCAGCAACTGAATTTTCCGACTTACGGATGGAGGTCTCGACATCCGGGAAAAAACGAGGCAGTTTTAGATAGGGATTTTTCGACTTACAAATTTTTTGACAGGGTTGCTCGACTTACGAATTTCCAATGGCGCGTTTCCAATGGTGTTTTTCGACTTACGAATTTTTTGACTTACGAAGGTGCCTTTGGAACAGATTAAATTCGTAAGTCGAGGCACCACTGTACAAATGCAAACAATATTTATTTGTGTAGCCAAAGCCATTACCAAAAATAAGATAATAAGCCAAAATAAAATACATTACACAGTTAAAAGAAGTGTTAAATCAGGCGTCCTGTCAGATAACAGTTTGCTCCCTTGTAGAATTTAATTTATCATCCCCACAAACCTTTCTCCTTAAAATTGCTGCTCTAATGGCAAAACAGGCCACATTTTCATAAGGGCAAGGGGGACCTGTTCTCTAATAAAAAGTTAATCAGATACCCAATCGATATCTCAACTGAGAGAAGTTAAATCTTTGGACAAGGCTGCTCTTAAATCCTTGCAGCTTGGGCAAATCATTAAGTAGTGGGGTAAATCTTCAGGCAGATTACCTCCACATGGTTAATCTCTCTCTCTTCATAAGGAATTTGGGGGTAGTGTTCGTCACAGACTGGTTGGATGCAGAGGAATGGTGAGAGGAAACAGCTGGGGAACTCCCAAGGGAAGAAGGCTCCGAGTCAAGGGATTGGTGGTGAGACGATGATGAGTGGTCAGAGGCAGAAGAGGGGGACAACTAGGAGGAGGTGTCAGAAACTGAAGAGGTAACAGGGCTTAGTGAGCGGGGGGAGTCCATGGCAGAAGCTGAAGAAGGAGAAGAAGGAGGCAAAGAGGCAGAGATGAGACCGGCTGGTCAAGAGGCAGGGGTCTCCCCCTCCTGCTGTGATAAGTTCCCCTTCCCCCTGGTCTCTCGGAACCAGGAGAGGCATGAAGAGGGCAGAGCGGAAGTTAGCTTCACACAGGCACAGTCTCAGATTGCTTGGGGAAAAAACCCTGGAGAGGAGGGAACTTAGGCAGCCTGGGAGCAGTTGGAGATGAGTTGCTGTGTTCATTAGGTCTGACACTGCTGTGCAAATTGTCCTTTTTGCTAGTAAAGTGTTAACTTCAACCTGCTCAGTGTAATTTATTGCTGGCTCACTCCTGTCTGCATCCTTCAACTACGGCATAGTGCATAGGCTGGAAGCGCAGAGCTGGAAAGGTTGCAAAGGAGAGATGCCTTTACAGCTCTGGGAAGGGATATGGCATCATTTCTGTTTCCTTTCAAGAGACATTGGTTGGGGGCAGGAGATGGCTAATCTTAAGTAGGTCTGCATGTAAGCAGGATGATTTCTTTTTTTCCTTTGAAAAGAAGTTGTGATGTGACTTCCCTTCCCAAGGCAGGCACTAATATTTCAGTTTGTCCAGCTCTAGCACACCAGCAGCTGCTCAGCTTCTGGCTTGCCTTTAGTTCTTAAAAAAAAGAAAGAAAAACCAGTCATGTTGTCTCAGAGTAAGAATCCCCTACCCTCACCCCACCCCCCACATGAAGGGAATTGCAAAGGGAACCCTACTTATTTTGAATTTAATTTTATTTGAGCAGTAATGATCTGATTATTGAATTGAATGGGACAATTAATTGAAAGGAAATTGATTTTGGAGCAGAATCTATATTATCTGGGCAGTAAATGAGCTGCATAAAATGGATTCGAGTGATCTGGGGTAGTGTTCAAATTAATTCGAGATTATTATTTTTTTTTGTAAATGCGATTTAGGTGGGAATAAAATTGGCTTGCCTTTTGTGGAATTTAAATTCTAGTAATTATTTTTAAGGTGGCATGGGTGTGTATCAATCAGCACATGCAAAATACATGCTAGATTGAACTTCCTCTCCCTCTTTTGGGGTGGTGTTGAAAGGTGGGAATTCTAAAAAGAACATCAGCCAAAATGGAAAATATATATAATTGGTAAAAAAAGAAAGAAAGAAAGAAAAGTGGTAAACAGAAAAGGCCTGAAAACATTTAAGATAATGGGATGCATCAAATGTAAAGCTAAGCTAAAATCATTTAGTGGTATTGTGGGCAGAATGTCACTGCACAAGGACATTACCAAATTGTGCAACACATTGCACCACAATGATCAGATGTTGAGCTTTCTTTTATTTTCTTTTGCAAAATTTGAAGTTTTGGAGCTTTCTGAAAGGAAATTCACCGAAAATTAAACACTTCCTGGAACGGTTGCCATGCATCCGAGTTTTCCGGACATTTTGGCCATTTCCTGCCTGGACACTAATTCCGATGGAAAACCCGGACGCATGGCAGCCCTAGCAAGACTTCATGCCAGCAAACAACACCTGCCTTCAGAGTCCTGCACTAGTTGCCAATTTGTTACTGGGCCAAGTTCAAGGTGACAGTATTTAAAGCCCCCTCAAGTGCTTAGATCTGTGGAACTGGAACAGTTACAGCTGTCCCATAATAACCCCCCACACAAAAATTTGTAATAAATCAACATTTTGGTGTGGCAGCACATACACTTTGGACTCCCTACCTATTGACATCAGATGGAAATCTTCTCTGTTTGCCTTTTGATGCCTTCTAAAAATAAAAATAATTCTCTTTTAGGCAAGCCCACCCAGACATATTGACATGTGTT
The DNA here is from genome assembly GCF_963506605.1 of Zootoca vivipara. Lineage (NCBI taxonomy): Eukaryota > Metazoa > Chordata > Lepidosauria > Squamata > Lacertidae > Zootoca > Zootoca vivipara. The sequence continues at coordinate 10,913,717 of NC_083290.1, read as the reverse complement.
GTTAACTTGTTTTTAGTTTATTGCTGAGTTTGATCTTTTTAAATGTTTTAAATAGTTGTTTCTATTTACACCACTAATTTTACTCTTTTTGTGAACCATTTTGAGGTGTTTTTTTTAAAAAAAAAATCAAGCGGTGTATAAATTTTATGAAAAAAGAATGAAATACACAAGAAAACAATCCCAACCAAACATTAAAATAAGCACCCATGGTTAAGTGTGTAACAAACCAAGTCCGTTTAAACCACACAGCAATGAAAACAGAATTGAAAACGGGAGGTTCAGGTTGGGCAACTGAGGAGAAGGTTATCTGGGGATGATTCGCAGTGGAACACTCCCATTGTATCTCTCTGTTAGAGGTAAGAATCCAACCTTAGCACCCGATTGGCTCTTACCTGTCATTTCCCCACCCACCCCTCCCACCGCCAACTCAGTCATGGGAAATGTAATATCAGCATCTGGAACTAATATCTATTGTTGACACTTTTCAGGGAATGAGAATATGAGCTATTAGCAAAGATGTTTGCTTGTACCTAATTAATGCTCAGTTGTATCCCCCCCCTTTCTTTATCAGCTCTGCAGTTTCATGCCAGCACCAGCGTTATCTTTCTACAGCTAGCTCTGAAGCTCTCAATCATTGCCCTGCTGAATGCTCAAGGCTCTGCATGCCATATCTGCCTTCTTAATATACATTTAATAGGCCTACCATGATTCTGGCTAATTACCAGCTCTATATCTGATGATAATGTGCTGTGGTTTTGGTTGGGTGGAACTTCACAGATTGACCTTAGCTGTACCCTCTCCACGTGAGGAGCGCTGGGAAGCTCTTCCCTGTGAAAGCAGGCCACACGGAAGTGGTAAAGCCATTGTTGCGTTGTGAGCCTGGCCACAACAAACTGCAAATGCTGAGAACATTGATGAAAGCAACAGCTCAAATTGAATCTGGGAGCTCCTCCTCAAGAGAGACCTGTAGGGCTGTTGAATTGAGGCCGAACGAGTTCTTAAGAAAATGTAGAATCATAGAATCATAGAGTTGGAAGAGATCACAAGGGCCATCCAGTCGAACCCCCTGCCAAGCAGGAAACACCATCAAAGCATTCTTGACATATGCCTGTCAAGCCTCTGCTTAAAGGAGAGCCTCTGCTCCAAAGAAGGAGACTCCACCGCACTCCTTGGCAGCAAATTATACTGCTGAACAGCTCTTACTGTCAGGAAGTTCTTCCTAATGTTTAGGTGGAATCTTCTTTCTTGTAGTTTGAATCCATTGCTCCGTGTCCGCTTCTCTGGAGCAGCAGAAAACAACCTTTCTCCCTCTTCTATATGATATCCTTTTATATATTTGAACATGGCTATCATATCACCCCTTAACCTTCTCTTCTCCAGGCTAAACATACCCAGCTCCCTAAGCCGTTCCTCATAAGACATTGTTTCCAGGCCTTTGACCATTTTGGTTGCTCTCCTCTGGAGGGCAAGGTCTCAGGAAGGTTCATTTAAGACTCCAGAGCTTGGTGGAAGAGCGGAAACATTCTAGGCCAATGGTCCTAGGTTCAATTTCTGGTATCTCTGGGTTGCAGAATCTCAGCTGGCAGGACTAAGAATTCCCTCCCTGGAATTCTGGGAGTTGTTATGGAGCCCCTATTGTCCCCAAAGAGCTGCATTTCCCAGAGTTTCCTGGGAATAGGAACTAAAACTCTGTGGGGGGAATGGGGTGGCGTCTCCTAACAGCTCTCAACACTCTTACCAAACTACAGCTCCCAGAATCCATGACTGTTTAAAGTGGCATGTGCTTCTTTAAATTTGTGGTGTGAATGTGGACTGACTTTCATTTGAGAGCTTGGAGATGTGCTTCCAGGTAGACCAGATGTGGAGAAACTTTGCTGCCACCACTACCCAAATGTTGCTGAACTGGAACTCACATCAGTCCTAGCAAGCATGGCCAATGGCCAGGGATGGTGGGAGCTCAGCAAGATCTGGAGGGGCAAACACCAGCAGGAGACAGGTGTTTATTTATGAAATGCATATCCTTCCCTTCCTTCCAAAAGAATACAAATAAACAGACTACATAGTTCCAGTAGAGTTGGCTTCCTCTGCTGTGCAATGACGACAAGAGGAGATGGTAGGCATGTGCCCATTGGCCAACCCTCTTCAACCCTGGCATGTCTGCTGACTACACCTAAAAAGGTAAAGGTAAAGGGACCCCTGACCATTAGGTCCAGTCGTGACCGACTCTGGGGTTGCGCGCTCATCTCGTATTATTGGCTGAGGGAGCCGGCGTATAGCTTCCAGGTCATGTGGCCAGCATGACAAAGCCGCTTCTGGCAAACCAGAGCAGCACATGGAAACGCCGTTTACCTTCCCGCTGTAGCGGTTCCTATTTATCTACTTGCATTTTGACGTGCTTTCGAACTGCTAGGTTGGCAGGAGCTGGGACCAAGCAACGGGAGCTCACCCCGTCACAGGGATTCGAACCGCCGACCTTCTGATCAGCAAGCCCTAGGCTCAGTGGTTTAACCACAGCGCCACCTGGGTCCCTGACTACACCTACCCATTGACATTTGGCATTCATGAGAAAGGGGCTTTCATGTGCATAAAGCTGTATGCATTTCAGGTTCCTCCGCCTGATTAGGAATCCTGAGAGGTCATACAGCCCTGATGTATATGATATGATATATGATATTCTAATATACCACTTCATTCCCAAATGGCTTCTAAGCGGCTTGCAGAATATAAAAGCACAGGATTGTTAAAAATACAGAATAATAGTTCAAGCACGCCAGAAAACCATCCTGTTGAAATGCTAAAATAGAAATGTTCATGATTAAAATATACCAATAGATACAACCCCATTAAAAACATTGTGGCAAATAAAATAAATAAATAAATAAATAAATAAATAAATAAATAAATAATACTTTATAATGTATACTCCGCCCATCTGGCCGCTTCTCCCCCGCCACTCTGGGCGGCTTCCAACAGACATCAAAATACATTAAAGTATCACAGACTAAAAACTTCCCTAAACAGGGCTGCTTTTAGGTATTTTCTAAATGTCAGGTAGTTGTTTATCTCTCTGACCTTTGATGGGAGGGTGTTCCACAGGGCGGGTGCCACTACTGAGATGGCCCTCTGCCTGGTTCCCTGTAGCTTTGCTTCTTGCAGTAAGGGAACCGCCAGAAGGCCCTCGGTGCTGGATCTCAGTGTCCGGGCTGAACAATGGGGGTGGAGATGCTCCTTCAGGTATGCAGGACTGAGACTGTTTAGGGCTTTGAAGGTCAGCACTAACACTTTGAATTGTGCTTGGAATCGTACTGGGAGCCAATGTAGATCTCTCAGGAGACTTGGGTCAAGTGGTCAAAGGAATGCCTATGCAAACAGGGGCATCTTCAAAAGCCGGCAGAATGCCAATACAGATGTGGCTTCTCGTATTTCAGCAGGGGGTGCATTCCACAACCCCAGTGCCATTAGTGAAAAAGCACACCTCTGCATCAACACGAGCTGATTATCATCAGGCTGTGGTGAGACAAACAAGGTTCCAGAGAGCTAACATTGAGTGCAAGAGGGCTGTGGGATGTGGCTAGCGGGCAGGTGGGTGTGAGAGGGGTGTGGCCATTGTGTTACACTCCTCCTGCCCTGTCAAACATTCATTGAACACATACGGGAGATTCTTTGCACAACTTTAGCATGAGTCAGCTTCTAATTAAGTAGCAACTAAAGCTCTGCAGTATACAGAGGGGGGGTGTACTTTTATTTCCTTGGAGGGGAGTGTTATGATAGCCATGTAATTAGTAAATACAACGGACATGGGCTTTCTCTGTCTCCGCTGTTTGAAACCCCAGAATACTTTATTGGGGAGTCTTTGTGGCTGTGTGAGCTCATGTCTTCTGGCTTGAAGGGAGCTTGCAATCATAGGTGAGAGGATCTCTAGCAACCTTTGTGTAATTTCACCAGCTTTTGCACCTCATTCCCCCCCCCCCCAAGTTCTCTCTCTCCCGCTTTTTTTCAGCGTAAAGGTCATCATAATCAGTGTAACATTCGCAAGCAGTGTTTAAATGACTGCCCTCATTATTAATGATGGACATTCTGCCCTTTGTCCTTTTCCTTTTAATTAATGTGTGTATGCGGCGCTCAGGAAATTTTTGAATATATGTTTTAGTGGTGTTATATAATGAGCTCTGCATCAGCTTCTCCAATACAGGTAATCTAGGATGGGGTGTGTGTGGATGTTTGTGCTGTTCGTATGTCACAAAGACACTCCTCCTTCTCCTTAACTGCAGCAGTTAAGCTCAATTTTGGAAGAAGGAGCATTTAGCTGGCTATCTGCTTGCTATATTTATGCTCCACTTTGTCCACCAATGGTGCCCTTAGCAGGGTGCCCAGAAAATCCAATTGGTACAAAATGCATTAGATAAATTCCGCGTGTGAGCCTGATTGTTTAGACCAGTGTTTCCCAAACTTGTGTCTCCAGCTGTTGTTGGACTACATCTGCCATCATCCTTAGCTAGCAGGATCAGTGGTCAGGGATTATGGGAATGGTAGTCCAACAACAGCCGGAGACCCAAGTTTGGGAAACACTGGTTTAGTCCATGACTCAACAGCAGAGCACATGTTTGGAAGCCAAAGGACCCATTTCCGATCCCTGACATCCTCAGGTAGGACTGGGGAAACAGAATCATAGAGTTGGAAGAGACCACAAGGGCCATCTAGTCCAACCCCCTGCCAAGCAGGAAGCACTATCAAAGCATTCCTGACAGATGGCTGTCAAGCCTCTGCTTAAACACCTCCAAAGAAGGAGACTCCACCAAAGATTCCCATCTGAAACAAACAGACAAATAAATGACTTTATAAAGCTGCAATTGTGTATATGTTTTCCCACGAGTAAGTCCCACTGAAGTGCAGCTCTCTTTTTTTTGTTACAGTATGTATAGGGCTGTACTGGGGGGGGGGGGATTCTGGATGAATGGATGTCCTCTGTTTTATCTCATAATACTGACGAGCATAGAAGCCTACTTCAATCCCTTCAATAAAATATTTGTGGGGGCCAGGGGCCCCCAAAGTTGATGGGCTTTGCCATTCCAATGGTGTGTGTATGTGTGTGCACGTCTTGTGATCAATTATGCAGGGTGGGGCTTACCTGCCCCCCCCAAAAAAATATTTGATTCAAGTTGGCACCCCCGGTGATGAGATTCTGACACCCTCTTGATTTCGCCCCACTTGAAACCTTATCAGCAATTCAAATTTCGGGAAAGTGTTTCCTTTTCACTTCAAGTCTCCTCCTAGAAGAAAACAAGGGCTATAAAGGGGGGGGGGGGCGACCAGACCCTGCACCTTCCATTTTGTGGGAAGCACTGGGAGACATACCTGTCCTGTGTATTATCTCTACACTGACCAGCAGCAGTTCAGTTCTCCAAGGGTGCAAACAGAGATCTCACCTAGCTCTATGTTGGGGATTAAACCGGGGGCCTTCTGCATGCAAGGCAAATGAAAAGAAAACAAGATTTGTTTGTGTTTTCTTTTTCTGGGGAGCAGGAATCGGCATCGAGGTATGCCTTCCACTTTTAAATAACAAAAAGCTCTTTAGTACATTTGCCATCCACCCGGGATCCTTATTCTCTTCTATATTATCCCCCCCCCCCTTAGCATGGGGTGGGGAGGAGGGGAAGGAAATGGATATAGAGCTATCAGCTGATATTCGATGCTAATAAAGCATTCACTTATACACTTAACCAAAATGAGAGAGAGAGAACCAGAGAGGGATTGTTCCAAGTTTAGACATGTTATACAACCTTTCCTTTTAAGGTTCCATCCCAGCTTGCCCCTGAGACCATTCTAATTGCTTTACAACTGTACAAAGGTTCCTTGTGAGAGGTCTTTTTTGCCTCCATTTGTCTTCTTTCAGACTCTTTGCGAAGGCCTTAATTGGTCTTGGTGGGGCCTCCTCCGCCCCCCCTCCCCTCTATGTACCTTCAGAGCTGAAAATGTTGGGAAAGTCAACATTACCTGAACTGGGGCAAGAGAATGCCATCAATACTTCTTCTTTTACCTCTTAACACTGTAATTAATGATCTTTTAAGAACAAGGAGCAGATTTAACAGGACGTTAAGCCGTCAGGGGTGAGTCACTTAAACGTGAAGATCAAACAGAGGAAAGGTGGGATTTTTTTTTATTCCTTTTTTTTTCTTTTTCTTTGAGGAGCCCTGGGCCTAATTTCCCCACAAAACAATCCTTCAAAGTGCTGTCTCAGGTTGCTATTCCATCCTTTTCAGAGGATTATGTTGCCTCGAATCAATAGTTGGCAGTACTGTACCAGGTAGAGAGGAGGAGGAGGAGGGCAAGGGAAGGGATTGAGGGGAAGGGAAATGTCCTCTAATTTCTGTTTCTTAGCCACTAATGACTGAATAATGCAATTTATTGCTTCGTTTAAAAAGCACCACTTCTTACTTGTCAGCAAAACCGGATGGCGATAGATAAAAACTGTGGAGAGAGATAATTGGGATTCCTTGCAGATAACGGTTGTAGGGATCTTGGAAACAGGGGCTTCACGGGTTATCCTTTTGCTGTTTTAGTGGGACTGTCACGGGTGGCTGTGAATCAGTGACGGCAAGCCTTGCCATAAATGATGCAGCACAGAGGCTCTGAATCTTTGGCCTGCAGAAAGGTTGAAGGCCAGTCAGGAAGTCCGTGTGAAAAGTTTGCTAACACCAGCATGAGGGGCAACTTGGGCTGGCTAGGATTTAGGATTTGGTTTTGCATGTGAAAACTGAATACCAGTTGCTGGTATTCAAGGAGAACATCTGCTTTGCATGCAAAAGGTTCCATGCTCTGTTTCCAGGTAGGGTTGGGAAAGTTTCCTGGCCTGAAACTCTGAAGAGCCACTGACAGTCAGTGTAGACAATACTGAGGTAGATGGACCAATGGCCTAAGACAGCTTTCTATGTTATTAGGTTCCCCTTGTGTGAGGGTTAAACCTGCTTTGAAACATTTGTTGATTGAATGACACCCAATGCCCTTTTAAATAAGTTGTGGGACGGGGAATTACTGGTTTGTTTTTGTTCTTGTTTATATTAAGTATTTTGTGGATTTTCTATGTGATTTTATGTTGTGAACCACCCTGATATCTGTGAGGAGTAACAAGTAACCGAAGGGGTTAACTGTGTACTGTGTAGCACCTGACCACTGAGGAAGATATCATGTTACAGAATGTGCTAGAAGTGTTTCTGTGTGTATCAGTTGGTTTCGTTTTTGCCTGGGAGACGGTCGCAAGATGTCTGCGCTCTCACCAGGTTGTTTGTTATTTTCTCTGTAAAATAAACTCCAGTAGTTATTAGAACACTTTGGACTCTGTGTGTTCTTAAGAGGCTTTTTATCCAACGGCTATACAAGCTTCCGCTGTGTGTGAGAAGAAGAACTCTGCTGTGTGTTTTACTGCCAGCCCGGGTCTACGGAGCAGAGGCGCTAGAGAAAGCGTGCCGGGCGGTAATTAGTGGCTCCTAATTGAGTCATAAACAACTCAAAGGAGTCCTATATCCGTCACAATATCTACTGATGAAGGGCAGTAGTAGTACCGTGTTTCTCATATTATAAGACATGTCTTATATTTATTTTTTCCTCAAAAAAACACACTATGGCTTATTTTCAAGGGATGTCTTATTTTTTTTCTTCCTTCTCCTGCTGCGGCCGGCATTGCTGCTGCACCTATCACTATGTCTTATTTTCGGGGTATGGCTTATATTCCTTGAATGCTTAAAAATCCTGCTATGGCTTATTTTATGGGTATGTCTTAAAATATGAGAAACAGGGTAGTAGTAGTAGTAGTAGTAGTAGTAATGTAAAGACAAAGGTACCCCTGACTATTAGGTCCAGTCGCAGGCAACTCTAATGTTGTGGCGTTCATCTCGCTTTATTGGCTGAGGGAGCCGGTGTACAGCTTCCGTGGCCAGCATGACAAAGCCACTTCTGGAGAACCAGAGCAGTGCACTGAATTGCTGTTTACCTTCCCACCGGAGTGGTACCTATTTATCTACTTGCACTTTGATGTGCTTTCGAACTGCTAGCTTGGCAGGAGCTGGGACCGAGCAACGGGAGCTCACCCTGTCGTGGGGATTCGAACTGCCAACCTTCTGATTGGCAAGCCGTAGGCTCTGTGGTTTAACCCACAGCGCCACCCGCGTTCCATATAGTAGTAGTAGTAGTAGTAGTAGTAGTAGTAGTAGTAGTTAATAATAATGATAATTAGTAGCTTTAAGAAAAGGGTTGTGATCAGTTGATTAATACTGCTTCATGGGATAGATAGGCACTCAGAAGTTAACCAGATAATGCTACCAAATTATCATTTTCTGAAACAATATGCAGACCAAAATACATCCATTCTTCAAAATTCACACTTTCCTGAATTTTGCGATTCAGTTCTCTAGCTAAGTAATGTGTACATAAATGCAGGGGAAAGTGTGCATAAAAATGCATTCATTGGTGAAAATAACATGCAAAATTGTATTATATTTAAGGAAAGTGTGTTGTAAAAATGTGTATATTAGGGGAAATTGCATGCCAAAATGTGTATTGTGGGACAAATTCACAGTATAAGGCTGATAAATTTTCAGGAGGAGATACAGTACATACATGTGTGTGTGTAGTCACAAACTGATGTGGAAATGCAGAGGACTATTCTTAAAAAAGGAAAAATGAGGAGCCCTGAAACCAAAATGGAGAGTTTTGCTGATCCCTAGTAATAATAATAATAATAATAATAATAATAATAATAATAATAATAATTTATTATTTATACCCCGCCCATCTGGCTGGGTTTCCCCAGCCACTCTGGGCGGCTTCCAACAGAAAAATAAAACACAATAATCTATTAAACATTAAAAGCCTCCCTGAACAGGGCTGCCTTCAGATGTCTTCTAAAAGTCTGGTAGTTGTTTTCCTCTTTGACATCTGTTGGGAGGGCGTTCCACAGGGCAGGCGCCACCACCGAGAAGGCCCTCTGCCTAGTTCCCTGCAACTTGGCTTCTCGCAACGAGGGAACTGCCAGAAGGCCCTCGGTGCTGGACCTCAGTGTCCGGGCAGAATGATGGAGGTGGAGACGCTCCTTCAGGTATACTGGATCAAGGCCATTTAGGGCTTTAGAGGTCAGCACCAACACTTTGAATTGGGCTCGGAAACGTACTGGGAGCCAATGTAGATCTTTCAAGACCGGTGTTATGTGGTCTCGGTGGCCACTCCCAGTCTAGCTGCTGCATTCTGGATTAGTTGTAGTTTCCGAGTCACCTTCAAGGGTAGCCCCACGTAGAGTGCATTGCAGTAGTCCAAGCGGGAGATAACTAGAGCATGCACCACTCTTGCTAGAAAGTCTGCAGGCAGGTAGGGTCTGAGCTTGCGTACCAGATGGAGCTGATAGACAGCTGCCCTGGAAACAGAATTGACCTGTACCTCCATGGACAGCTGTGAGTCCAAAATGACTCCCAGGCTGCGCACCTGGTCCTTCAGGGACACAGTTACCCCATTCAGAACCAGGGAATCCTCCACACCTGCCCACCTGCTCTAGTAGAGAGCTCACATCTTTGGTGTGAGATGGGGTGGATATGTGGATGTGTCTGTTTCTGTCCTGTATCAGTTTTCACGCATGTTTTCATTCATAATTCCATTATATCCAGGTTCAATATTTATCTGTGAATCTTTTTTTAAAATAAAAAAGTACGAAAATTAACTTATAACCGCATTAAATGCATATTTTATCATAGAATGTGTATGCATTTTATTTCAACGTATTTATTTCTAAACATGTTTTATCTTAAAATATGCCTTTTGACATACGTTGTCATGCTTTATTGTACAGTGGTACCTCGACTTACGAACAACTCGACAACCGAATTTTTCAACTTACGAATGGGGGTAATGGCCATGCGCTTATGAATGTCTCAACATCCGGGGAAAAAGTTGCGGTTTTAGATAGGGATTTTTCAACTTACGAATTTTTAGATGGGGTTGCTTCGACTTACAAATTTTTTCTGTTTCCAATGCATTCCTATGGGAAATCGCGTTTCCAATGGCATTTTTTGACTTACGATTGTTTCGACTTACGAAGGTTCCTTTGGAACGGACTAAATTCCTAAGTCGAGGCACCACTGTACTAGTATTTGTGCACTGTTGCCTGTACTGAATAACTGGTCAAATGACTGTGGTGATATTTAGTGCAATGGGATTTAAGTGGTTGAGTGGCAGTATGTAATGAAGGACAGATAAAGAAGCTGGCAGAAACTACTTTCTTGGAATACACTGATAAAATCTTAAGCAAATCATTCTATTAGTCATGGTTATCCTTATCTGGCAGGTCATTATTTACAGTTTCCTGTTTTGTTAACTACAGTTTCTCTCTCTCTCTCTCTCTCTCTCTCTCTCTCTCTCTCTCTCTCTCTCTCTCGGGATAAAATAGCAAAATAATTTGTGGCTAGCTATAATGCAACCAAAATGGTTTGTACCTGATCCTTCCTTCCTTCCTTCCTTCCTTCCTTCCTTCCTTCCTTCCTTCCTTCCTTCCTTCCTTCCTTCCCTCCCTCCCTCCCTCCCTCCCTCCCTCCCTCCCTCCCAGTGATGGCTAGTGTCCATTGGGACTGGTAGACTCAGTGATGGAGCTTCATGCTCCGCCACTGGGGGTGGAGAGCAGGCACACTGCCGCCAGTGATGTGGCACACATTCTGGGGGTGGGGCGCGGCACGTGTTTTGGGGATGGGGCATGCCGTGCACAGTGACGTAGCGGCGTCTTTGGGGCGGGGCATGTCGTGCGCAGGGGTGGGGCGGGGCGGGCGTTTTGGGGCAGGGCAGGCAGCGGTGATGGCGCCCCTGGGATCCTGCCACTTGGGGGGCGCTGCCCCCACCACCCCTATCTTTCTACACCCCTGGGTAGACTGCTTTGCAAAGCAGGGAGGAACATTTTGGGGAGGAGGGCAGCATCTCCCACAAATAAAAGGTGGCTGCTATTTTTCTCCCCAAATGCCACTCAAAATGGTATTTTGGGGGAAATCTTAAAATGCTATCCTTTATGGGTCTCTTGAGTGTCACCCCCCCCCATCACTGTTGTAGTGAATGGATTGACCTTACACAAAACACTATTAAGTAGACCCATTGGAGGGGGACACTTAATATATGGAATTGCTCTCTGACTCATCAGATTTTTAATTTGATAGCAGGTATTCAGTTCTCAAGACCACCTGCATGGATTGATTTTGCAGATTTGTCTCAGGAAGAGCGCCCGGACCCTTCAACACAGCATACCCCAGACTCCATGAGGACTTTTAATGCTGAATTCATCTTTGCGTTTGGAGAACCCCGAGCAGGTTCTCGGGAGAATGGCTAAGGAATTTAATTCTCTAATAGCACCTGAGACGGTGAATAAGAAGAGCAACCGGAGGTCAGGTGTCACGGCCGGCAGTTGCCAAGAGACAGGGGAATGAAATAATAGGAAAGGGGAAAGTGGCACATTAAAGGAAGCTGTTCCACCATGTGAAGTAAAGTGAACTACATTACACCAGGCATACTGTCTGGAGCAGCTAATTGCTCTTGTGTCTGGATAACTCAGGTCTACCTGAGACCTCCTTGACTCGGGAAGCTATTAAATAGAACAGAAGTTGCTGAAAGCAGAGAGCTTCAAATACTCATACTTTCCTTTGACAAAACACCCCCCCCCAACCAACTTCATTTCCTTCTTAAAGCAGCCCTTCCAGAAATGCATAATCTTTTAAACAGACTTATGGGTACTACAAAAGATAAAGTTACCCACAGTTAGACTAATTATTCTGTGGAGTCAGAGAAGCAAAGGAAGCCCCCCCTGCCCCCCAAAATAGGGGAGCCTTTAAGAAGACATTGATGTGGCAAAGCCAAGCTCAGCCAGCGTTTGCAACTCTTTTAATCAAACAAGGATCTCAGGACCCCTCTTACAAATTTAGGATTCCTCCCTTGGCTTTAACTTACTGATGTCTCAAGAAAATGCATGTCGATGCCACGTTTTGATTATTATTATTATTTTCAATTTAATGTAACCTTTAAACCCAATTTAGCACACTTTCTTTGAATCCACCTCTTCCCCTCAGTCAAACATTTCCATTCAGTGACATCTGGCAACTGAGGGAATGAGGGAAAGGATTTGAATGGCATGTAAAATTAACGTGGCATTTTAAGGATTTCCCTCTTCTGAATTTTCCAGAACCAACCCTCCCACCCCCATATACTTGATACACTCTTGAAATATTAGGAGAGTTCAATGAAGGTGGGAACATGCACACTGGTCATGCCCCATAGCAGCCATTTATTTGATGTTAATGAGCAACCTGTCCACATCTGCCTACCTTCTTACTCACAACTAACCCAAGGATTATCATCTTCCTCCTCCTCAATATTGATATGGCAGTTGTAGAACTCTGCAGAGGAAATGATATGGGCAAGCCTACAATTAGTTAACTCTGGCTCCACCTACTGTAATAATAATAATAATAATAATAATAATAATAATAATAATAATAATAACAACAATAACAATAATAATAAATTTATTATTTATACCCCATCCATCTGGCTGGGTTTCCCCAGCCACTCTGGGCGGCTTCCAACAGAAAAATGACACGACTAAACGACTAAACAAAAACAGGGCTGCCTTCAGATGTCTTCAAAAAATCTGTAGCTGTTTCTCTCTTTGACATCTGGTGGGAGAGCGTTCCACAGGGCGGGTGCCACTACCGAGAAGGCCCTCTGCCTGGTTCCCTGCAAGCAACTTGGCTTCTCGCAACGAGGTAACCGCCAGAAGGCCCTCAGTACTGGGCCTCAGTGTCAGGGCAGAACGATGGGGGTGGGAGACGCTCCTTCAGGTATACTGGACCGAGGCCGTTTAGGGCTTTAAAGGTCAGCACCAACATTTTGAACTGTGCTCAGAAACGTACTGGGAGCCAGTGTTGGCCTCCATACCTTCTGGCCTGCCAGTCCTAATGATCACCAGCCATCAGTGTTTTTCATTGATGTTGAAAGTTCAGCATGTTTCTAGTGGGTACATCTGTGTTTAGGCACTTGGCTGGGAGGTACACTCTAACTTACCCCAGCCCTAACATACAACCCAAAAGTCATAGAGCTTTGAGGGTGATTTGTTAGCCATTTAGTCCAAATTGCTGCTGCTGCTTTTTTTGGCGACTACTCGTAGCCAAGCAATATTGTCTTCCATGAATACGGTCTTAGTAATGTGTCCATAAGTGTAAGGGCGCTGAATGGCTTCTCACGAGTAAGAGGCTTCAAACTCCGTAGCTGGTTTTTACAGAGTTTTATTATATACATATGTACAAGACAGAGCTAAAAAGTCCATAACTATTTAGTCCGATGCAGAATCCGGAAGTGTCGCTTGGCGGGAACACTTCTAACAAAGAAATTTTGGCGCCCTCAGCCTGCACTTCTGCTCCCGCCGTTTGTCCCTCCTATGGACTTGGGGTAAAGGGGCGGGAGTGCTCCCCCCCCCGAACTGCTCAACTGCTGAGCAGGTTCCCTGGTCTTTGATGTCTCCCCTTCCACAGCGCTCCGGTCTGACACTTCAGACCTTCCCCAATGCTCCTGTGAGCCGTCAGCATCCCCTGAGCTCTCCTCCACTGCGAGAGACTCAATACCGCCTTTGGAGCGATGCTTTGAACCAGCAGCGTCCTGGAGCCCTTGCATCATCCCTCTGGGCTCCCTGCTGACCCCTGTTGGTCCCCTGACAATAAGTGACTGGAGGCCAATTCTGGATCCACACGTCCTTCCATAGTGGGGACATAGGTTTCCGGGAAGGAGTTGATCATGGTGAGGGTTTGCCAAGCGTGCCTTCCTCTTAGCACATTTCTCCCTTTCTTCCTGAGTTTGAGCATCTTCAAAGCCCATGACACCTTTGGTAAAGGCTGTTCTCCAATTGGATGTGGGCAACCCAAAACTAAAGCCTATAGACAGCTGTCCAGCTTCTGTTTGAAGACCTCTATTGAGGGATAGTCCACAGTCTCCCTCAATCATTGGTTCTATTGTCAAAATAAGCCTAACATGCATTCAGAATTTACCTTCCTGTAACTTAAGATCTAATCCCGCCTTCTGGGACAGTGGAGAGCAAACCCTTTCCCTCTTCTGTTATACACTGCAGCTACATAGTTAGGGTTATAAGAAGACTTTTTAATAGGAGCCTGCTGGATTAGGCCAGTAATCTATCTCGTCCAGAGACCTGTTCTCACAGAGGCCAAGCACAAGAGTGCTGTCCTTTCCAGTTGCCCATGGGACAAATATATAGACCTGAACTTTCATGAGTGATGAATCCAGGACTGAGTTGGGTAGGGAAGGAGCATCTCCACCCCCATCGTTCAGCCCGGAAAGTAAGGTCCAACTCTGAGGGCCTTCTGAGCCCTCACTGCAAGAAATGAAGTTACAGAGGGCCCTCTCGGTAGTGGCATCTGCCCTGTGGAAATAAACAACTACAGTGGAACCTCGGTTTATGAACACCTCGGTTTATGAATTTTCGGTTTATGAACACCGCGGACCCATCTGGAACGGATTAATTCATTTTCCATTACTTTCAATGGGAAAGTTCGCTTCAGTTTATGAATGCTTCAGTTTATGAACAGACTTCCGGAACCAATTACACCCATGCTTCAGTTTATGAACGCTTCAGTTTAAGTACTCCACAGACCCATCTGGAACGGATTAATCCACTTTCCATTACTTTCAATGGGAAAGTTCGCTTCAGTTTATGAACGCTTTCAGTTTAAGTACCCTGCGGACCGTCTGGAACGGATTAATCCACTTTCCATTACTTTCCATGGGAAAGTTCGATTCAGTTTATGAACGCTTCAGTTTATGAACAGACTTCCGGAACCAATTGTGTTCATAAACCGAGGTACCACTGTATCTGACTTTGAGAAGACACCTGAAGGCAGGCCTGTATTGGGAAGTTTTTTTTAGCGTTTGATGTCTTGTTGTGTTTTTAATATTCTGTCGGGAGCTGCCCAGAGTGGCTGGGGCAACCCAGTCAGATGGGTGGCATATAAATAACAAATTTATTTTCATAAGTAAGTCCAGTCATAAGAACATGACAAGCCCTGCGGGATCAGGCTAAAGGCCCATAATAGTACAGCGCAGGGTAATTAAGTTAGTAAGTCCAATCGTATGTACCTAAGAAAAGCCCTTCAAGATCAGGCTAAAAGTACTCTCCCCACTTGGGATTCAAACTACAAGAAAGAAGATTCCACCTAAACATTAGGAAGAACTTCCTGACAGTAAGAGCTGTTCGGCAGTGGAACTTGCTGCCAAGGAGTGTGGTGGAGTCTCCTTCTTTGGAGGTCTTTAAGCAGAGGCTTGACAGGCATATGTCAAGAATGCTTTGGTGGTGTTTCCTGCTTGGCAGGGGGTTGGACTGGATGGCCCTCGTGGTCTCTTCCAACTCTAGGATTCTATGATTCCCAGCAGATGTGGCCCCCAGATGTTGCCATCAGGTCCAGTTGGAAGGTGTGGTCCGAAAACATCCGGAGGACATCATGTTCGCTGCCCTCTGGTATGCAGCATGTGTATATCGTGAAATGAACATTTCAGACTAAAAAAAAAAAGATCATGCAAAACACTGAAGTTTAAATCACGGTTACTTATTCAAGAAACACAGAAAAGTGCGTGCGCACAGACATCGCCATGACAACATGACAACATGACATTCAGATTGACGAAACTGAGCAAACCCAAAAAAAACCTGAAATGAGTTATTGCCTTCTATTTACTACCCGACAGAAAATAAAATTTATTAAAATGATACCTATGGGCAAGACTATGAAGAAAATAAGTCAGGAGGTCGTTTCTGGGGCTTGTATGGAAAGGTCAAAACAATAAATAATATTGTGGCAGATTTTGTTTATCAACAGCCCCCTACGCACCGTCCTTTAATAAACAGGAGAAACTTTTTTTAGGTGATTGGCAGGAGATCTGCGGAGAATTCCCCTCCAACCCTGTACACATTCTGTTCTGAACCAATGTGTAAGGAGACAGCGCTTGCACATTCTTGGCCCAGTATACCCAAAGGAGAGTCTTCACTTAGCCTGGATACTGAGGTCCAATTTCAAGGGCCTTCTGGCGGTTTTCTCACTGTAAGAAGTGAAGTTACGGTGGGAAGTTTCTTCCCACTGTAAGAAGTGAAGTTACAGGGAACCAGGCAGAGGGCCTTCTCAATGGTAGCACTCTCCCTGTGGAATGCCTTCCCATCAGATGTCAAGAAGATAATGAACTGCACAATTTTTAAAAGACACCTGAAGGCCTGTATCAGGAAGTTTTTAATGTTTGATTTTTGATTTTGTTTTTATTTTCTGCTGGAAGCTGCCCAGAGTGGCTGGGGGGGGGGACCCAGCCAGATGGGCAGGGTATAAATAAAATGAAGATGATGATGATGTTTTCTAACAAGCCCATTGCTTTCTCACTTATTATTATAAGTGACCCCGCTTGTCACTTTCTCCCAGGATGCTGAGGAATGATTAATGAGCACTCTTTGCATTCGGTTAGTCGACCAGCTACAAATCCACTTACATCCAGCCCACATTTTACCAGCTATCAAGAATATCATGGGGGACTTTGTTAAAAGCCTTACTGAAATCAATATATACTATGTCCACAGCATTCCCTTGATCCACCAAGCTTGTAACTCTATTTAAAAAAAAGAAAAGAAATGAGATTTGTTTGGTATGACTTATTTTTCATAAACCCATGCTTATGACAAAGGTATGGTGCTCAGTTTGAGAAGCCCTGGATTTTTCATGAGAAATAATAATAATAATAATAATAATAATAATAATAATAATAATAATTTATTTATACCCCACCCATCTAGCTGGGTTTCCCCAGCCACTCTGGGTGGCTTCCAACAGAAGTATTAAAATACAATAATTTATTAAACCTTAAAAGCTTCCCTAAACAGGGCTGCCTTCAGATGTCCTCTAAAAGTCTGGTAGTTGTTTTTCTCTTTGACATCTAGTGGGAGGGCATTCCACAGGGTGGGTGCCACTACCGAGAAGGCCCTTTGCCTGGTTCCCTGTCACTTGACTTCTCGCAGCGAGGGAACTGCCAGAAGGCCCTCGGCACTGGACCTCAGTGTCCGGGCAGAACGATGGAGGTGGGTGAGGGGGGTGAGAGGCATGCCTTACGAGTCCAGTGAGATGGTGGGGTTGGTGACAAGAAGGCCAAGCTTCATCCAGACCCCTGTCCGCAGCTTTCCTGACCATTGGCCATGCTGGCTGGGACAGGCTAGAACTGGTGTCCAGCCACATCCCCATCCATGTTTTGTTCATAAATATACAATAATAACAGAAGTTGCAGCAAATAGGGACTCCTCCAAAGGATAGATCCCAGATTCCCCTTAAAGAGGTTCTGCTCTCCAATGTACTCTTAACCAACTCTTGCCCTGCCCTCTCAGTCTCACACACGGCAGACTTTTGTTTTACACACACACACACACACACCTTTCAGCTGGGACCACCAAATTCTAATGACTACTTAATGAGGGGTCGTAACACTTGAGAGCTCTCTAACTATCAGAATATAAAGTCCTTCTTCACAAAGTGCATTGTTAAACTGTGTAATTCAAGGGGCATTGATGGCAATCAACTTGGATGGCTTCAAAAGAGGATTAGACAAATGCGTGGAGCAGAAGTCAATGGCTGGTAACCTCGGTGGCGATGGTCCATCTCCACTGTTGGAGACAGTTTGCTTCTGAATATGAGTTTCTGGGGATCACTGCTGTACTTACCTTCTTCTTGCAGGCTTCCCATTGGAGCATCAGGTTGGCCACTGTGAAATCAGAATGCTGGATAAGGTGGGCCACTGACCTGATCCAGCTGGGCTCTGCTTCTGTCCCTTTCCTGCCATTAGCTCCCATTGGCAAATCTTCCTCCAATGGAATAGCAGACACACCAGCAGTTCTTTCCCACTGTCATTTCCAGTTACCCAGCATCAGGGAAGACTCCAGAATCTGGTTAGCACCTGGTTGTTTTGTATTTAAGCTCTTGATTCTTGTAGGTACAGGAAATTGTGATACGTACATGCTTTTTTGTTTTTCGTTTTTTTTTTTAAAAAAAGAGTGTTTCAATGCACCAGCAGGTTCACATCAGCAGGTGTTTAATGGTATTGTGTACTCTTAATTATCGATCTTCCTGGTTAAGCAGTAAGGCATGAGGAAATGGATGCCATTATCTGGTAATTGACAATATTGGAGAGTTAAGCGTCTGACTCTTCCCGAAGAAGTGAGGGGTGTTTAACTCTTAGCTAAGATCAATTTCAGATTAATGCACGTTTCGCTAGCAAGTAGGAAACATCCAGCCAAGGTATTTATCGGAGAATACTTCTGTGACAGGACTGTGGCTGTTTTAGCACAGCCATATAGATTTCTTTAAAGACTGCGGTCTTGATAAGGGACAGAGTCAGGGCTCCTGAGAATACTCCTACACTAGAAAGAGATGTGTGGTATTCTGTACATACAATAATTGGTTCTAAATCAAAAGAAAGTGAGCCGACTACTGTTAAAGATTTCAGAGCTTCATTTCAGACACCTAAGCCATCTGTGTTCTATAACAGGATTCCATGTGAATGAATGAGATACTTTGATCATGTGCTGAGAGTGCTCTGTTCAGGCACAAAGAATAACCTGACCCCATTTGGTGCAATCCAGTCTCCAGACTCCCCTCACCCTCCCTTCCCTTGGACTAGGAGAAGCCATGTTCCTTTTCAGCCATCGACCATTTGACCGTGGAAGAACGTGGCATCATGGCACCAGGCTCCAGCTGCCACCTATGGGCCATGCCCTACATTCTCCGTCCACTACCACAAGGGCTCTTGCGCCAGTAGGTGGGTGAGTTTTACTTTTCTGCGACACAGGAATCTCATGCAACAGTTGCTCTAGCAGAAACACTCACACAACTCTACTGGAGATCTGCCTTGCAAAATTTGGAGCAGTGTGGATTTCTAAGGGAGACTGTGTTTCAGTCAACATGTTGTTTTTGGAAATCACGAATTAGGTAAATTCAAACAGAAATTTCTCCTCCATCACTAGCCCCTCACATTGTGTTCTAACTTCTACTCTAGTAGACCCAGCAGGTGCACCAGCTCCTAGGGGCCAAGGTAGTTTTGGTCCGCCAAATTTTTTTTTGGAGGGGGCTGGGCCCCTTCCAAAGGGCATTTGGCTCAATCCCTGGCTCCTTGCAATGCTCTCTCTCTCTCTCTCTCTCTCTCTCTCTCTCTCTCTCTCTCTCTCTCTCTCTCTGTGTGTGTGTGTGTGTGTGTGTGTGTGTGTGTGAGAGAGAGAGAGAGAGAGAGAGAGAGAGAGAGAGAGAGAGAGAGAGAGAGAGAGAGAAGAGAGAGAAACCGTGATCCGATGTCATGCTTCGGCCCCCTCAATCATCTTAATAATAAATAAATAAATAAATCAATAAATAAATGTTTATTTATACCCCGCCCTCCCCAGTCAAAACTGGGCTCAGGGAGGCTAACACCAATAAAATTACAATAAAACATAAAAAGCAATTAATTAAAATACAGATTAAAATGCAATATTAAATTTTAAAATGCAGCCTCATTTTAAGTAGTCCATAAATCAAACCCATGAGGGAGGAAAACACAGGGGTCAGACTGAATCCAACCCAAAGGCCAGGCGGAACAGCTCTGTTTTGCAGGCCCTGCGGAAAGATGACAAATCTTGCAGGGCCCTGGTCTCCTGTGAAAGAGTGTTCCACCAAGTTGGGGCCAATACTGAAAAGGCCCTGGCCCTAGTAGAGGCCAATCTTATGGCTCGGGATCTCCAGAGTATTGTTGTTTGTGGACCTTAAGGTCCCCCGTGGGGCATACCAGGAGAGGCGGTCCTGTAGGTGCGAGGGTCCCAAGCCGCATAGGGACCAGAAGATGGTGCCTCTGGTTGACAGTGGTGGGATCGCCAGGGTTTAGGATAGTGTTGAGAGAACAATCAACTTTTTAGGGCATGACACGTGGCTTCCCAATTCTGAGTTGCTCCAAAAAGATGTTCCATCTGAAACATCTAGCCTGATATCCAGAAGCTGGTGGTGGTGGGGGCTTGTGTGTTTGTCTCTGCAACGTCTTGTCCTCTGAGAAATACTACACACACACACCACACACACACACACACACACACACACACACACACACTGTGCTTGGTGGAAGTAGCTGTCAAATTAGTAGATCCAGCCGCTGCAGTGTGCTTTGTTAGGTGCCGCTTAAGTTCACACCAGATCAACTGTGCCCCATCCGTCTTTCTCAGCTTACGTTTTAATTGGCTTCTAGTTAAGTTTTTTAAAACACTGCAAGACTTGCTGACATACAATCTAATACCGTGTGAATAATTTATGGGAACCTTTCATGGCATTTCTCCCCCCCCCTTTCTAATTTGAGAATTAGATAAAATGGCAGATGGGGAGAGGGCATCGAGAGATGAGGGGAAGAGGGCACCGCAGAGGGAGGAAGCCAACCGATTGGCTGGTGTGCTGTTTGCCGAGTGTTAAATGCGGGCTGTTGTTTTTGCTCGCTCTCTCCCCTTCCTTTACACATCTCGGCTGCATTTGGGATTTCGGAGAAGGTTTGTACAACGCAGACTTATTAATAACTATTCTGTCAGGAGAGCACCCAATTAAATTGAATTGGGTTTTATGGCTCCCTCTAGATTTCCTTAAATGTGTGGATAGAAAGCCTTTGCAGCGTGAGTATTGGATAACAAGGGTTGTGTTGTGTGTGTGTGTGTTTTAATGGTTTCTTTTAATGATTGCTGCATCACTACTTAGGACTCGCCAGTTTGAAAATGTGGAACATTTGACACAAACACATATACTATAATATCTGCTCTTATTCGGGAACAGCTATGCTGCCCTTTAATTTCTTCTTCAGTGTCTCGCAAGAAGCCAAGGTTTTCATGCTGGATCCTTAACAGACCCTTTGGGGGATTTTATTCTTAGCATCACGTAAAGCAGGCCGGGTAATTAAGACCTGAGGGATTGCCCTCTCTCTTTTGGCAGGAAGGCACACATTTGCGGAGATGTCTTGAATCTGTTATTTCCAACCCAAGCTGCCTGTGCTTCTTGCAACTTTTGGAAACCTATCCTCTGCATGTGTTTTTTTTTCTCTATCCCCCCGTGTTTGCATTGTGCATTTGGTGGACCAGAGAGCTTTGTCACAAAGGCTCGGTCCAGCTGTTATGACACTGTTTCAGTGTCTGGAATGACCCACTTAATTCCCAAGGGGAGCCGATTGAGATGTCGCTTTCTCATCCAATCCTACTGCCATCTTGGACAATGAGAGCAAGAAAACACTTGTTGCCTGGCAGGGAAAGGCATTATGAAGCCACACAGCACTTCAGAGCCATGAGCGAGCAATAGGGTGAGCTGCAGCCCCATGTTAACAGATCAGGGATGTGACTTTGCCTATAAGATGTCTTGCAACAGGCCAATGAACTGGGAATCGCAGGTGGGGAGATACTGCTGTTGCACTCAGGTTCCGCTTGTGGGCTTCCCATGCACCTCTGGTTGGCCACTCAGAACAGTGCTGCACTAGATGGGTCCTTGACCAGAGAATGAGCAGACCTGTCTATTTCAGCTTCTCGTTTTTCCATTTCTTCAGTCCAGTTCTCCATATTCCCGCAGCAATTTGCATTTTAAAAAAATCTATTTTAAAATATAAATCTTTATTTGCATACTTTAAAAATTGCAAAAACAAATCCAGAAATAACACAAAGGGGAAAATGCAAAGGGAAGCTAAAAATACAAAATTACAAAAGAAATCAAATACAAAGAAAGAATAAGGTACAAATATACCAAAAGTACAAAAAGAAAAAGAAATTTTAAAAAAATTGACTTCCTGTTTTTTGAACATCGTTTTCCTTTTTGAAATTTTATCTTATCCTGCTTTATCTTAACTTGATTACTTTAACATAACTTTCTAACATGATTATCTAGTATAGATATTTTTATCTACTGTGTTTGTCCACAGTCCATTCATTGAAAAATTGAGAAAAAACAAAGAAAGATAATAAAGAAAAAAATTAAATGTTTTCTGACTGTGTTTCAGTCGAAGCATATCACCAAATTTGTATTTATATTTTCTTTGTTAAATAATCTTCTACATATTTCCATTCTACCTTACATTTTTGCTTTGATATATTTCTAATCGCTACTGTCATTTTGGCCAAACTCATGAATTCTACTAATTTTTCTTGCCATTCAGAGATCGTTGGAACTTTCTCTCCCTTCCAATTTTTAGCAATGAGAAGGCGAAATATCCTATTATATGCCTGCGCAGCAGCTCACCTTCTCATTGCATTTAAAAAAATCTAAATAAAAATCATCAGCATTTATGTGTTCCTAATAAGCACAGTTTTTGTGCGTTTTTGACTAGTATACACAGCTTTGCAACCAATTTCCCCATATATAATGCACTTGCATGTTATTTTCACAAATATGTGCATTTTCCACAAGTACACATTGTTTCTGTACACTGTGTTGCAAAATCAAGAGGACTGTGGATTTGCAGGATAGCTGTGTTCTAATTTGTGTAATGTTTTGAAAAGTGTGAATTATATAATTTCTCATTAAAATACCAAAAAATAATAATCTTGAATTTCTTCCCCATTTCTACTTTGGCATGCAGGCTCTTAGTCCATATATATATATATATATATATATATGAAAAAACATTGTTATGATGATTTGCATGCCCTAATCTGGGTCACTAAAAGTATTTTACAAAGAGGAACAATACCAAAACCAAACAAACTACCAAGCAAAATAACAATAGCAGCTGTAACAACAATAATAATAACAATAACATTAAACAAAAAATAACAACATGAATAAAATAAAACCAAGAGGGACAGAGGTCAAACCTTCAATCATATTAAAAATCATGGAAAGCCATTTTCACTGTCTGCCCAAATGCCGTAATCAAGGTTGGTGCTAGCCTTGCCATCTTCTTCCTTTTTAAAACGGGGAGCTTTTCACTATTCTCGCGTTCTCTAAAGTCTCCCACACCTCATGGGATGCTTGATAACAATGTTCTCCCGTCGGCATTTTAGAAAGTGTGGTGACACAACAAGCTTCCATGGGAACACTGAGAACAACAGTGTTTTTGTAATATAATAAATCAATATTTCCTTTTAATTTGGGGGGAAAATCATTTCCCTTTCTGCTCCCAAGAAGGAGCCCACAGAGCATGACAGCACAAGGCAGGGCAGTTTTCAGGACCAAGGAGAGCTCCTGGTCAGCAGCTCATTCTGACAAGGGTTAGGGAGGGCTGGGGCCTTTTTAAGCCTCTGGCTCCACTTCCCCTCTCTTATGCTGTGTACCTTTTACTGGACCACTAGTAAATAATATTGGGGAAATCTGGGTGCTAACATAAATCATATATCCCAGTTTCCCAGTGGCCCTTCAAAGTACGCTTCATGCAGAGTTTATAGAAAAACAAAATACGCAAACAGAAGTTGACTTGGCTAAAATACACCACCAAGAGTTTAAAGATTTTTCCCAACCTAGCATGAAACCCCTGACTAGCAGTATACCGTTTAAAGTATACAGAAGAAAAAGAAAAGGTTGGCTTTCTTTAACAGATAAACAAACTGACTCGGAAGAGACTTTAAACTAAAGATAAACACTCTCTCTCCCAGCAACTTTACATACCCACATTCCAACCTCTCCAAACCTCCCACCATACTCCCACACAACTACCACACAAAATGCTTTCCGACAGAGCCTTATATACATGGAGTAGAGCCCACGCCTGTGAGCAATTAAACAGAAATTACCAGCACCCGTTTTTCTTAAACACAGTATTGACATTAGACTGGCTCAAAAGCAACTTTAATTATTCAAGAAACCCAACATAGGGATGCTTAAAGAGTCAACCCTCTAACTTGTAGACGGGAGATCCTCCTTCACTCCATGGCCCCTTGCCTGGTGCATTTCCAGTGTTGTTGATCTGACAAGTTCATGTAGGAGGCACTTGGCTTCCTAAGCCTAGGTATAGGCAGCTATGAAAGCCCCAACTCTTGTTCTATGGGCTGTCATGCAGTTGGATTTTGTTCAGCAGGCTCTGATGTGCTACCCTCAGGTTCAGGTGGCCCTTCATGACCAGCATTAGGCTGAGAGCCAGGAATATGGCCCACTTAAAACACTTGCCTTATGATAGATAAAACCTTCGTTTTCACAAAGAGTATAACCTTTTATCTTCTTTTGCTGGAAATGGAGACCCACTTTTCCAGCCATTATCTTCGCATCTGGAGTTTGCAACAAGACAAAAATAGACCCCAGAGGTAGACTGAGAGCTGATAGTCATGCTATTAGGACAAGACTACGGGACATAAGCTTGGAGCCTCACTAATGTGGAGGAGTCCCAAACGTAGTTGGGCTGGCTCGCCACATTTTGAAGTCAGAGCATAAGAAAAAGAAAAAAAACCCTGCTAGGGCCTCATCTTATTGTGCATCCTGTTTGCACAGCAGCCAGCCAGATGCCTGTGGGAAACCCGCAGGTGGGATTCAAGCCCAAGAGGACTGTCCGCTCCTGTGCTTTGCAGCCATTGGCATTTAGAAGCATTGCTGTCTCCAGCTGTGGAAGCAGAGCATAGCCATTGGTGGCTTCCTCCATTAATTTGTCCAATCCCCTTTTAAAGCTATCCTGGTTGGTGGCCATCACTTTGAAACCACGACCATGTAAAAATACCCAAGCCAAAGGATCAAAGGGGCTGCATTTATTTAACAGGAAGCAATTAGCCCTGCTTTTAGATTTGACCTGGAGAGCAGGGGTGGGGAACTCCAACCCCCATCAGCTCATGCCATGAAGTCCAAGAACGTCTGAGGACTGCAGGCTCCACACCGCTTCCCTAGAGGGTACAGAAAAGAGCTTGATGAGAAGTTGGAACCAGCAATTCTATTTGGAAAACATTTCTACAGAAGCTTGACTCTTCGTCCTGTGCCGTTTGCTATTCACACTGGCAGTAGAAAAGGTGTTCCAGCA
This sequence comes from Zootoca vivipara, assembly GCF_963506605.1. Classification (NCBI taxonomy): domain Eukaryota; kingdom Metazoa; phylum Chordata; class Lepidosauria; order Squamata; family Lacertidae; genus Zootoca; species Zootoca vivipara. The sequence continues at coordinate 10,888,703 of NC_083290.1, read as the reverse complement.
TTTCTGGTGGTTATTTGATATGAGGAATGACTTCATAACTCCTCAGCAGAGCTAATCACATTTTATTTTATGTTGGCATTTATTCACAAGGAAAGCGAACCTTTATTCCATGGAGTTATGAACATGATTGGAACTAACAGTGGGGACCCAGGGCTAGCATTAGCAGTTGGTGATTCTGGGGTGTTGCGTCCCTATGTAGCCAACCAAGGATGCCTCCTAGTCCCTTAGAGCCTGGTGTCCAGAAGTGTTAATCAGTCCTACAGGCCTGCTTCAGCTGAAGTGGCAACTGTTCAGTTTGATAGAGTGTGGTGCTGATAAAGCCAAGGTCACAGGTTTGATCCCTGTATGGGGCATCTACGTATTCCTGCATTGCAGGAGGTTGGACTAGATAACCATTAGAGTCCCTTCCCATTCTATGATTCTACGAAACAGTGCACAGCTCAACTTTTGCCTTGAAATCTTCGGAAACCGACTCCTTTTCATTTATTTACTTTCTTTTCTGAAGTCACTCTCTCCCTTCCGGAAAATAAATATAAAAACCAGTCCTTCAGCTTGCGAGGAGGGGGGAAGAGAGAGAATGAAATCCAGTCCCCTACCTTGGTAATTCCTCTGGATGATGAGAAAACTATAGGTGGTAGAGAAGAATCAAATTGATCAATTCAGTTCAGATAAGAGCTGGCCTGTGAGTTTTTATGACACTTCTGGCAACCTAGAGGCAGCTCTCACGCATTAGCGACTTCCTGCAGAAAAAAAGGATTGTTTGTCAGAAATGAGTGGGGTCTTCTTCTTCTTCTTCTTCTTCTTCTTCTTCTTCTTCTTCTTCTTCTTCTTCTTCTTCTTCTTCTTCTTCTTCTTCTTCTTCTTCTTCTTCTTCTTCCATCTCTTTGCAAGAGCCTATGAATCAACCACCAACAAGCTAACTTTTCAGTGAATTCTAGTAACGATGTATATGTTTAGCAGGCTGTGTTACTATCTTTGTTATAATGCATATGAAAGTGCAGTGCAATGAAGCCAAACACACACATTTACCTCCCACAACACCCATTGTGTATGCATGCCTATATTGCTCAGCATTGCCATTTGCTGGCTGGGTGGAAGTTTTCCTAGCTGACGGTGGCTCTGCTCTGCCGGAGGGATTCGGAACATATTGGTTGGCAGGTGGAGTCTGTTCAGATGCATTTGCTGTTATTTCAGCACTGACAGGAAACATATATCATATGGGCTTGGAATGCCAGCAGTATATTCCATAGAAACTTGATTTTTTAAGAGAGAGAGAGAGATGAGAGAGAGAGAGAGAGAGAGAGAGAGAGAGAGAGAGAGAGTCAGAACCAGGAGAACAAAGCATCTATTCTCCCTATGTGTATCAAGAAATGTTATCACAGAGGTGAGAGTGGTTTCTGGGAAACAATGAGCCATTTGCTAAGCTCAAAACACTAATTCAGGCATCCCCAAACTTCGGCCCTCCAGATCTTTTGGACTACAATTCCCATCATCCCCGACCGCTGGTCCTGTTAGCTAGGGATCATGGAAGTTGTAGGCCAAAACATCTGGAGGGCCGCAGTTTGGGGATGCCTGCACTAATTTATTGAGAAGGATTTGCAAAGATACCAGCATCAGTGCATGTGATAGAGTCTTCCAGGGGTCTTCTTCGGCAGACCCAGTGAAGTCGGAAGGTGTTCATGGTTCCTGAAGTACTAGATGGATGAACCTCAGCACAAAAGCTCTCAAACCTAGCTGCTATACCTCTGATATGGTTGTTACAAGTATGGCTGGGATGGAGAACAAAAAACCAATCTCCTTTATTGGAACAGAAAAAAGTGCATCAAATACATGGATCAGAACACAACACAGTTAACGAAACATAGTAGGAGATACTTTAGGATAAAACTGTCCAGGCGCCATGAGGTCCTTTGATTGATAGGATGAAGAATGTACGTGGCCCTACCAGATTGAAATCTTGGGGACTCAATGGTTCTCCATCCCTGCTCTAGGATCAAGTCCACCTTTGAAGTTGCAGGGATCTGTGTTATAGCTGCTCTGTGATGAAAATCACAGAACTGCAGGCTTTTCAGCTTCAGGCTGACCTTTGGATCACTGGGGTAGAAAGAAATATAGAGGGCTTCCTGTTCCTGCTTCCTGGGCTTCCTGGGTGTGTGCTTGCCTACATCCTTGGTTCTTCTGACTTGCTCATGACTCTCCTTCCTGGTTTATCCTTTAATTCTGGTTTGTGCTTTGGTGCTGACATCTAGCTTGCCCAGTGACTCTTAGCTCCTGGCTCACCCCAAGCTGCAGGGGAAAGCTTGCAGAAACACCCATTATATGATATGGATAGTGAGAATATAGTGCAAGGGAAATCCCGTTCCCCATTTATCCAGGTGGAAATATCTTATTGCATCCATCCCTTGGGGCCTTTTTGGTGTTTCTAAGAGAATAGAAAAGACAGTTGACCTTGCTGGCTATCTGTAGGGGTTTTTTTAATCAGAGATGTTGGGAAACATCAGATCAAACACTCTCAGTGATGGCTAGTGCCCACTAGGAGTGGTAGGGTGGAAAGCAGAGAGGCCAAGGGTAAGTGGACTCAGAACTAATCAAAGGCAAAGACAGGGCCTATGGCTAATTCCTTTCCACTGATGAGCTCTACAAATGCTACACTGAGATTGAAGAGGAGGAAATCAAGAGACCATGGCTGATCTTCTTGACTGGTTGTAAGAAGGCAGTCAGGTGGGGGCAACTGAGATTGGTGGGGTGCTTCCCCATTCACTCTAATGGACCAGCCTCCAGTGAACTATTTGGATCATTGGCCCAAGGTCTTTGCAGGTCTTGCTGGAGAACTTTGCTGGCATTTCTGTTGCAGACTTCCTCTCTCTGATAAAGAGCTCCTAACCTCTTGGGAGGGAGGTCTGTTACTCACTTGGAGGCACAGCCAATATCTCTCTGCCAGCAGCCTTGTCTGTGTAGATTTCCAGCAGCTATAGCTTCAATAGGGGGCATTTTATGAGATGCATTGAGAATTGGAGGTCTTTTGTTCAGCATCTTCCATCTCCAACCTGCTCTGCGGCTGCTCTTTATCGCTAGTGTAACACAATTGAGACTTCCCCAGGTTTCATGGTAGGAAAGGCAGCGACACCAGAGTGGTGAAACTGCAGGGGTTTGGCCCATTTTCCCCCCCTGTCCCACTGAAATGTGGGAGATGCTGTTCCATTCCTGTTGGCATTCTGGAGAAACTGTGCAAATGTTTCCGCACCGCACCTGGTACATTTGGCTGAGCAGCAGGCATCTGCTCTGGCACCGTGCTTGATGACAGCCGACAGCTCTTGCTGGTTTATATGCTGACATTTCTCACCTGCAAGGCTCTGTGGGAAATCCCAAGGCTGCCCTTATTTGACACGGGGCTGTAGGAACTTGACTGCTTTGAAGGAGTTGTCAGGCTTGCCGGTGAATGCCGTGCCAGTCAATTGTTTGCTAAAGTGTTTGTTTTGTTCTCTATTCTTGCTTTAGCGGCAGAACCCTACTCATTTCAAAGTCGGGCGGAAGTATTGACGATGTGACTTTCTCTCACGCTGTTGCCTGCTAAGTTGGTGAGACAGATTGTCTCAGTTTCTGTACATAAGAATCTGTACATTTACATGGACTGTTTCTTTAGATGAGAACCAAACCCTAGTAAGGAAATAAATTCTAGGCCATTAAATACCTACCTTTCTTATCTTATAAAGCCAGTACTTTAGATCTGGACTCTTTTCTTCTCAATTTATGAACCAGGGGGTGGGATGCTAGCTCCTTGTAACCCAGGCATAGGCAAACTCGGCCCTCCAGATGTTTTCAGAGTACAACTCCCATCATACCTGACCACTGGTCCTGTTAGCTAGGGATGGTGGGGGTTGTAGTCCCAAAACATCTGGAGGAGCGAGGTTGCCTATGGCTGTTCTAACCCAACCCTGGGATCTTATGGTGAATGGTAGGTAAGAACTTACATTTATAACCATTGATAATACCCTACCCTGGAATAGGAACTTAGCAAATAGTACCACTGTATTCTGTTCTGGTCAGACCTCAGCTGGAGTACTGTGTCCAGTTCTGGGCACCAAACTTCAAGAAGGATACAGACAGGCTAGAACGTGTCCAGAAGTGGGCAACCAAAATGGTCAAAGGCCTGGAAACAATGCCTTATGAGGAACGGCTTAGGGAGCTGGGTATGTTTAGCCTGGAGAAGATAAGGTTAAGGGGTGATATGATAGCCATGTTCAAATATATAAAAGGATGTCGTATAGAGTAGGGAGAAAGGTTGTTTTCTGCTGCTCCAGAGAAGCAGACACGGAGCAATGGATTCAAACTACAAGAAAGAAGATTCCACCTAAACATTAGGAAGAACTTCCTGACAGTAAGAGCTGTTCGGCAGTGGAATTTGCTACCAAGGAGTGTGGTGGAGTCTCCTTCTTTGGAGGTCTTTAAGCGGAGGCTTGACAGCCATCTGTCAGGAATGCTTTAATGGTGTTTCCTGCTTGGCAGGGGGTTGGACAGGATGGCCCTTGTGGTCTCTTCCAACTCTATGATTCTATGATTCTAAGCCAATGTCTTCTCTGGTGAGATAAGTTCCTCCCACTGAGAAATAAGCTCCAAGGCTGGGAGTTTTCAGGGCTTGGTGGATAGAGCTTAGCTCAGTCAGGTGGCAGAGTTGGTACTTCAGGCTAGGTGTTACCCATGATGCACCAAGTTTTTCTTGCAATGCTTTCTGGCTGAGAATCCTGTGTCAATCCCCAGCCCCGCTCCTAAAAACCCTTAAGGAGGAGAAGGGTGTGAATAATTTCCCAGCTTGCAATGTCTGAGAGAAAGCCAAATGAAAGGACCATTCCCTTCAGAGTTCTTCTCTGGCTTGGATTGCAACCTCAACTGGAGAAGAACTCATCCCTTCCACTTAAGTCCCACTTAGCTGGCTTTTGCATTTACTCAGGGGTCCCCAAACTAAGGCCCGGGGGCCAGATGCGGCCCAATCGCCTTCTAAATCCGGCCCGCGGACGGTCCAGGAATCAGCATGTTTTTGCATGAGTAGAATGTGTCATTTTATTTAAAATGCATCTCTGGGTTATTTGTGGGGCATAGGAATTCATTCATTTTTTTAAAAAAAGTATAGTCCGCCCCCCACAAGGTTTGAGGGACAGTGGACCGGCCCCCTGCTGAAAAAGTTTGCTGACCCCTGCATTTACTGTTGCAGTGGCAAACAGTACTGGTAGGGAAGGGAGGTCAGACTCTCACACACTTACGCCTCTGTCCCCTGTCATGCAGAGGACTGATATAATACTTCAAATGCCAAGAATTTAATGAACCATATAATATGTCACGAGGGCTGAGAGTACTTGGCACCAGGGGAAATGAGTTGTTCCCTGGCTCCTGGGGTGCTACAATAATGCTGTGCCGGGGAGGGGATAGACACCTCTGGCTACTGGTAGAGGAGCAGTGGTTGCAGCCGAGTTCACACCAGATTCACGTTTGGGGAAATGGCTCATTTTTTCCAATAAGACGATTGGGTCAGGAAGGAGCACAGGAGTCATGTGGTGAGAACATCCATACCCCATTACTAGAAACAATATCCAGCTATTCAAATTTATAGACCTGTTAAGAAAAGCAATGCAAATGTGGGTATGCTTATTTTCCTCAAAGCACTAAAATATGCATTATGTGTCGATGCAAGCCATTGACTATCATCCTGCGAAACAGAGTAAACAAATACCTCTTTGCTGCCTTGCTTTTGGTTGTCAATCAGGATTCCAGATCTTGAAATGTTACCCTCTTACTGGTTAGAAGGGCCCCACCACTGGGAACGGATGCCATCTCTGTCTTCACAGGCACCGAAAAAAGTCCTGACATGTTTCATAGCGTTCGTATGTAGAATTCTGTGAAGTGGGGGGGGGACCCATCTCTTTCTGTCAAGCTGTCACCGCTATAAGCTTTACTTTCCATCAGAATGACTAAACTTTAAAACGGTGTTTCTTCAGTGCTGGGTATTGCTGTGAGAACTCCTGGGTGTTATCAGAATTTATAGACTCCCAGCAACACAATAGAACAGCATAGCATTTTGTGGGATATTAAAAATTCATTCAGATATTCACTAAAGCATGGATGACAACGAGAGAGAGAGAGAGAGAGAGAGAGAGAGAGAGAGAGAGAGAGAGAGAGAGAGAGAGAGAGAGAGAGATGGAAAGAAGGGAGGAATGCCAGCATGGTTTATTGACCTTGATTCCTTGGCGCGCGCGCGCGCGCACACACACACACACACACACACAAAGATAAATGGGGATATATATTTTTAACCATTTAAGAAGGTGGAACCTTGGAAGCTGAAGAAGTGCTCATAAAAATGATCCTTAATGTGGCACACAGATTGGCAATTGGAAAAGCTATGGTAGCCAGGGGGATTTATTGCCAGTGTTGACTTGTGTGTCTGTGTTTCCGAGAGCATAGCAGAGGTGCTCCTTTTATACGGTTACTTACTGATGTTATTCTGTGGAGAACTGCAGAAAGAATCAGACTCCTTGCTCTCTCTTTAAAAAAGCACTCCTCCCTGATGGTTCGAGAAGATCAAACATGTTTCTCCAGCGTGGCTCGTGTCCCCTTCCTCTCCTCCGCTCCCCATGTTTGAAAAGGGGATTCAAAAGCCTTGTGCATTCACAAAGAAAGAATCGTTTGCCATGTGGCTCTCCCCTCCACCACCTCTGCCGAAAACAAGGACCTGGTATTCATAATGCTCATCAGAGTATTTTTCCACTGTTTGGCTGAAATCACAGGGCAGCAATGCCTCATTGGTTTCAGATATTAACTTTTGTGCTGAGAACCCAGTTGGAGCTGGTGTGACAAATAGATCTTTCTTTCTCCCCCCTCTCTACCTGCTGATGGAAAACACAGCCCCCTCCACACCTCCCATCTCGCTTAGCCTGGTCCCCAAGAGCGCTGGAAGAGAAAGTTGCCCTTCGGCGCCATCTGTTTCTGCCAGCTTCTACTTTGGGCACTGCCTTTACATCTGTTGAGAAGAGGAATCTTTGCTTGATGATTTGTTTTGAAGAAAACTTTGGTGTCTCTCTCTCCCCCCCCCTCCCCACAGCCCCCTGTTAGATTCATTAACTCTTGCAGCACTGCAGAGTAAGGATGTCAGAGAATTCCAATGGAAATGGAAATTGTTGGTGTTCGCTTGTTCATCCCCTATGTCCAGAACAAAAATCAATCCAGGGAAAGTAATTGGTATTTGCTGTTGATACTTTCGGTCTGCAAACGCTGCACAATTGATTCCCCGAACACATCTATTTGCACTGTGTTTCCTTTGCAACGACACCAAGGGGGTAGAATAATGTAACAATAACGTAATTCTTGTGAATAACGTAAATTATGTGATTTCAACACCGCAGAGATGAATAATGTATTTTTTTGGCAGAAGATGAACTGCAGCAGAATGGAAACACTGCTGCAATGCGGCAAATAAGGGCTGGAATGGAAAACGATGCCTTCTTATGTGCCTGCTACAGAGTCAAAACACCCACTTCTGAATACTCAGCCTGCTTGGCTGGGATTTCACGCAGTTTCTGATGAGACTAGGCACTGGGATGCCATTGTCTTGGATTGCTTCTATCCTGAATTGGAGTGCTACTATATTGGATTTTGCTGAACATAATAAAGAGTCCTGCTGGCTCAGACTACAGCTCCAACTCGTAGCCAACTAAATGCCTCTGGGAAGCCCACAAGCAGGGGATGAGTGCAATCTCTCTCTTCCACTGTCGCTCCCCAGCAGCTGGAACTAAGAGGCATATTTACTACGGTAATTTATATCCTGCATTTCCATTATAAAACGGCACTCAGTGTGGCTAACAACATCTTCCCTCTGAGCATGGAAATTGCATTTAGACCTCCTCTTCCATGAATTTGTCCAATCCCATTTTAAATCTCAGCAGTTGTCTCTGTTCGGAGATGGGGGACGTAGATCTCTGGTTGCGCTTCTGCTTTGTGTTCAGGGAATCCCAGCTTCAATCCCCTGCTTCGCCAGGTGTGGCTGGGAGAGACCCCCTGCAGTCAAAGTGTGTACTCTACTACTGAGTTTTGACCCTTCCCCATGTGTCCCCTTAGCTGTCATTTTTCTTAACCGAAGGGGGTATGATAGATGGGAGGCAGACAGATAGATAGGCAGATAGAATCATAGGTAGATATTTCCTTACTTAAAAGCTGCCAACATCTTATTTTCCACCATCAAGCCCATCAGAGGAGACATTAAAATAGAAAGCTGAGTGATTGCGAATCAACTCACCCCTAAATGATACCAATGGAAAGCAAACTGGCCAAATACATCAAATTTTGGAGAGGTGGAGGAATGGAAAAGTGATTTTCCATCTGAGCCAGGAACACAAAGACCAATTAAAAATGTAGCGAGTTCCAAATGGATATGGTGGCAAATTTGAAACATGTTGCTTAGTACAGAAGTGAAAATATAAAAGCAATGATACAGCTGCATGATGTGCTAAAATACACAGTGTTAGCATTTCATACCCCCTTAACTGGGAGTAAGCCCCCTTGAAATCAGTAGGACTTAGGACTGAGTAGATATTATAGGGTTGCATTCATCTGGACCAATAAATAAAGCATCTTTTCACCACATCTTTTATGTGATATATATTATCCCAAGGATAGCCAATGTGGTGCCCTCCAGATGTTTTGGACCACAATTCCCATTAATATCCCTCTCAGCATAACCAATGGTCAGGTATGTTGGAGTTATGCAATGAGCCCTAGCCAGGAATCCGAAGAATGTCCGACTCACCCTGCCCCAAACACTTCTGATGACTTCGCTCTCAATATTGCACTGAGACTAAGAATCGGGAGGTAGATGCTTAGATGGAGTTACATCCATCTACGCCCATTCACAAAGAATCTCTGTTAGAGAATCTCTGGAATAGCATCTATTCCAGTGGTTCTCTAACAGTACCGCCCCCACACCTGGGCCACTTGAAAATTGTTGACGGTCTTGGCAGATCATTTAATGCCTTGCCTGTTGTAGCAAATGTAGTGTGCTGTGCTAGATAATACATGATTTGTCACGGTATCTTCATAGCTTTGATTTTACACACACACACACACACACACACACACACACACACACACACACACGTATAAATATATATATAATCTCATCTGTCTCCTGAGAAATCTCTGTGTGGGACAAGAAGCTCCAGTTAGAACTGGACATGGAATAACTGATTGGTTCAAAATTGGGAAAGGAGTACGACAAGGCTGTGTATTGTCTCCCTGCTTATTTAACTTATATGCAGAATTCATCATGTGAAAGGCTGGACTGGATGAATCCCTAGCCAGATTTAAGATTGCCAGAAGAAATATCAACAACCTCAGATATGCAGATGACACAACCTTGATGGCGGAAAGTGAGGAGGAATTAAAGAACCTTTTAATGAGGGTGAAAGAGGAGAGTGCAAAATATGGTCTGAAGCTCAACATAAAAAAAACTAAGATCATGGCCACTGGTCCCATCACCTCCTGGCAAATAGAAGGGGAAGAAATGGAGGCAGTGAGAGATCTTACTTTCTTGGGTTCCATGATCACTGCAGATGGTGACAGCAGTCACGAAATTAAAAGACACCTGCTTCTTGGGAGAAAAGCAATGACAAACCTTGACAGCATCCTAAAAAGCAGAGACATCACCTTGCCGACAAAGGTCTGTATAGTTAAAACAATGGTTTTCCCAGTAGTGATGTATGGAAGTGAGAGCTGGACCATAAAGAAGGCTGATCGCCGAAGAATTGATGCTTTTGAATTATGGTGCTGGAGGAGACTCTTGAGACTGCAAGAAGATCAAACCTATCCATTCTGAAGGAAATCAGCCCTGAGTGCTCACTGGAAGGACAGATCCTGAAGCTGAGGCTCCAATACTCATGAGAAGACTCCCTGGAAAAGACCCTGATGTTGGGAAAGATGGAGGGCAAAAGGAGAAGGGGACGACAGAGGACAAGATGGTTGGACAGTGTTCTCGAAGCGACCAACATGAGTGTGACCAAACTGCAGGAGGCAGTGGAAGACAGGAGTGCCTGGCGTGCTCTGGTCCATGGGGTCACGAAGAGTTGGACACGACTAAACAACTAATGAACAAAAAATATATTTTGTGTGTGTATTCACTGTCTCTCACGCTTGTCTATTGTGCCCCTAATCCTCTCCTCACTCCTTTGAAGTGCCTCCCATACCTCACACTGCCAACCATACTTGCTCGCTTCATGGGTGGGCTGCCAAGTTCTTAGAACAAACGAGTAGCCATTGTATCTGCTGTTCACTGTTGCTGCTCCCACTGTTCCTCACAGACATGCCATGGACCGTTTGAGTGAATCCTGATGTCCACTGGTTGCTTGAGGACTGCCAAGGAGGGGGTCACTTTCCCAAGTTTATCCCTCCAAGCTACTTATCAATCACATGCAGGCACCAAACAGGTTACCAGCCTTTATTGGCTTCTTCTCTGGCACCAGCTACAGAACATCAAACAGCAAGCCTTACACACAGCGTGTTCTCTCCCTCCCCTGGCAGAGTCACTCAAAGATTTATGGGGGGGGGGCTGGGGAATGCTGGCAACCAGACAGCCCCATCACATGTTCCCACTTTGGGGACTAATTGTTACCACCTGCCTGAGGGATCCCACCCAGCGATACTTGCTCACAGGATCACTACTTCATGGCAGGGGCCACAGTTTGGGAGCCCCTGATCTAGTCAATGCAGTTCTGGGCTGCATCAATAGGAGTATAGCATCTAGATCAAGGGAAGTAATAGTACCACTGTATTCTGCTCTGGTCAGACCTCACCTGGAGTACTGTGTCCAGTTCTGGGCACCGCAGTTCAAGAAGGATACTGACAAGCTGGAACGTGTCCAGAGGAGGGCAACCAAAATGGTCAAAGGCCTGGAAACAATGCCTTATGAGGAATGGCTTAGGGAGCTGGGTATGTTTAGCCTGGAGAAGAGAAGGTTAAGGGGTGATATGATAGCCATGTTCAAATATATAAATGGATGTCATATAGAGGAGGGAGAAAGGTTGTTTTCTGCTGCTCCAGAGAAGCGGACACGGAGCAATGGATTCAAACTTCAAGAAAGAAGATTCCACCTAAACATTAGGAAGAACTTCCTGACAGTAAGAGCTGTTCGGCAGTGGAATTTGCTGCCAAGGAGTGTGGTGGAGTCTCCTTCTTTGGAGGTCTTTAAGCAGAGGCTTGACAGGCATATGTCAAGAATGCTTTAATGGTGCTTCCTGCTTGGCAGGGGGTTGGACTGGATGGCCCTTGTGGTCTCTTCCAACTCTATGATTCTATTCTATGATTCTAGTCAAGTTCCCTACTTGATTGGCAGCTGCCCAGAGTGCCTGGGGAAACTCAGCCAGATGGGCAGGGTATAAATAATAAATTATTATTATATTATTACTCAGTGCAGGTTCTGCAATGCAGGAATCAACTACAGCATCGCTGACATAGGTCTGCCCTTCCTCAGCTTCAATGTATCTGGAAAAGGAGAGCCCACCTATCTCTTATGATCCTTCTGTGATGATTTCTCTGAATACCTGAACTGGGCTGTTTTCAAAGCTGAGTCATAGACAACTGTTAGACAACAACAACAACAACAACAACAACAACAACAACAACAACAACAACAATGGAGCATTGAACTATTCCTAATGCTGTAGCTTCCCTTCAGAAGAAGTCTGGGTAATCGGGAATTCCAAAATATTGGGAGACATTAAAATACTGTAAGGATTTCAGAAGCATCCTTTCCCCCACATCTATGGTCATGGGTGCTATCTGTAATTATCTTGTCTAAACATGCCGCTTGGAAATGGCACAGTATGCATAAGATAAGAACTGGCTGTTCTTGCAATGAAGTGTAATCTGCTTTTGTCTAGGTTAATATATGTGTGTACACACACACACACACACACACACACACACACACACACTATGCCAGTAGCAATCAGATATATTCAAAACCCTACCCGGGTTGTGTTTGACCATCTTGCAGAAGTAATTTCGACTGGCACGTCAGATGAAAGAACAGCTTTTGGAAACAGTAGCGTGTGTGGCCCTGAAGGTTTTCTCTTGGCTAGTATTCCAGGCACCTTATGGCACTTCTCGGCAGCTTTGCAAAGGCTTCAGATAAAGTATCTCAGGCCTAATGAAAGGTTCAGCAGGCTTCATCTTTCACCTATCCAACTCTGCACAATGCATATCATAAAAATGATATGATGAACAATGAAGGCTGTTTGCTGGTGGAATCCAAGCCAGTGTATTCAGGTGTTCTGAGGGAGGAGGGAGGAGAAGGACAGGCAGACCGACGGACTGTTCAGCCTTGGCCCAGTATACCTGAAGGAGCGTCTACGCCCCCATCGTTCAGCCAAAACACTTAAGGTCCTCCTCCGAGGGTTTTCTGCTGGTTCCCTCACTGCGAGAAACAATGTTACAGGGAACCAGGCAGAGGGCCTTCTCGGTGGTGGGGCCTTCCCTGTGGAACACCCTCCCTTCAGATGCCAAGGAGTTAAAGAACTTCACAACTTTCAGAAGATATCTGATGTGAGCCCTGTATTGGGAAGTTTTTAATGTTCGATGTTTTATTATGTTTTTACATATGCTATAAGTGGCTGGGGAAACCATTATTATTGTCATTGGGTCAAAGGCCTGTCTAGTTCTTCATTCTGTTTCTCCATCTTCGCCGCATTAAGCAGTTGGTCCCCTACCTTTCTCAACCTGATCTGGCCACAGTGATCCATGCGATGGTCACCTCTACTAGGCTTGATTATTGTAACTCGCTCTACGCGGGGCTGCCCTTGAAACTGACCCAGAAACTCCAGCGGGTGCAGAATGCTGCGGCGAGACTCCTTACGGGGTCCCAGCCATGGGATCACATTCACCCAGTGCTGCACTGGCTCCCGGTGGAGTACAGGATCAGGTTTGAGGTGCTGGTTTTGACCAACAGGACACAGAACACACACCCTCCGCCATCCTGAGAAAGCCTTAGGACCCTCGTACCTACGGGACCACCTCTCCCTGTATGCCCCGCAGAGGACATTAAGGTCCACAAATAATAACATACTGGAGATCCTGAGTCACAAGGTGGTTAGGCTGGCCTCGACCAGGACCAGGGCCTTCTCAGTACTAGCCCTGACCTGGTGGAACGCTCTCTCTCAGGAGACTAGGGCCCTGCGGGATTTGTCATCTTTTCGTAGGGCCTGCAAGACAGAGCTGTTCCGCTTGGCCTTTGGACTGACGCAGTCTGACCCCGGGGTTACCCTCCCCTAAGGTTTTAAGGTTTTATCTTATAATGGTTTGATCTTACTTGTAGATTTTTAATTTTAAAATTGAATTTTAACATTGTATTAATCTGCATTTTAATTGAATTGTTTCTTTTATACTTGTGTTGATACTTTTGCTGTTAGCCACCCTGACTGGGAAGGGCGGGGTATAAATAAAATTATTATTATTATTATTATTATTATTATTATTATTATTATTATGGCTAACCAGTTGCTGATGAAAAGCATGCAAGCAGGACCACAGGCACTCTCCTCCTATGATCCTCAGGGACTGAAATTCAGAACCGGGCCACCTCTGATCCCGGAAATGATACATGACCATCACAACTAGAACCCACCGAGATCTTTGTCTCCCACAAATCTGTCTTAACAAAGCATCCTTGGTAAAATGTCAAAATTGGGACAAAGGGGGGCGGACTGGAAAGCAGGCACTGTCCCTTGTTGATGAAGCATACGGTTCCTTCCACTGAACGCTTTTGTTGTTGCTGTTGTTATGATTATTATTTTTTAATGCTACCACTCACACGGCTACCATTTTGGGAGGTAAACGCCGGCGTTTGAAGGCTGCAGCGAAAGCGTGCAGCCAGTTGCCGGGGCTACCCAGGGATGTGAGAATGAGCAGATCTCACACAGCGATGATTTGAAACATGCCTTGTGGCTTTCTAATAATGTGCCAAAGCATTCTCAGCAGTGCGCCACAAGGCCTCCTCTTCTATCTTGTGCGAATGAACTAGGCCCAGCAGGGCTCGGCTAATGCAGGCAGGCCCTGCGCTCTGCTGGAGGAGTGCAGGCTCCGAGATGGCAATCGAAGCTTGATTTGCCAACACATTTCCAATGATTAAAATGTAATTAGCACGGCGGAGTGCCTCCTCCCCGGCTAATTTTAATGCATGCTGTGACAGGCAGGCGGCCGCCGGTGCCGGGGCCCAGCAGCAGATGGAGGCAAAGGCAGCAGGAGAGGAAAGCCATTTTGCGATGCGGCTGTTCACATCAGGAAACCATCAGGGCGCGAGGCTTCTTAGGAAGGCCCTTGATGGCAGCCTGTCAAATTGGCTCTGTCATGTCTGACTGTGGCGGCGGTGGCAGCCATCCTTCAAGATGTCCTGGGACCGCCGGTTGTTTTGCAGGCTTTAACTCCTTCAGGTCTCTGAGCTTCTCTGTGTGCTAATTCTTGTGCTGCTGCTGCTGCTGCTTCTTTTAAAGCGGCACTGTATTTCTGTATCAGACCAGAAACGTGGATAGCGCCGTGATCGGAATTTGTAGCAGGCGTACAAATGCATCTGGTAAAGGGTTCCATTCGCCAGGCTGCGTTAAAATTCTCAAGGAGGGAGAACTTAGAAACCGAGGAAGCTCCCATGGACTGAGCTAGACTGTTGTTGTTGCCATGGACTGAGATAGGTTGTTGTTGTTGTTGTTGTTGTTGTTGTTGTTTGGAACATATGTGAAGCGTAGGTGTGTTCCCACAAGGCAAGACAGTGATAACAGCAAGAACCTTTATTGAATTAACGCAGGCATAAGCAACCTTGGCTCTCCAGATGTTTTGGAACTACAACTCCCATGATCCCTGACCACTGGCCCTGTTAGCTAGGGATCATGGGAGTTGGAGTTCCAAAACATCTGGAGAGCCAAGGTTGCCTATGCCTGAACTAACAGAACTGGACAACAGGGGCAAAGCAACTGCTTCCATACATTTCTGAAGGCCTGGGCAACTCCCACTCCCAACATGATTGGCTGTCTAAACTTCCAAGCTGCGAACCATGACTCAGAGTTTAAGGGCCAATGGCAGAGGCTTCAAATCCTGAAATGTTCTGTGATTGGATATCATGTATTGAATCAGAACACAGGGGCTCATAATCCTTAGTCCAGACTCAAGCTCAGGCAAACACAGACCACTGAATACATAACAGTATGTACCACACTCTCAAGTCAAAAAGGTTCCCAGAGGGACTTACATATCTTCCAACATTCCCAGTGCTATTTTTCTAGAGCAAGTCACCTAAACTCACCATGAACGCCTCCCTTGTTCTCTGAAAATGGCAATAGCGCCCCTCTGAGAGGTGCTGGGATTGAGTTATGGTAACTTCCATCTGAAATCCGCCCCCCATTAGATGAAAATGTCAACATTTCTCACTCCCCCCTCCAACTGACCCTCTTTTACGCCCAATTTTTTGTCCCACCACCGTCGCTAAGAGCATGTCTACCACCACTACACCAACAGGACACAACACACACTCCCTCTGCCATCCTGAGAAAGCCCCTTAATCCAAATTTTATTTTATTTTATTATTTGGTAGATTTACATAAAGAGAAGCACACATATCAATCAATCAATCAATGGACTAGATGACCCCTGGGACCCATTCCAATTTTGCAATTCTATGCTTCAGTGATTTATACATCTGTTTGCAATTATTATTATTCTAAAGGTCCTCATGAAAAACCCACCAGAACTTTAGTTTCTCCTAATCCACACATTTTGTGTGCAATTTTCTCCCAATAGAATGCATTTTTCATATGCTATTTTCACTACTGTGCCATTTTTAAGCACACTTCCCCTTTGCATATGCATTGCAAATATATATAGATATAGATATATGGGGAGGGGAGTGAATTTCAAAACAGTTTGTGTCCTGTTTTGGACATCACAAATTTGGTAGTTCTGCATTTAAAGGTGAACTGGATCTGATTTTTCCCCCACCCCTTGTGCAACAACTGGTTGCTGAGCCCTGCACAAATTTTCTGCCTTTTTTCTGTACCGATTACTTAGCCAGAGAACTGCATTGTGAAGTGTGGAGAATTGCAAATCTTGAACAATAGCTGGGTTTGGAGTTAAAGACTGTGAAGCGCTCATTTGCTACCTCATGAATGAAAAGCAGAATCTGTGTCTACTGGGGCCGGCCCACCCATGAGGGAAGGTGAGGTGACCACCTAAGGCAGCAGAATACTCAAGGGCTGCAGATGCGGCCTGCAGGGAATGCATCACATGCTACTGCAGTAGCTGCAGTGGCAACAACAGCTGGGGTGTGCTCCTTGAAGGCTGAATCTGCCTCCATCTCAGCAGGCCCCCACAATGCCACCTGTATGGTGGACTCTTGGTGAAGTGGAGATGCTGCTGCTTGCCTCCCACCCTGGCCAGTGTGGTAGAAGAGTTTGGATTTGATACCCCACTTTATCACTACCCGAAGGAGTCTCAAAGCGGCTAACATTCTCCTTTCCCTTCCTCCCCCACAACAAACACTCTGTGACGTGAGTGGGGCTGAGAGACTTCAGAGAAGTGTGACTAGCTCAAGCAGCTGCATGTGGAGGAGTGGGGATGTGAACCCGGTTCCCCAGATTATGAGTCTACCGCTCTTAACAACTACACCACACTGGTATAGTGGTTAAGAGTGGTAGACCCGTAATCTGGGGAACTGGGTTCGCGTCTCCCCTCCTCCACACGCAGCTGCTGGGTGACCTTGGGCTAGTCACACTTCTCTGAAGTCTCTTAGCCCCACTCACCTCACAGAGTGTTTGTTGTGGGGGAGAAAGGGAAAGGAGAATGTCAGCCGCTTTGAGACTCCTTCGGGTAGTGATAAAGTGGGATTTCAAAGCCAAACTCCTCCTCCTCCTCCTCCTTCTTCCAACTTGAATAAAATATGGGGAGGGGGCGCAAGTCCACCCCACCATGCATAATTGGTCACAAGACGTGGAACATGCACACCATTTTTAATGGCAATGCCCATCAACTTTTATGGGGCTGCTGCCTGAAATATTTTATTGGAGGCGGCAAAGGAAACTTGGTCCCTAGAAGTTGGCTCCTTTGCTCCCACCCCTAGGGAGGAAATAGCCCTCTGGAGTCTCCTGGGGTCTGTACTTGCCTGGCATGATTTGATCCCCCCAATACCCATTCCCAATGTAGATCTACACTCAAACACTTGTTCCCAATGTAGATAAGCAAACATCTCCTCCTCAAGTGAGGTGGTTTTCCTTCATTTCATGGTCAGTTGTATGTATGTATGTATGTATGTATGTATGTATGTATGTATGTATGTATGTATGTATGTATGTATATGTATGTATGTATGTATTATGTGGCCACCGAGACCACATAACACCGGTCTTGAAAGACCTACATTGACGCCCAGTACGTTTCCGAGCACAATTTAAAGTGATGGTGCTGACCTTTAAAGCCCTAAATGGCCTCGACTCAGTATTCCTGAAGGAGCTTCTCTACCCTCATTGTTCTGCCCGGACACTGAGATCCAGCGCCGAGGGCCTTCTGGCGGTTCTCTCACTGTGAGATGTGAGGTTACTGGGAACCAGGCAGAGGGCCTTCTCAGTAGTGGCGCCCGCCCATTGGAACGCCCTCCCATCAGATGTCAAAGAAATAAACAACTATCTGACATTTAGAATACATCTAAAGGCAGTCCTGTTTAGGGAAGTTTTTAATGACTGGTGGTTTAATGTATTTATTTATTTTTAATCTCTTGTTGGAAGTCGCCCAGAGTGGCTGGGAAACCGAGCCAGATGGGCAGGGTATAAGTAATAAATAATAATAACAACAATAACAATTGTTGTTGTTGTTGTTGTTATTTGTAGTGGGTCATTGTGTTTGGCTTTCAGCAGGATTTATTCAGTACAGTTCAGATTCTTATTCTTATTGCATTGGCGACATGAGGTTACATTTCCAGAGGATGTGTCTAGCAGGAATGGCTGCAAATCCGATGTAGATTGGGAGTTCATGTGGGACTTTTCCCATTTGCTCATAGGCATGCTGAAGCCTGTGGATGATCATAAGGGGAGAATATTGTGTGTTGCTATTGCATGCTGCAACAGGCCCACATATAGCTTGAATCTAGGGGTGTGTTGTAGATTTCAGTTTCTTCATTTTCCTCCTTCTGTTGTCTCCTTGTTCCTCTGTTTTACCTTCAATTCCAATCCTCCAGAAATAAAGATTTGACAAGGGGAGTTTCAGGTTTTAAATCCAGAAATTGGAGTGTCTTCACTTTCCCACCAGTAGGAGTGGTGCATTTCAGTGATTTCTGATAGGTGGTTTGTAGCTGATTAACTGGTTAAATGCTCATCAATGGTTCTTCATCATCCTGGAAAAAAAAGTGACAAGCAAGGTGCCACAGGGTTCTGTCCTGGTTCTGGTGTTGTTCAACAACTTTATACATGACTTGGATGAAGGAATTGTGGGGATGCCCATCAGATTTGCAGATGACACAAAAATGGGAAAGGTATTTAATACCTCAGAAGACAGAATCAGAATTCAAAATGACCTTAACAGATTGGAGAACTAGACTTAAGCAAACAACACAAATTTCAGTAGAGTCAGACTTAAGGTTCTGCACCTAGGCAGGAATAATCAGATGCACAAATATAGGATGGGGAACACTTGGCTTGCCAGTGGTACATGTGAAAAGGATCTAGGGATATTAGTAGACCACAAGCTTAACAGGAGTCAACAGCGTGAAGCAGCAGCAGCAGCAAAACAAACAAACAAACAAAACCCCCAAAATAAACAAAACACTAATGCTGTTTTAGGTTGCATCAACAGAAGTATAGTGTCCAAATCTAGGGAAATAATAGTACCACTCTATTCAGACATGGTCAGACCACACCTGAGGTCCTGTGTCCAGTTCTGGGCACCACAGTTTAAGAATGCTACTGACAAGCTGGAACATGTGCAGTGGAGAGTGTCCAAGCTGGTGAAAGTCTTGACTAGAGAATCCTCAGGGTCTATGATTCTATGATTCCTTTGTTCCTTCCAACTCCACCTGTCTCCCAAATAAGTGGGACTAGGCCTTCTCAGTGGGTTGTAGCCAATGCTGGTCTTATGCAAAATAGACCCATTGAAGTTAATAGACATGACTAGCATAGGTTCATTAATTTTGATGGGTCTTTCTTGAGTAGATCTTGGTTGGACACAACCCAATAAAAACCCGAGGGAGTGCATTCTTTTATGGGGTGGGCGGTGGGGGTTTCCTTCAAAAATCATAGTACTTTACAGCTTGGGCATTATTAAACCAGGGGTGTGGTTTAATCCACCTGTGGTCTTTCAAATGTTGTTAGACTCCAGATCCCATCAGCAGCAGTCAGCATAGCCAATGGCCAGGGATTCTGGGAGTTGTAGTCCAGCAACATCCAGCATATAACTGAGCTAAAGCAGGCATCCCCAAACTTTGGCCCTCCAGATGTTTTGGACTACAATCCCCATCATCCCTGACCACTGGTCCTGTTAGCTAGGGATCATGGAAGTTGTAGGCCAAAATATCTGGAGGGCCACAGTTTGGGGATACCTAAGCTAGAGAGATCTATGAATAGGCATGGATGGAATGGTAGGCATACATATCCGGCAGGTTTCACATTTCCATTAAATTTGTCTCCGTCTCATTGTAATACACAAGAAACAACTCTTCCATCTAGCCCTATCTTATAAAATGTATTTCCCCTTCTTCCTCCCTCCCCCCCCCCACCTTTTCTTCCTGGTTTATAATTCATTGCTGGCATAGTTGTGATCTATTTTACTCTTTATTATTTATGGCAGCTTTTATCTTCTTGGGATGATTTATAATTTAAATTGTCCATGCAAGACCTCGGGGAAAGCAAGGATTACTGTAAATCTAACAGATGTAAACAGGCAGTATGCATACAAACCAATTGCCAGGTTGACATCTCTCCCTTTCTCGCCCCCACCCCCACCACGCTGCCGCTGCCACAGAGAGAATGAGCAAGTGTGTGTGCTGTATTTCAAAGAGGTTCTGGCTTCATGCATCCTTTGATACCTAAATGCAAAAATATATGTGCCTCTTCCAGCTATTTGTATTGACCAGAGACGGTCCCTAGTTTTCTTGGACTTGTCTCTGCTTAATAAGGATGGATGAATCTGCCAATATTGGTTCCTCCCCCCCCCCAATTTCTCATTTTCCCAGTACTAAGTTCAGTTCTCCATCAACTATATTTATTAGGCAAGGTTCACACTAAAATGTGGATGAATTTCTTTCATGAGGATTTCTTTTTTAAAAAATTAATAAATCACAAATT
Source organism: Zootoca vivipara (assembly GCF_963506605.1). Taxonomy (NCBI): domain Eukaryota; kingdom Metazoa; phylum Chordata; class Lepidosauria; order Squamata; family Lacertidae; genus Zootoca; species Zootoca vivipara. Next base: position 10,868,355 of record NC_083290.1, on the reverse strand, counting down.
CATGCAGAAATGTAACTGAATTTTAAATGGGGGGGGGATGACAGACAGAGATCCAAAATAATAATAAGCACCAGCATCAATTGATTAGTTTTTATGCCTCCTTTCCCACAGAACCAGGACTCAAGGCGGCATACCAAAATTAAAAGAAATATTGCTAAAAAATGTGTTAAAGGATGTTGTTAAAGAGTAATTAATCTGTGGAATTAAAGCAGTGTAAAAAACATTCCTACAGTGGTACCTTGGTTGTCGAACTTAATCCATTCCGGAAGTCTGTTCGACTCCTGGAACCATTAAAAAAACAAGGCATGGGTTCTGATTGGCTGCAGGAGCTTCCCGCACTCAAGGAGAAGCTGTGGAAGCCACGTCAGGTGTTCAGGTTCCAAAGAAAGTTCGAAAACCGGAACACTTACTTCCGGGTTTTCAGTGTTTGGGAGCCAAAATGTACGAGGACCAAGGCATTCGAGAACCAAGGTATGACTGTACTAAAATGCAGATTTTTATTGGGGGACGGACAGAACAGTACAGTACAACACACAATTAAGAGTCCTTGCCTTAGAAGCAAACAGGTCCTGCAGGTCTTCCAAAATAAAAATCAGAAGTCTTCACCTGTTGGAAGAACAAGGAGGGAGTCAATCTAGCCTATCAGGGAAGGGAATTCCAAAGCCTGGGAGCAGCCATTGAGAAGTCCATATCTTGCATTCCCACCAGACGTGAAGGCAGCAGCACTGTGAGAAGGGCCTCCACTAAAGATCTTAGAGCCTGGGCAGGTTCATATGAGAGAACATGGTCCTTCAGAAATGGACAGATCCTTCCATCCCTAGCTAAAGTTCATAGAATTGTAGACTTGGAAGATACCACAAAGGTCCAACCAGTTGTCATTCTTCTGCAAGCAGAAGGTACTAGGTTTGATCTGCTCTGAGTAAACCTAAGCTGAATGCTATCCTGAAGAATGGCAACAATAGTAACTGGCAGTAACATAGTTTTGGCAAGGCATCCCCAAAAGGCAAAAAAGATGGAATCCCAAATCCAAGATAGATTAAATAAATGACAGTGGGAATGGAGGATAAATCTGATTCCAGTCAAATTTAAAGGTAAACCTACCAAAACCAGTGCCTTTTTTTCTGGGAGTCGCAGGGGTATGCATACCCCTAAACATTTTGTGAATCTTTGTACTTTTGTCCATTTACTGTATTTATTTCCCCCGATTTGAACTATAAAATGGTGATTTTCTTGAGTCAAAATGAGAGTACCCCTAAACATTTTTTATGGGGCAAAAAAAAACACTGCACAAAACCCTATGCAAACCAAAACACCACTGCTTCCCAAAATTCACACTTCTCTATATTTTGCAATGCAGTTCTCTGGACAGGACATGTGTACAAAAATGCACAAACTAAAGTGTGCATAGACATGTATTTAGTTAAAATAATATGCTAACATCTTCTCCTCTTTTGGGTAATTGGTGCCATTTTTGTTATATGCAGTCCAGCCATTAGAAAACTTTTAGTACGTACGATTGCAATATATAGAATCATAGAATCTTGGAAGAGATCCAAGGGTCATCTAGTCCAACCCCCTGCAATGCAGGAATCTCAGCTAAAACATCCATGATAGATGGCCATCAAATCTCTGTTTTACTCCAAGGAACGAGACGGTTCCACTGTTGAACAGCTCTTACTGTCAGAAAGTTTTTCCGTATATTTAGTCAGAATCTCCTTTCTTATAACTTCCATTTGAGTCCTACCCTCTGGAGCAGGAGAAAACAAGTTTGCTCCGTCTTCCATGTGACAACCCTTTAGATATTTGAAGATGGCTGGACCATAAAGAAGGCTGATCACTGAAGAATTGACGCTTTTGAATTCTGGTGCTGGAGGAGACTCTTGAGAGTCCCATGGACTGCAAGGAGATCCAACCTATCCATTCTGAAGGAAATCCGCCCTGAGTGCTCACTGGAAGGACAGATCATGAAGCTGAGGCTCCAATACTTTGGCCACCTCATGAGAAGAGAAGACTCCCTGGAAAAGACCCCGATGCTGGGAAAGATTGAGGGCACAAGGAGAAGGAGACAACAGAGGACGAGATGGTTGGACAGTGTTATAGAAGCAACCAACATGAGTTTCACCAAACTGCGGGAGGCAGTGGAAGACAGGAGTGCTCTGGTCCATGGGGTCATGAAGAGTTGGACACAACTAAATGACCAAACAACAACAAAATTATATCTCCTCTCTGTCTTCTCTTTTCCAGGCTATACATCCCCAGCTCCTTCAACCGTTCTTCATAAGGCTTGGTTTCCAGGCCCTTGATCATCTTGGTCGCCCTCCTCTGCACATGTTCCAGCTTGTCAACATCTTTCTTAAATTGTGGTGCCCACAATTGGACACAGTATTCCAGGTGTGGTCTGACCAAGGCAGAATCGAGTGGTGCTATTCCTTCCCTTGATCTGGACACTATACCTCTGTTGATGCAGCCTATATGACAACAGTCTCCTTGCAAGAGCTGTGACAAAAAAAAAATCTCCCACATGCATAAAAGGAGGGTGAATAGCAAGCAGTAATGCTTGCCACACCATGGTGTTGCATTAGAGGAGGAGGAGTGTTTTTTTGTTAACCTTGAGGACCACATTCTCTTCTGGACAAGCTTCTGGGGTCCACATGCCAGGGGTCATGGGCAGATTGAGAGGCAAAAATGGGCAGATCCAGATGTTAACTTTATCTTTGTAGGGTGGGCTTTTTTTCTACACACACTCAAGGTATTCTGGGACACATTATGGCCGAACAAAAACACTTGGGGGTGAAGCAGGACCAATGAAGGCCAGGTGAAGAGTTCTGGAGGGTTGGATTTGGCCCCTCGGCCTGAGATTTCCCCATCCTGGCATTAGAGGACTCCCTTCCCAGCTTCTGAACTGCAATGCCTGGTTTTCACCTGCCATTTCCCTCTCCCCCCACCTTCTCAAGCACAATTTCTAAATGAGGACAGTTGCTTCCCTTTAAGGACGTACAAATAACTTGCCCTCACCTGTCAAGCGTGCTCCTTGTATTTTACTGGGCCCATTATGAACGCAATCTGTCTGTTGAGGATTTGCATACTTTCTTTCTTGAGAAGTAATGACAGCAATTTCTCTCCCTGCGCTCCCTTTCCTGAGTGTCTCATTTAACGGCACCTGCGAAACCGACAGGCGCAGAGATGAGAAGTGAAAGAGAGCAGTTGATTAAATCATCATCAAGTCGGGCCTCCGAAAGTCAATCCTGCTTCCCGTCCGCAATGATATCCCTTTATCTTAAAGTAATGAGCTATGGCACTTCTGCATCGGGTAATGTGATAAGTTCTATTAGCATGTTCCATTTGCTTCGCAAGCAAGGGCAAGTCATCCCGGCAATCTCGTATCGCTGCAATCAAAGCAATTGGCTTCACAGGCAGAGAAGAAAGAAGCAAATGTTCAGGGTGATTTCTTACGGATCACAACACGGTTGGGGTGGGAGAAAAAAAGCAGAAGGGCCTGTGTGTTATTTTAACCCGTTACGTGCATCCATCTTTATCTATCACCCCAGTGTGTCATCCAATACCACTGAATTCAGAACAGAGTTATGGAAGGACGTAACACACACACATGCACAAATTCAAATCATATTCAGGGTCTGATCTGACCGGGGTAATCTGGGGCAAGCTTGACCTGGATCCAAGCCTTGCAAACTCATGGGGGTTGGAAGGGGTAAGGAGAAGAGGACATGCCTTTTCTTCCACCCACCTCCAGACTGTATGTTTAACCAGAGTTTTAAACCCTGGTTAAATATGCAACCGGGAGAGGGAAAGGAGCTACATCTCATTCTCCTCACCTACCACTAGACCAGTGTTTCCCATACGCTGGTCTCCAGTTGTTTTTGGACTACAACTCCCATCATGCCTGACCATTGGTCTTGCTAGCTAGGGATGATGGGAGTTGTAGTCCAAAAACAGCTGGAGACCTAAGCTTGGGAAACACTGCACTAGACCATCCCCTATTTGACAGCCCCAGTTCACTCCAAATGGACGCAAACTGAGCGAGCTTGATGCAGGGCTGCTTCAACCTTATCCAGCCGAATCCTGAGTCTATCCGAATTGGCTCTGTTCTCTGGGATTTCGGATTTGGTCTGATCTGGTGCAGAGCCCAAGCAAAAATTATTGCATTCTGCTCCATAAGGAAACCAATGTCATGTAGTGGTTAGAGTGTCAGGCTAAGAACTTGAGATCCCTGGAGGAAATGTAAGTTATGATTTAAAGGGGGATTAGGCATAGTCATGGAGGGAAAGATGACCAGCGGCTTGTAATGGATATAGAGTGTTGGACTTTGACCTGGGAGACCAAAGCTTGAATCCCCACTCAGCCCCGAAGGTCCCGGGGTGACCTTGGGCCAGTCACGATCTCTTAGCCTAACCTACCTCACAGGGTCTGGGTGGGGATGCAATGAGGAGGAGGAGAACCATGTATACCACCTTGAGCTCCTTGGAAGAGGAGAGCCACTCTGGGCGGCTTCCAAGAGAAAAATAAAATACAGTAATATATTAAACATTAAAAGCCTCCCTGAACAGGGCTGCCTTCAGGTGTCTTCTAAAAATCTGGTAGCTGTTTTTTTTTTTTTTTTGACATCTGATGGGAGGGCGTTCCACAGGGCGGGTGCCACTACTGAGAAGGCCCTCTGCCTGGTTCCCTGCAGCTTTGCTTCTCGCAACGAGGGAACCGCCAGAAGGCCCTGGGTGCTGGACCTCAGTGTCTGGGCAGAACGATAGGGGTGGAGACGCTCCTTCAGGTATACTGGACCGAGGCCGTTTAGGGCTTTAAAGGTCAGCACCAACACTTTGAATTGTGCTCAGAAACATATCTTTGAATATCAATTACTGGAAGACAACAGCAGCAGAGGACTTTTGCATACAGGTCCTGCCTGTGGTCATCTCATTGGGGTTGTAGGAAGGAGGATGGTGGACCAGTTGGGCCTTTGTCTATTACCATTTCTCTCCTGCCCAGTTATTTGTCTCCACTGCATTTGCACCTCGGCTCAAAGATTCAAGACTTGAGAGGGGCAAACCCTGGTTTTAGTTCCTGCACTTGGGTAATTCACTATCCCTTCTCCTTCCTTGACTCCCACCCCTTTCAAAAATGCATTATATCGCATTTTGCAAAAAATAAATAAAATAAAAAATAGTCAAAATTGCATGCCTGAATTTTACGGACATGGCCAGTATTCAGTCCTTTTAAACAGCGCCTGAGCAGAAATCCCTGAGATGTCCAGGAAAATCTGGACGTATGACAGCCCATGTTGGTAGTGTAGATTTTGGCAAATTTCATGAAAAATAGCTCAACAACTCCTTTTTTTCCTTTGAGATTTCGGGAAGAAAGCTCAACAATTTGGGGCAACAAAAACAAAAGAAAACAAAAAGCTCAACAGTCCATATTTTCACTTTTTGAAATATGGCACCCCTAGCCTACTAAAATGTTTATATTGAGAGAAATTCACACTCAAATGCTGATGAAATTTCAAAATGATTTTTTTTTTTAAAAAAGCAAACTGATGTTGATATGTGGAGAACTAAACAAGAAAAAACTGAAAACTGAAATTGACAGATTCACTTATCTTTAGTGGGTAGTGTGCCATTTTGTTCACATAATCGCAATGGCACTCTGAGCACAAAATGGTCATGTTATATTTTCCTACTGCAAAGAATAAATATTCTGCATTGTTTGATTCTGGATAGTGTAGATCCTCCTGTAACTCTGTTCCCACTCTGGTTTCTGTCTGAGAGACTGAAGATGTGACTCCTCTTTACATACAGCCTTCCTGGTCTAAACTACTCCTGCCTCCTGGAGCCTGTGTTTCTTCTCTCTCTCTCTCTCCATAAAGGAAAGAAATATGCGCAGATAATTGTCTTATTTTTGCATCTAAAAAGATAATACTGAAAACACATTATGAGAAGAGTATTATTTTAAATTACCTGTGAAAAGAAAACAGAGAGGTTTTTGCAGGAGGCAAAATGTCTCAAATGATGAAAGGCAGACAAAATACTTGAGAGTGTGAATATGTTTGAGGAAATGGAACTCTGTTTTACAAGTTGCAGGTAGGTAGCTGTGTTGGTCTGATGCAGTCTAAACAAAATAAAAAAATCCTTCCAGTAGCACCTTAGAGACCAACTAAGTTTGTCATAGATATGAGCTTTCGTGTGCATGCACACTTCTTCAGATACACTGAAATATATTAGATACACTGAAATGTATCAGATACACTGACCCTTATGAGTGGTAAACCACTCCTATCAGCCAATCACCCATTCCTACCACCCTTCTGAATAATACTCCTCCGCACCCTCTGACTATACATAAGGGTCTGGTGACTTCTGTTTCAGTGTATCTGAAGAAGTGTGCATGCACATGAAAGCTCATACCTATGACAAACTTAGTTGGTCTCTAAGGTGCTACTGGAAGGATTTTTCTGTTTTACAAGTCGCACATGGAACTTCAGTTGTTTGGGGATTGTGTGAACCCCTAAATGGGAGGAGGAAATGAAAGCTAACATACCATATTACCCAAATATAGGCTGTCCCCATATAAAGAACAGTAAGCCAGTTTCAAGGAGGAAACCACAGTCTGCATTCAGGTCAATATGGTACACATGCCATTTGCTTCTGAAACCAACTGTTGATCTGTTTGTTTGTGTGTGTCTGTTTGTGGTAACACTATGCACTTCTCAAACCAAGGCTTACACACAAGAACATATTACCAAGGATCAGAGGGAGGGAGGGAGGGAAGGGGGTTAGGTGCGGGCAGACTGCCCCGGGTGTCTTTGCTGAGGGGGGGTTGACATTTGGTGGGCTGCCCGCCCAGGATTCCCAAGCCTGCCCCAAGCCATAGAATCATAGAGTTGGAAGAGACCACAAGGGGCATCCAGTCCAACCCCCTGCCAAGCAGGAAACACCATCAAAGCATTCTTGACATATGCCCTTTAGCCTCTGCTTAAAGGGGGAGGGGGGAGCTGCTCCACTTTGCCAGAAACCCCTTCATTTTGACAGCTGGGGGAGGGTTGGGAGTCACGGGTGGGTGGCACGCTGAATGTCTGCCATTGGCAGCTCACTCCACCCCCGTGGGCGGCTCGCTCTGCTCTTGGCTGCAGGGTGCATGCGCCGCTCCGTGCACCCAAGTGGCTATCCCAGACCTGGGAGGGCACCCTCCGTGCCCACCCCTCTTGGGAGCGCACCTGTCGTGGGCAGCATGCCAAGGATGTGAGAAGGCATCATTTTCCATTTCACGCTGCATTCATTGCATGCATCACAGTTTCTTGTCTGCTGCAATTTCTCTTCTGCCCAAAATGACGAACTTCGCCTCACTGTCCACTGCAGTAAAATTAAGTAAATCACATAACTAATCATGTAAGTTTTGTTGCCTTTACATTATTTCACCCCATTAATTTCAATACAGAGAAAACACAATACAAATGGGAGTGGGGGAGTAATAGCAACAATAACAGCAAATACTGATCTTATTCCTGGGATTTATTTCCATCCCAGACATGGGACAAATAGTTGTGGTTCAGAAGTTTATTGTTATAGCCAGAGGCAGTAACAGACTTGTAGCGATAGTGTTAATAAACTAATACAGAGCACACATCCATAATATAAAACAACACCCATGTATGTAAGAGTGGTATTCAGCCACCCAAAATTGAGCAATAACAGGTCTGAGATGCCCTTAGATGTCCAGGGCTGCCTGCACACTACACTGGCTGGCTCAGCATGTGTCTACCCTATGCCAACACAGGGCAAATGAACCTTTGTGTCAGGAATGAGCCAGATCCAAGTGAAGGCTTGCAGCCAACTGCAGGAAGCAGCCAGGAACAGAGAGGGTTAGATGTTAATCAGGGGAGAGCCGGCAGCTGCAGACTTTGGCTCTTCCTGACCCCGAAGGGCAGACTGATAAGGCAGTAGCTGAGAGCAGGCTAGAACACAGCCAAAGCTCGCAGGAAGCACAAAAAGGCACGAACAGACGCAGAGACAGCCTCTCGGAACAGGAAGAGGTTGGAGCTGATCCAATAAGTCCAAAGAGTTGGCGAATGGGAGGGCTGTTAGATAGGAAGCAAAACAAGAAATGCAAGGGTTGTAAGTTCAATATCTTCTGTCAACGCCGGAAGGAGTATTCAGAAGGGTCATATTGAGTAATGATGCCAGAGGCTTTGTTAGAGCCATCCGGAACCATCTATGTTTGCAATAAATCCTCCTTTTTTTAATTACCTATGCTTACTGTGTTATCAAGCTGGGAACCTGGATTCCTGACACTTTGCAATTTCTGCTCCTGTGCCTTTTTCCCCCCATCCAAATTCTCCAACATCTCATATTGCGGTCTCTCCTCTCCCTTCTGCGTTCGTTCAGCCTGCAAGTGCTCTTCTCCCACTGGTTTAAAAGCTAGAAGTGTATTTGCTCTTGCAAAATTGTCCCAGGAATTGGGCTGACAGTTCAAAAACACATCTCTGTAGCTGCAGTGTTTGTGAAACTGCAGGCCACAGACTGCACCGTGCCTTAGCTTTGTGTGGATGCATGTGCAATAGGGATGAAACACATCCATCCCTTTCCACTACCCCTACGAGATTTAACTGCTAGAGTCTGGGGAGGAAGCTGAACCCTGAAGTATGACAACCCTAGCAGCTCATATGAAACATCTTAACAAGGTATCCTCCAAAGGCAGGTGCAGACAGGGGTAATAGTGACTAGGGAAGAGTGCATCTGTCAGTTTTAGTTTCTTTCAGTTTCTCGTTCCCTGCCTCCCCCATCTTAAGTTCAATTACAATTGTACCTTGGAAGTCGCACGGAATCCATTCCAGAAGTCCGTTCGACTTCCAAAACATTCGGAAACCAAAGTGCAGCTTCTGATTGGCTGCAGGAAACTCCCACAACCAATTGGGAGCCGCGGAAACCCCATTGGACATTTGGCTTCCAAAAGAACATTCGAAAACCGGGGAGTTCCGGTTTCCGCCGGCAGGAATGGCGGACCTGTTTTCCATCCTTCTGACCTTCGTAAGGAATTTGGCGGTTTGAATTGGAGCAGCGACCTGAAGCTAAGTTCAGCTATAGGGCAAGGAGATCCATTAATTTACCAAGAGTTTATGGTTTGATGTTTGGGTCTTCTGCCTGGAAAAGCTGTAAATTCTATAAAGATCGTTAATCTTCATGGCTATGAGAGAAAACGAAAGTGATTTGAGTTTTTTTAAGATGGCGCTGCTTCGTGTTGAGAGTCGACGCAACAGGGAGCTCCAGACCAAGAAGATTTATGGGGAGGCTGGACTGATTAACCCACACAGGAGAAAGAACATCTGTGAAACCTTGTTTGATATTTATCTCAGCAGCTGGGAAACAATCGGTTGAAAGTGGAAAACATCTATGTGACTGTAAGGGGAAGATCTGGATTATTATGAACTTGGAGGACGATTTGAACTTTAGAAAAAAGACGGCAGTGGACAGTTGCGAGGAATCCCCAATTTCTTGAAGCATGGGAACCCAAATAAAAAACTCTCTAGACGATTTGGCATAACATTCGGTTTGATTGATATATATATGTGTATAATTTGAAATAATGAATGTGATATAATTGGTTTTAATTGGAAAATTAATAAAAATATATTTTTTTTAAAAAAACGAAAACCGGAACACTCACTTCTGGGTTTTGATTGTTTGGGAGCCAAGGCGTTCAAGATCCAAGGTACAACTGTATATGGATTTCCACATCAGGTTGCAATTTAGGACTCCCTTGGAAGTTGGTAGACTCTCTTTCCTTGGATATTTTTTTAAGCAGAGGTTGGATGACCATCTGTCATGGATGCTTCAGTTGAGATTCCTGTTTGGACTAGATGACCCTCAGGGTCCCTTCCAAGCCTGCAATTCTATGATTCTAAGCCCTCATTAAAATTTATCACCATTTTTGTGTGAAATTTCACCTAATGTGCAGATTTTTTTAATGCAGTTTCACCAACAAAAAGTATGTTTGTATGTTGTTTTCATTGATCTATGCATTTTAATGCACACTTCATCCCAGTATATGCATTTCATGTACACATTCCTGGGCTGGAGAAGGGCATTGCAAAATTCAGAGAAGTGCAGATTTGCAGGGGTGTTATGGTTCTCAGAGTGTGTCAGAATGTGAGCTGCTTTGAAATTATGTCCCATCCTCAGGCACTAGGATCATTGGACTGGGATTGGCCATGATCAATAGGAAAATTTAGAGTATATATGCATGCTTTGATAAGGGTTTTGGTGCTTCCCTGCTCTCATTCTTAGCCCTGTTTCTAGGTCTGAGTTTCACCAAAGTATAGAATACACCAAAAAGATAATCAATAAACAACCAATACCCTCTGTGAGCTAACATAGAAATAGAATTAAAAAAATGCAATTGTTATACGAAAACTAAGGTACACTCGTACCTTGGAAGTTGAACAGAATCTGTTCCAGAAGTCCGTTCAACTTCCAAAATCAAAGCGTGGCTTCTGATTGGCTGCAGGAAGCTCCTGCAGAAGCCCCATTGGACGTTTGGCTTCCAAAAGAACGTTCAAAAACCAGAACAGTCACTTCTGGGTTTCAATCGGTTGGGAGCCGAAACATTCGAGGACTAGGCTGTTTGAAAACCAAGGTATGACTGTATATATTTGGCAAAACTGGCTAATATAGTCACAGCTTTGCTACATTTGCACCATAGACTTGAAACACTATTATACCTCTGTAATCACCATGGCTTCCCCCTAAAGCAATCTAGGAACTTTAGTTTGGATAAGGGTGCTGTTAGCTGTTAGGAGACTCCTGTTAGGAGACTTCCCTTCACAGTGCTACAATTCCCAGAGTTTCCTAAGAAGAGTGATTTGTTGTTAATCCACTCTGAGGATTGTAACCCCTTAAGGGGGGGGGGGTCCCAGGATTCTTTGGGGGAAGTCATGACTGTTTAATGTGGTGTGATACTGACTGCTTTAAATGTATGGTGCATATGGGGGTCTAAAACACTGGTGAAATGGTTCGGCTGTTCTCCTTGTCAACTGGGCTAGCCAGGGCTGATATGCTAGCAAGCCTCGAAGCTGTAAAGGACTCGTTCTCAAAGGAGCACCATTCATTCCACCACTCATGCTGGTGTGCTCCTTGCCTGCGTCTGTTTTCATCTGTAAGGTGATTCCCTGCTTCCCCCTTTAGAAGCAAGGGTCTAATTGTGCAGCTAAAATCTAATCTTTGCCCTTTTCCGAAGCTGTCAGCTCGTCATTGGCAGATAGATGACTGAGAATATTGTTAGTAGCAAGGAGAGCATTAGATGAGGTCTGTGGGGGGTTTTCCCCCTCCAGTTCCTTCAGATTTCTTAGAGCGGGGGAGAGAGGTGCATTACAATTCCCGATCTGAGCTGCGGAAGGTTTTAGGTGTCAATGATAAATGGATTTGAAATATGAAAGTGCGTTTTCTTTTTTCTTTTTTTCCTGTTCACCTTGCAATAGCCATTGAACGATGCACCCGCCTGGTGTCATTGTAAAACAACAATGCTACGCTCGGCAAATGTCACCTTCTGCTCCAAACTGTGGGTAGGCTTATATGTTAACTTCTCTTTAATGTTGGAAGCCAGCGTTTGTTCAAGGTATGCATGAATGTGCCTTAAACTGGTTCAAAGAGTTGGTCCATCCAGTGGTGGCTGTAATAAGGTATCTTGTGTCCCTGGTTGGAAGATAGAGAGATGCAGGTGGGGACATGGCTGAAATGGAGGCCACTGCAGAAAGCTGTGAGAGTACCCTTCACTGGTCCACCTACTTTTGTCTTTCACCCCACCCAATATTGGCATGTGGCCCTCAGAAAATTTACCACAAGGGACTGTGACCCTCAGGCTAGTAAAAGACCCCCCAACTCTCTTTTATATGGGATTCCTGAAGAGGATTTAAGAGAAGGTTAAGGGGTGATATGATAGCCATGTTCAAATATATAAAAGGATGTCATATAGAGGAGGGAGAAAGGTTGTTTTCTGCTGCTCCAGAGAAGCGGACACGGAGCAATGGATTCAAACTACAAGAAAGAAGATTCCACCTGAACATTAGGAAGAACTTCCTGACAGTAAGAGCTGCTCGGCAGTGGAATTTGCTACCAAGGAGTGTGGTGGAGTCTCCTTCTTTGGAGGTCTTTAAGCAGAGGCTTGACAGGCATATGTCAAGAATGCTTTGATGGTGTTTCCTGCTTGGCAGGGGGTTGGACTGGATGGCCCTTGTGGTCTCTTCCAACTCTATGATTCTATGGTCATATGATAGCCATCTAGGTAAAGGTAATTTGAAGGCTTCTTCTATAGATGATGAGTCAAACTTAGTTTTCTGATGCTGCAGAGTTGAGGGCCTCTTTAAACAGTCAACAGTTCCCCCAAAGAATCCTGAGAACTATGGTCTGCTAAGGATGCCGATGGGTTCTTTCCCCCCCTAGAAAAGTAGGTGATGGTACTCATCATGAAGTTTGTTACAGTAAGTATCACACATTTTAAAAACAAAAAAACAAAGGTGTTGGTACTGTGTATTCTTGAGTACACCTTGGGGGGGGGAGGAAGTGCTGATGTTGAGAGATTTGAGGAGACTCCTGTTCCCCATTCCCTGGGACCTGGGATTAACGAACAAAGCGAAACACAACCTTTCTTTGAAATTTGGACTTCTCTGAATTGTGCGACGCAGTTCTCCAACAAAACAATGTTGCAACAGTGTGTATATTAGGGTAAACATCTTGCCCCCACCCCCAACCTAGCACATTACTAATAAATGTGCATACAAAAATGGGCTTATTTGGAGAAATTTGCATCAGAACACTGATGAATTCTTAGGGGGATTTAAACAAAAGCAACACACAAATGGTTGTGGAAATATGGAGAGGTGAATTTATAGTTGGGGAAAATAAGAAACCAAGAGAATCGAAATGGGCAGATCCTTTTATCCATGACCACCTTATGTAACTGTGCCCATATATCGCCTTGCTGTTGGAGCGAAGTGACTCTTCACAGCTGTGGGTTTTCTCTCTCTCATTTCGCCCCCTCATTCTCATCAACACTTTTTTTCCCAGAGATGCCTGGCTCTGTGTTCAGGGCTCCCAGCATTTCCTCCAGGAGCCTGGCCGGGTGAACATTCGGAGCTGTTTGCCGAGTGTGTTTATTGCCTCTGCATAATTTATGAGCTGGAGGGTCTTTTCTGACCATCGTTCATCTCTGCCAGGCGCTGGCATGGCAGGCTCTGGAGGACTGAGCTGTAAATTGGATGGCCCGATCATGCTGAGAGAACCGGCAAAGTCCTTGGGTCAGTGTGGGAATTTACTGCCACAAATGGAACTTGTTTTCACACTGAGCCATGTGAGCTCTAGCCTGGTTGGACTTCCCTTGGCAAACCCCTATGGCTTGGCGAAGCCACGAAGCTGTCAGTCAACAGGCAAGATGAGAGGCTGGATATTCTCTCCTCTTTTGCTCTCCTCCTTTTTTTTTTTTTTTTAATCGGCTTGGCACCTGTACTGCTTCCATAATGGATATCAGTCGGTCTCGGTCTTTCACCATATGCTTAGCTCTAGAGACAAGGTGCTGCTGGGTATAGCGGTAATGATTTGATGGAGGAATTAAGTGGACCTTGAAATTAGAACTGGACTGTCAGAAGAGGCAGGGAAGTTTAATACATTGGCAATGGAAATGATGGTTCCCGGGGATTGCATTGCTGCTAGCGCGCACTCTGCAGCATCACCGCAGTGCAGGGAAACATTGTCCTGGAAAATTCAGATGGTGTTGATTAGTTTCACAGTGAGATGTAATGAGTTGTGGGATGGGCAGGTGGCAGAAGAGAGAGAGAGAGAGATGCTCTCTTTCCCCAAGTAAGCCTACTACGCTCAATGCACAAACACGTAAATGGGAATGAAATGATACACCAACATGATGTGACTGGTATAACGCTTTGACGGACCCTAGCTCAGTAGCAGAATACGTGCTGTGCAAGCAGAAGTTTCCTGGTTCAATCCCTGGCATCTTCAGGCAGGGCTGGAGAAGTCTGAACCACAGTCAGACTTGATCAAGGGTGGGGAATGTGTGCTCCCTCCATGTTGTTGAACACCAGCCCCCACCAGCCACAGTCAGCTTGGCCAATGGTCAGTGCTGGTGGAAGATGGAATCCAACAACATCTCAGTGGCTACAGGTTCCCCCATCCCTGGATGGATAAAGAAGAAGAAGAAGAAGAAGAAGAAGAAGAAGAAGAAGAAGAAGAAGAAGAAGAAGAAGAAGAAGAAGAAGAAGAATTTTATTTATACCCTGCCCTCCCCAGTCAAAACCGGGCTCAGGGCTGCTAACACAAATAAAATTACAATAAGACATAAAAGAAAAGAAAACAATTAATTAAAATACAGATTAAAATACAATATTAAAATTTAAAATGCAGCCTCATTTTAAGTAGCCCATGAATCAAAACCATGAGGGAGGAAAACACAGGGGTCAGACTGAATTCAACCCACAGGCCAGGCGGAACAGCTCTGACTTGCAGGCCCTGCGGAAAGATGACAAATCCCGCAGGGCCCTGGTCTCCTGTGAAAGAGTGTACCACCAAGTTGGGGCCAATACTGAAAAGGCCCTGGCCCTAGTAGAGGCCAATCTAGCCACCTTATGGCTTGGGATCTCCAGAATATTGTTGTTTGTGGAGCTTAAGGTCCTCCGCAGGGCATACCAAGAGAGGCGGTTCCGTAGGTACGAGGGTCCCAAGCCGCATAGTGCTTTAAAGGTCAAAACCAGCACCTTAAACCTGATCCTGTACTCCACCAGGGAGCCAGTGCAGCTGGTAAAACATTGGATGAATGTGATCCCGCGGCCCAGACCTCGTAAGGAGCCTCGCCGCAGCATTCTGCACCCGCTAGAGTTTCTGGATTAAGAATTCAATGTGGTATAAGACAGCTTCCTTTGTCCCTGTGACTGCTGAGTTTTGCATTGGGCCAAAGCTTATGTGTTATCCTTAACATAAATGTATCCATCCATGATTCTGGTTGCAATCCTAAACACATTTCATGTGGAGTAAGTCCCATTCCACAGTGGGACGTGTGAGGATCACACTGCACATTGCTCTATGAGTAACCAGGCCAGTAACCAGGAATTATGTGGTCCAGAGAGCCTAAGAGAGTCGTGAATCAACCAGAAAGCCACCAAATAATTAGACTTATATATAAAAGGATGTCATATAGAGGAGGGAGAAAGGTTGTTTTCTGCTGCTCCAGAGAAGCGGACATGGAGCAATGGAAAGAAGATTCCACCTAAACATTCAAAATAACTTCCTGACAGTAAGAGCTGTTCGGCAGTGGAATTTGCTGCCAAGGAGTGTGGTGGAATCTCCTTCTTTGGAGGTCTTTAAGCAGAGGCTTGACAGCCATCTGTCAGGAATGCTTTGATGGTGTTTCTTGCTTGGCAGGGGGTTGGACTGGATGGCCCTTGTGGTCTCTTCCAACTCTACGATTCTATGATTCTATGCTCTCTTTTGAGTCTGGAAACCTTAAAGAGAAACCAGCAGACCCTTTGCTTGGAAATTAAACAAAGGGTCTGCTGGTTTCTCTTTAAGGTTTCCAGACTCAAAAGAGAGCAGGGCAATTAAAGGCACAGAAGTCCTGTCCACTATTGAGTCTGGCAACCCTAGGCCCTGTAGATGCAGCCCTGATGAGCATTTGTTAATACTGTATATATTACATGAAAATGTCCTTTGAACCATTCTTGTTCCTTTCCCATGAATATGTGAAAGTTGTGGATGTGTGTTCTAGCCAACCTAGATTATGTTTATGCAAAGATTGGAGTGTCCTTCATATGCTGCTTTAGGAGACTGGGAACAAAGCGGCAAAACACCATGTATGGAGTAAATACTTTCTACATGCATAGGAGATACTCTACTAATATAGCCTGCTTTCCTCAAGAACCCAAATGGCTGGAGTCTCATACTTGCTGCAATATGGCAGCCACTTCCTAGAATTGTTGTTCTTTTCTAGCCCATTTTTTGTGGTCTGTGCAATGCGTGGGCCCAGATACTTTTTTTTCAGCCCCGTTGGAAAAGCTTCGTATGTATTTTCAGAACTCTCTAGACCTTGGAATTAACATACAATTCTTTGTGCATTCTTCTTCATCATCTTTTTATTTTAAAAACCCCCACAACCCTAATGTTTTCCTTTTCCTTTCTATTACAGTGTGACAGCGATAGTGATCAAGAAGAAAAGGTAAAGACAGACTTCCAATGCATGTTCCTGATGTGTTGTTTCTGATGTGTTTCAGGGTCTTTCCATCTTCTCTCTAGCTAATAAGGAAGCACATTTTGATGTGGTCTGCACATTATGGCTGCATTCAGATGTCACTTCATCCTGCCTTCCCAGAGTTTTTCTTACTCATTTCCATGTTAATTATTCTCAGGGGGGGGGACTATATTTGACACCCTGAAAACCCACAGTCCTTGGACTTTTGCTCTGTACTTTCCCCATGGTTTCCATGAATCACACTACCATGACTCAGAGGGCAGAAAATTGGGGGAGTATCCTGGCATACAGTTCTTTCCCGCCGTGGTGGCATAGGGTTCAAAAAGCCACGGTTCCATAATGCAACAGGTACTGCAATGTAAAAGGAACATTGGAAATCAGGGCAGAAGCATTGGCATTAAAAGCAGGAAAACAAAGGGAATCAATCCCTTGTCCCCAAATTATTGTCTGAATACAGCTTATATTTGATGTGCTCGATCCATCCTGCCTTTTTAAAAATGTTCTACACAAGGATCATGTCCTGTGGTTGGTCAAGGCACAGAGGCAGATTAGTCACTCGTCTGCCATACCCTAATGGACCCTTAATCTTCTTTCTTCAAGGGCCTCTGACAATTTTGGAGTCAGACACCCTTGCTTCTTTGCTGAGTCTGTCATAGCTGCCAAGTTATCCCCCTTTTTAAGGGATTTTCCCTTATGCTGAATAGGCTTCCTCGCGAGAAAAGGGAAAACTTGGCAGCTATGGAGTCTGTACAGATTTCTCAACCATTATTTGAGAAGGATCCCTGTGGTGCATTTTAGGAGGTGATGATAACAGAGCCTGACAAGTTCATTTTAAAAGGGAACTAGTTCTACTTTAAGTTCAGCCTGTCCAAAAGGGAACTAATTCCAGGTCATGTTCATCCCTTTACAAAATAAACTAGTTCTTCACAGTTCAATCCAAGTTCATCAAAATGATCCTCATAAAATTCTTGCAGCATTTAGAATGCTGCCGGTTGGTGTTCTGAAGTAAAAAATATATACTTAAGAAGACTCAGAAAACAGCAGGACGGACACACACGAGTGGACCATAAATTGCTGAATTTATTTCCCCCCAACAATTATGATCTTTAAGCACAAATTCCCAAAGGGTTCAAAGCGGAAAAGGCACGTGTAAGAGAGTGAACTTCAAGGTGAACTAGAAATAATTCCAGATTCTGCCCCCAAAATGAACTTATTTTAGTTTACATGACAGGAACTACTTTCAGCTGTAATTGAGAGGTTTTTGAACTAATTCAGCTAACTTTGTTGAACCAAACCAGTTCATTCCAAGGCACTAAGTGAAAGCAGATCCAACATGCAGTTATGGACTAATGGCAAAATATTATGGGTTTTTTTTTGGGGGGTGGCGTGGGAGAGATCATTCAAGTTCAGATCCAAGTATCACAGCTGTTCTTGCAAAAGCTGTAACTTTCAATCTCTACAATGATTTGGAAGATGTCTGTCTGTCTGTCTGTCTGTCTTTAAATGATCATATCATAAGAGAAATTAAGATAATTTCCTAGTAGATAAATTTCATTTCACTTTACGCTCATGCCATCCTGAGGTATATTTTTTTGTTTTACCTAATCCTAAAATAACATCTAAGAAAAACGTAGCTATGGCCACTTGCTGAACGTGCTCCACAGTTCCAACTGTACTAATTCTTATTACTGTTGTTTGAAAGATTGACACCTGTCCTTTCAACAACATTTTGTAGCTAGTTATTGAATGTTGATGTCTTCCTACTAGCATATTTAATTTTAAAAATACATGGGAATATATTGCATCTTGAGACACATTGATTGCATGCAATAGGACTGATACACTGTGTGAGAACATTTCATAATCAGATGTCATTTGTTAAACCATTGGTCATCAGGGGCTGATAAATGACTACCTATGAACTGTTTAGGTAGGTGAAATATGAGTACTACAACAACCTCCTCTATCAGTCCTGTTGGTTTGGGGGTTTTGGTTTTCGGGTGATGTAAACAGTCATAAAGAATGCAAGATGTCCTCTCAGACCTGTTGCATTATTGAAATATAAGTGAACAACACACACACACACACACACACACACACACACACTAACTTCCATGGCAATATTTGTTGGTATAATGATTTCTTCAATGAAAGCAACTGTACATCTGATCAGCTTGAGATGGAAAGTGATGCATTTTTGTTAGCTTATCTATGGTTTGTATCAACAGTTCTTTAGCAATAAATTCTTGTTATTCCACTTTTTACTCGTCAGGATTCTGCTGTTGGTTGGTTGGACTTTTAAGTCACTCATGATCAAATTATACCACAATGGCTTTTGTTCAGTAACTGCTCCACACTGTCTGTTTGTGTCTGTTGTAAAGACCTTCCAGACTGCAACATTATTATAACCACTATGGTGATCTGATCTTGCATGTAGACTATTATCCCAGCTGCAATAATTTAATACAATTGGATTTGGGGAGGGAAGATAGTAGAGAAAAATACAAAGTATTATATAAATCTCCCACTTTTCACCATCTAGGTCTCAAAGGACCTTGCAGGGATTAAAAAATACAGTATTTTTGGCATCCATCTTGTCTCAAGAAACAATGGATTGTGTGCCAGGGGGTGAAGCCAAACTGTCGTGTTAGCACCGAAGGGCATAGCTGCCAAGTTATCCCTTTTTTTAAGGGATTTTGCCTTATGCTGAATAGGCTTCCTCGCGAGAAAAGGGAAAACTTGGCAGCTATGACCGAAGGGACCTCCCCAGGGTGCAAGCCTGGGTAATGTGTACGAAGGTCCTGGACTGCCCAGACGAAATAACCCCACTCGTGGTCTCATTGGTGTGGTCCAAAGGAAAGCAGAGCAATATGTTTGATACCAGCTTGGCTGCAGGCCTTGCTTGAAGAAAGCATTCAAGGCACCATCCAACCGTCTTAGGGACTCCACTATGGATTTGTGCAGCGTTG
The DNA here is from genome assembly GCF_963506605.1 of Zootoca vivipara. Taxonomy (NCBI): domain Eukaryota; kingdom Metazoa; phylum Chordata; class Lepidosauria; order Squamata; family Lacertidae; genus Zootoca; species Zootoca vivipara. The sequence continues at coordinate 10,849,141 of NC_083290.1, read as the reverse complement.
ATATCCTGCAGGGCAGCGGAGGTTTAGGACCAGAGTTTTCCTTCTCCTAGATGGGCTCCCTTCCTAGGTTGACGAGCCCCCATCTGCTCCTCACTTCCCTCTACAGCAGGCATCCCCAAACTTTGGCCCTCCAGATGTTTTGGACTAGAATTCCCATCTTCCCCAACCACTGGTCTTGTTAGCTAGGGATCATGGGAGTTTTAGGCCAAAACATCTGGAGGGCTGCAGTTTGGGGATGCCTGCTCTACAGCACATGCAGAAACCACCTTCTTGACCATTGGACCCATTATTAGTTTTGTCCACTCAGCCTGCCAGAACCTGTCTTCACATGCACTGGGTCGCACTGGGCATGGAGCCTGTGGGGTGCTGCAGGGGGGAACCACAGCTATGATGTAGAATGGAAGACGAGAGGTGGAGGTGTGCTGAAATTTAGTGTCACACAGGGCGCAGCTAAAATCTGAGACCCCAAGATCTGCCACTGACATAGATCAGGAATTCTATCAGAAAACTAAGGTACAAGGCTTACTAGTTCTAAGCTATGACCTTGTCTCAGCACCCAAGCTTGGCCTTTAGACTGACTTGCTCTTTCAGACTGACTTCCGGTTTGACTTTTGCCCCCTGATTCATTTTAGATTGCTGTCCCTGATGGCAAGAACCTTTTCAGTTGTGGGTCTGAGTCCCACCTGGCACCTTCATTGATGTCTTTTTTGTTGTTGTTATTTTATTATTTGTTGAGACTTACCTTTTATCCTGGGCTTTCATTGGACTGAACTGATTTCGTTCTGTTGCTGGTGTGTTGCCAAAGCTTTCTGCTGCTTTCCCTCCCCTTTTTAAAAAGGGTGTGTTTATGAATTGCAGCCGTTTGTATGAAAATATTGGCTTGTTTCAATGGTAAACAGCGACTAACAAATCCAATGAATGAAAATAATTTTATTCAGAGGGGCTTTGGCTCAGACCATAAGAAAAAAGCTTGTTGTTTCTGAACACCATTGGGGCTTAATCTTTGCAAATGCACCCTTCCCAATCCAGAACTTGGCCACATCGCTGACACATTTTTCATGGTAAGACAATGAGTTTTTTGGGGGGGGGGGTTGATTTCATTTTGTTCTGCATGCTGGTTTTGACTCAATGGTTGCAAAGTCATTCTACATCTTTTTTTTAAAAAAAGCTCCCTTATCCAATGAGGTTGTGGGTACAGAATTGTTGTATATAGACAGATATAGTTGTGGTTGCCCATTGCAGGGATATGACGGCTTGGTGTATTCATTGTGAATTCAGTGTACATTGCCTGAGAGAGAGAGAGAGAGAAGTGACACATCATCATTTGAATGGGTCAAGCATATTCAGATGAAGACGAATGGCGCTTATTTGATTTCTTTAAATCGGAAATGAAAAAAGTGCTCCCTGGAGAAATCATGTTCTCCCTGACTTAGACGATAGACCGAGGCAAGGCCTGCAGATAAGAACAGGCATTTGTCTTTTTTTTTAATAAAAAAAAATCTCTGAAGGACGGTCGAGACTGTCAGCTCGCTGACATGTGCATTATCCATGTCATTTTAAACAAAGTGACCTGGAGAAAAGAGCACTCTGGCGTGACATGATAATGGTCTGTTGGATGACAGGTAAAGTACACGCCATAAAGAGAGGCTGTGTGTTATTCCTTTGTTTAAATGACAAGTCAGAGTTTCCTTTCATCCAGACGGGCGGCGATCTCTCAGATCTTCCTTCTTCGGGGTGTGGGTTTGGGGTAGCATCAGAAAATGACAGGAGATGTTAGCAATAACAATAAAAGAGGGATCCTTAAATACATCACATGGGCAGGTACCAGAAGCTGGCCTGAACAGACACTGGCTGAGGGACCAGGGGATCAGAAAGGTCCATTGCCAAGCCTTCCAACAGTACCCCTGGGCCCCTGGGCCCTATCTGTTGCCATCAGAGATGCTGCCCAGCCTGGCTTCTTTGCCACCAGTTGCTCACCGCCTCTCACTCCTCCCCCAGGCATGCGTACCACTTGCTATGTGCACGGAGCTATTGCCATGTCAGATTGCCCAAGATGCAATTTCCAACCATGTTGAGAAATAATGCGAGGACAGGTGGGGGGGGGCGACACACAGAAAGTTACCATATACTACCTTGATTCGTCTAGCTCAGCCTTGCCTACACAGTGACTCTCTCAAGGGTCTCTTGCAGCCCTACCTGGAGATGTTGGGGATAGAGCCTGGGACCTCCTGCATGCAAAACATCAGTTCCGCCAAAGTGTTGTGGCTGCTTTCTGCCGTCGATCCCTCATCTCCCGAGTGGTCATCACCAGTGCTCCCTGTGGTCCAGCCTGCTGTCTAGTGTTTCTTGCCTTTATTTGGGAGAACTGTATGGACAGGACTACTGGTGCAAGGATGGGGATAAAATTCAAGGCCAGCATAGCAGTGTTAAGGAGGTTCTGCTCTTGATACCGGCTGGGGTAAAGAGACAGAGGGGATATGTGGGGCTCACGGGCTTGAACGCCTCCTCAGTAGTCTTTATACGCATCACATTCTCTCCAGAGGTGATGGTACATTCTGTTTCCTGACATATTTTCCCCTTAGCAACTCATTGTCATAGGTATTGGTAACACGAGCCCCACTCTCCCCTCCCTCCCCACAATGCAGGCACACACTGTCCCCTGCCTCCCCCCCTTCTCTCCCTTTCTTTTTCTTTCTTTCTTCTTTTTGGTGCCCATTTTGTGTCGAAAATTTGTATTTACTTTGGGAATGTAATTTGTTCCTCATGGATAATATGACCCTTAGCGGCGCTGGATCATGGGTTAGTTGAAGTGATATTTTCCGCTAATGGTAGTCGTACATCATTGCTGTCAGCTCGGGTTAGGAGGAAAGCACATTACAGCTCCATTTTACCTCTGCAGGCATCGGGGATTATTTGCCATGAGTAAGTGTGACATGACCGCACTACAGAGTGCATTAAAATTTTACTAGCTTCTCCAGCAAGTTCCCCGACTCCTGCCGGCGCTTCAGGCAGGCATGCTGACGGATACCTCCAAGGGCCTAACTGCCCACACCAAGGAGACTCAATGTCAGCGGGGAAAAACAGGCTCTGCTCCTTCTCCCCCTCTCCTTGTCATTTTTACCCCCTTCAGTGGCAAGGCCCTCCTCTGATGTTAGGCTAAACTGTCATGGAAGGCAGGCCACGGCAGGAGCATCTCGTATCCATTCGGATGCAAGCACTGATCTCTTCCCAAGTGAGGAAAGGCAAGTTATTGGACAGAGACTGAATACAAGGCAAGGCAAATCGAGGCAAGTCCTTGCTATGAGAGTAGCATCTAGTAGAAGGGGCATCCAGTATTGCATGGGCAGACTCTCCACCTGTCGGCTTTCAAGTCTCCCTTTTATAATTTAAGGTGCTGATCATAGCAAGCAATGAATGCACACTCCATTCCCCTCCGCAGGCAATCATAGAATGGTAGACTTCGAAGGTGCCGCAAGGGTTACTGCAGGTAGAAGTAAAGGTAAAGGTACCCCTGACTCTGGGGTTGCGGTGCTCATCTCGCTCTATAGGCCGAGGGAGCTGGCATTTGTCCGCAGACAGCTTCCGGGTCATGTGGCCAGCATGACTAAGCCACTTCTGGCGAACCAAAGCAGCACACGGAAACGCCGTTTATCTTCCCACCAGAGTGGTACCTATTTATCTACTTGCACTTTGACGTGCTTTCGAACTGCTAGGTGGGCAAGAGCTGGGACCGAGCAACAGGAGCTCACCCCGTCGTGGGGATTCGAACTGCCGACCTTCTGATCAGCAAGTCCTAGGCTCTGTGGTTTAGACCACAGCACCACCCGTGTCCTGCTCCCGCAATGCAGGAACCACCGCTAAATAATTGCGGACAGATGGCCACCAAACCTCTGCTTCTGCTTCGGCCTGCAGTTCTCTGACCTCTCTGACTTGTTATCCTGAATTGTTATCCTAGGCACTGCTACTGCCTAGTTCTACACTTCCTCCATTTAGATTGACTGGAACATACATGTATCCAGTTCGTTAGATGGTAAATGAAGTCACAAATCACTACGACACATCCTGCTTTGGATACCTTCTTCATTTCATTCTCCATCTCAGTACAGTGGTACCTCAGTTCTCGAATATAATCCACGTTTGGGTTCCGAAAAATGTTTGAAAACAGAAGCAGTTACTTCTGGGTTTTCAGTGTTCGAGAACCGAAATATACGACAACAGAGGTACCTCGGCTCCAGAACACCTTGGGAGTCGGACATTTCAGCTCCTGAACGATCAAAAACCGGAAGTGAATGTTCTGGTTTTTGAACTTTTTTGGGGGGAGCCAAATGTCCGGCATGGCATCCGCTATTGCAATCAGGAACCAATCGGAAGTTGCGCCTTGGTTTCCAAATTTGTCAGAAGTCGAATGGACTTCCAGAACGGATTCCGTTTGACTTCCCAGGTACATCATATTGGACCTTTGGGGCAGGGGCAGTGAAAGTACATCTCCAGGACTGCATTATTTTGGGGGCCTGTTTCCACTACCAGTAGTGATTCTGTTTCAGTACAGAAGTCTGATCCCTTTTGGTTTTCTAACTTGTTTTACTTCTCTTCAACGCTATCCTCAAGACATCCTCCCTGTCCTTCTTATACAGTTGGAGTGACTAATCCTTGAAAGTCTTAAGGGGTCCTGTATATGACAGCCCTCCCCTGCAAATACTTTACTGGATGTGCACACATTTTCCTAGGCAGTGGCACAGCACAAAGAGCACCCAGTCACTTCCGTCACTGGGCTCTATTATTGAAATTGGCCTCTCCATGGCAACCAGGAAGTGACCTCTTCAGACAACGGAATGACTTTTCTTTTCTTATTTATGCAACTATGATCTCCTGGGTGACGTGGGCACTGTTAGGCAGTTAAATGCACATACTGTACATACTCTGTCTGTTTCCCTCCCCACCCCACCCCTCCACGTGGTCCTGAGCACTGGCAACTTCTGCTATGCCACTCACCATGCTTAAGTCATTCCAAGAGTCTACCCATTGGTTCCATCCCACCCTCCATCTGCCTCTATAAGCTCAGGCTGAAAAGAAGTTCCTTAGCCCTGGTTAAATAAGGATTCCTACAATTTCAGTGACCATAGCTGCCAAGTTATCCCTTTTTTACAGGGATTTTCCCTTATGCTGAATAGGCTTCCTCGCGAGAAAAGTGAAAACTTGGCAGCTATGTCAGTGACTATCTGGATTGTCACCAGAGGAAAATAGTAAGCTCCCTCACTGCAGATCAGAAATATTTCACTCTGCGATTAAGCACAGATACGTGCACTTAGAACAATTCAGAAGGGAAAAAAGGTTGAAGATAATCAGAACTTTGGTCTTTTTTTCTCCTAGCATGGGAAAGAATTGAGGGTTTGGGGGGACTGCAGAGATTCTCTAAGAACCTGGCCCAATTGTTCAAGTTATTGAGATTCTTTGCTCTTGTTCAACAGCATTCATAAACAGCTCAATATTTTGAAAGCCTCTAAGCAGTATGCAACATAAACACGATTAAATGATGAAAACCAAAATCCTTTTAAAAACTTCTAGAGCTGTAGTGTGGAATCACATGAAAACAAGAATTCAAACAAATTAAAACAGAATCCAATCTTATGGCTCAGGGAAAACCTGGACAGAAAGTTACAAGACACTAGAAGCAGCTGATGGTTGGAGAAATTGTAGAAGACATTGGAGGCTACCTGGTGCAGGACATACATAGACATATGGCAGGATTTTTATTGTTCTTTATTGATGAATAAGTGATAAATGGCTAATCTCCTCTCCAATTAGCTGTCTAAGCAAATCTCTACTTGTAATTTGTGCCATGCAGGGAAAGTTGGAGCACCAGAAAATTCCCTCCAACCACCCACTTGGCTGACACATTAGAGCAGTGTTTCTCAACCAGTGTGCCTCCAGATGTTTTGGGACTACAACTCCCATCATCCCTAGCTAGCAAGACCAGTGGTCAGGAATGATGGGAGTTGTAGTCTCAAAACATCTGGAGGCACACTGGTTGAGAAACACTGCATTAGAGTAGAGGTTGACTCCTCAAAGGAGGCTGCTGTAACTGTTTGTACCTCTTCAAATTCCTCATTGAGCATGGAGATAGTGTGTAGAGGGTTCAGGGGGCTCTGGAGGCAAGGTCTCAGGCAGAGTCTAATCCAAGTACTCCACAGGTCCTAAGAATCCAGGGACCCCTGGAGTAGGGCACATCATTTTAAGGTGTGCGCACAACTTAATTCTTGCATGTTTCTTCTGTGAAAGGTCTTAAAAATACGTTTTGGGATGTGAGGAATCCAAACCTGCTCTTACGTTTTGTGACTGGGCAACATTTAGCTTGGTAGGTTGATGTTTGATGAAGAAGCACATGAATTGCTTTCAGAAAACCAATGAATTTTAATTTTACCTTCTGAAAATGCCAGGCAACGCTAAGTAATAATAATATATATCACTGCAAGTACTTAGCAATCATTTTTAATGATTTCTGAGCAATTCCGCACACATTTTACTTACCAAGCAAAACTAAATTATATTAACCTAACCAAAATACCTTTTGAATTCCCTGGCCATGCTACAACTTTTTTTTTTAATGCCCCCATTTTTGGAAGTTGAAAGTTGAAAAAACAACAACATGCTGCAGTCCCAGAGGCTTTTCTCTCAACTCCTGAACCTGCACCCTTTTCTCTAGCTCTTGCTGACCTGCACCCAGATCCTAGAATCATAGAGTTGGAAGAGACCACAGGGGCCATCCAGTCCAACCCCCTGCCAAGCAGGAAACACCATCAAAACATTCTTGACATATGCCTGTCAAGCCTCTGCTTAAAGACCTCCAAAGAAGGAGACTCCACCACACTCCTTGGTAGCAAATTCCACTGCCGAACAGCTCTTACTGTCAGGAAGTTCTTCCTAATGTTTAGGTGGAATCTTCTTTCTTGAAGTTTGAATCCATTGCTCCGTGTCCGCTTCTCTGGTGCAGCAGAAAACAATCTTTCTCCCTCTTCTATATGACATCCTTTTATATATTTGAACATGGCTATCATATCACCCCTTAACCTTCTCTTCTCCAGGCTAAACATACCCAGCTCCCTAAGCCGTTCCTCATAAGGCATTGTTTCCTGATCCCCAACTTCTGACTGCTGAGAGCAACCTCAGCTGGTGTCAGTGAAGGAACTGCTGACAGAGGAAGGTTTCTCTCCATTGGTGGTACTGAACTCCACAAGTCACTAGCCTTTTCTCCTGAGTCATTCTCCTCACCCTCCCATTCCAGCACATCTCCAGCTGCACTCTCTGCCTCATCCGCTCGCTCCTCAACCCCTTCATCCTCCAACTCCTGCCAGTCCCTGACAGGATGTAGCTATGGTATATCTCTGCCATGGCTGCCCAGTCACCAATCTTTCTCCATTATTTTGGAGCCATGCTACCTGTCCAAAAACATTTCACCATACTTGGGACCAGCGATTTACAACTGCAATCCCATTTCTATAAAATTGAAGATCACAGAAGGTTTGCAGCATCCCTAGATTTACATACCCTTCAACCTTTCTCCAGTGAAAAGAGGGACGTCCCATTCCATAATGATAATTTTGGTATTTTTACCCCACACATCTTACTGGGTTGCCCCAGCCACTCTGGGCAGCTTCCAACATATATAACATAATAAAACATTACACATTGGAAAAACTTCCCCATACAGGATTGCCGTCAGAAGGCTTGGGAGATCAGGTAACTTCAAACCTTCCAACATTTCTCCAATGAAAATAGGGACATCCTAAGGAAAAGCGGGACATTTTGGGATCAAATCAGAAACCGGGATGGCTTCTCTAAATCAGGGACGTCCCTAGAAAACAGGGACACTTGGAGGGTCTGGATTTTGATGTCATCTTTTCTTAGAGTATGTGGTTCCAGGTGCGTGACTTCCAGACCTCAATGTCTACCATGGCCTGTATCTTTTGATGAGGATGCACGTAAAACGAGAAGGCTTTGTGAATTAGGCCTTGTGGACCACATTCAAGGAAGATGCTCTTCCATAGGAGCAGCAGCCTAATTGGGTTGGCTTATTACAGTAGTTGGAGCAATTGGGCCACATAGAGATGACATTCTTTTTCTAAGGTATCATTTTTAGAATCCAGTTGCATTAGATTCACTGATAAGTGATTTTATCCGACGACTTATCCATTCTGTCAGTTCGCCTGCAGGCAGGGAAGCTGGATAGCTCTGTGGTTAATGCATAGTTGTGACTGTTTCGTCGCTGCAAACCAGTTTCAGGTGCTGGGAGGGTATCGTGTATCTGTGACATATGTAGCAGTTCGGTCATCAGCTGGGGATTTGGGGCAGCATCACGGTAGGTAACACTTAACCTTGCCAGCTAGAATTTGAGGCCTTTTCAGAAGGGGATTTCTGAGAAGCTGGATCCCAGAAAACAACAATGGGAACATATAGAAGAGAGAATCTAAGGGAAGGGCAGATGGAACAGGTCAGATCAATGCCAGGTCAGATCAACTGGCAAATCTGAATCTCTGTCCTCGGTTTGGATATCTAAATCAGCCAATCCTGTTTCTGATTTGGATAGGAGGACATTGAGAATTCCCTATAGTTTCTATTCCCCCCCTGCAATTCCAAATACAGTGGTACCTCACAAGACGAATGCCCTGCAAGATGAATTTTTCGCAAGACGAATGCGTCTTGCGATCTGATGGTGACTCACAAGACGAATTCATTTTGCGAAAAATTTGTCTTGCGAATCGCGTTTCCCCATAGGAATACATTGAAATTCAATTAATGCGTTCCTATGGGCAAAAAAAGAAATTTCAATGCATTCCTATGGGAAACCGCGATTCACAAGACGAATTTTTCGCAAAATGAATTGACTCGCGGGACGAATTAAATTCGTCTTGTGAGGCACCACTGCAATGTACACAATTGTCCTCAACTTTCATTTGCGTCTAGGGCTAGGGGAGAAACTCAGTTAAGGTCACACTGAGACTACCTATTTCATACTTCCTAAAAGGAACAGAAATGCAGCCATTCTTCAAAATCTGCACTACTCTGAAATTTTGCAATGCAGTCCTCCATTCAAGTAATGCGTACAAAAATTTCCATGCTAGGGTAAAGTGGGTGTGAAAGTGCACACATTTGTGAAAACAGCATACAAAAAATGCCTTTTATTCCTTCAAATGGTTTACTTCTTTCTTTTTAACATTAATATTTCAAATGAACTCTTGCCCAATATGCAGTCCAAGCACAGGGCTATCTTGCTTTCCATTCACCATTTTCATTCTAGGAATATGTCAGCCTAGACTTCCTTCCTTTCTTTTTTTACAGAAAACTCTCTGGGTTTGTGTGTGTGTGTGTGTGTGTGTGTGTGTGTGTGTGTGTTCATGCACACAATTAATATGTAACAAAATGCTTATTTAAATTAATGGTAGACTTTTATTACATTTTATGCGTGTTTCTGTTCAAGGAAAAACTGACTAAAGAGCTTTCAGTTAGCAGCTTTGGCAAATGATTATAAATCCCAGCACTTAACGGCTGTGATAACATTAATCAGAATGAACTGGCTGGCTATTAATGTAGATGTCATATCCAATTCAACAGAAATTCCATTGTAATTTAGCATTAATTAACGTCCACTTATTGTAAATGGCACCAAGCAGCCACTTTTCTTAAAGCAAATGGAAATAAGAATGACTCCCCCTAAAGTCTGTTTCATTTTTTTTAATGGAGAAAAAGAACTCAAAGCCACAAATTCACAGAAGTAGTGATGCCTGCTTTTGGGGGGGGGTACACAATGGTCATTTAGACCAGCCCCCTGTTCTCACAGCTGGAAAGATCATGCAAGATCATGGCAGTCATTCTGGGTGCTTCCATCTCTCTCTCGCTCACTGCAGTCTCACCTTGCAAAAAGCGCTTGCCCAGGAATGTCCTGGTTCTTGAAATGAAAAAGTTGGACAGTATGCAGGAGTTATTAAAGGAGACCCGTGACTGCTTTAGAAATAAGGGACAGTTGTGACCTAAGCTAGGAAGACGTCCTGTGGAGTGTGACCTTTTCCTAGCAACAGGTTCTGCCTTCACATAGCACCCCAAGAATAATTTTAAGCAGTGTTGCTAAGGGATCTACATTACCATGTAGTTGACAGATATACAGTGGTACCTCGGTTTATGAACACAATTGGTTCCGGAAGTCTGTTCATAAACTGAAGCGTTCATAAACTGAAGCGAACTTTCCCATTGAAAGTAATGGAAAGTGGATTAATCTGTTCCAGACGGTCCGCGGGGTACTTAAACTGAAGCGTTCATAAACTGAAGCAAACTTTCCCATTGAAAGTAATGGAAAGTGGATTAATCCGTTCCAGACGGGTCCGCGGAGTACTTAAACTGAAGCGTTCATAAACTGAAGCATGGGTGTAATTGGGTCCGAAAGTCTGTTCATAAACTGAAGCGAACTTTCCCATTGAAAGTAATGGAAAATGAATTAATCCGTTCCAGATGGGTCCGCAGCGTTCATAAACCGAAAATTCATAAACCGAGGTGTTCATAAACCGAGGTTCCACTGTATATACCTTCTTGAAACTTCATCATTGAATCAATCCAAGCAGTGTGCCAAGAAGCGATTCTCCATTGTATGTTTTTGAGGACCTTTTTTTTCTTTAAAAAGAAATGATGGTCTCTTCCAAGCTTCAATTCTAAAAAAAAGAGAGAGAAAGAAACCCAAACTCAAACCAAAAGCACCTTAACTCGTGACCCCGGTCTCTTGTTAGCAGAGAAATACAATCTTTTCTCTGTGTGCTCCGAGTCCCCATGCCTATTATGCTTTCAGGAATCAAAGTTTCTCATTAAGGCTTCCTAGCCTTCTGCCAAACTGAGCAGAGCTGGAAGTATGGCTTTGCATTGAGGAGAGGGGCCTACCGTTCTCTCTGTGCTGTCGCTCCATCTTCTGTAGCACAAAAAAATGATGCTCTTCCAAAAAAAAAAGAAAAGAAAAAGAATTTAAGTTGAACTACTTCTGTGTGAGAAAAAGAAACCCTGTGTATTTCGAAATTTTCTGCTGCTGGAGATGGCTCAGGGTTGCTTGCTTATGAGGAAGAAGAAAGATTAAAAATGTCCTCAAATGAAATTGGAGCAGGGAATATGCAATTTGTTTGCTTGACGTGAAAGGGAGGACAAGGAAGTTTGCTTATATTATGTCAGGCCATGTCCACACCATAGACTTAAAGGACTATGGAACCACTTTAAACCATCATGGCTTACCCAAAAGAATTGTGGGAACTGTAATTTGTTAAGGGTGCTGCTGAGAGTTGTCGTTCCCCTCAGAGAACTACAATTCCCAGAGTTCCCTGGGAAAGGGGATAGACTGTTAAACCACTGCGGTGACTGTAGCTCTGTGAGAGGGATAGAAGGATCAGATAGGAAGGGGTAAGAAAGAATATCTCTTCTGGCAACACTAGAAGTACTAGGGGACGCGGATCTCAAAAAAAAAAAGTCTTCCTATGTATTCAGTGCATAGCTGCCAAGTACCCCGTATTTCCCGGGAAACCCCTGTTTTTCCTTACCGTTTCCCGACAGTCTCCCATTTCAGCTCCTCTCCCATTAATCTCCCTTATTTTGGCTCCTGTCGGCGGCCATTTTTCTGGTGCTGCTTTGCCCATCTATGGGCACCAGAAAATGGCTGGCGCTGGAGCCGGAAATCGCGTCTACGCATGTCCAGAAGTGTGTAGACACAACTTCTGGTGTCGCTTTGCCCATCAATGGGCACCGAAAATGACTGGCGCTGGCACCGGAAGTTGCGCCTATGCACTTCCAGACATGTGTAGATGCGACCTCTGGCGCTAGCACCGGCCATTTTTGGTGCCCATAGATGGGCAAAGCGACACCAGAAGTTGCATCTACGTAACTTCTGGTGTCGCGCGGCTGCCGATCCCGGATTTCTCCGCAAGAGACTTGGCAGGTATGATTCAGTGGTCTGTGTTGGGACCACTGAGTCTGGACTAAGGATTCTGAGCCCTTGTGTTCTGATTTGATATATGATATCCAATCACAGAACATTTCAGGATTTGGGCCTCTGCCATTGGCCCTTGAACTCTGAGTCGTGATTTGCAGCTTGGAAGTTTAGACAGCCAATCACAGTGGGAGTGGCCCAGGCCTTCAGAAATGTATATAAGCAGTTGCTTTGCCCCTGTTGTCCAGTTCTGTTAGGTCAATATCACTGTGTCTTGCCTTCACTACTTGCCTATTATTATTTTATATCCTTTATTAAAAAATAAAAAGTACATAATTACAAGTGCACAGAGTAAGAAAAAGTGAAAAAGAAGAAAAAATAGCACCCATGTAGAAAACAAAACAGAACAACAACCACAACTTGTATACATTACAAAAAGTTGTTATTGTAGTTAACCAGGCCTTAACCTTAAAAGAAAGAAAGAAAATGAATTCCAAATATTGTTATATTTGTCCATGGCAAGTCTATGTTTGTATGCAACTTGTTCACGTGTGGTGAGTTTGTACATATTTTCAATCCAAACATGGAAGGGAGTTTCATTTTTTATTTTTCCAATTCATCAATACCAGTCTTTTTCCTGTAGTAAAGGCACAGAGTCCATTCATTAATGTCCCTTTGTTGGATTCAATGCATTGCATATAAGATTCAAAAGGATATTTTCCTCTGCAAATTTAAGATTATCAGGAAATTGCTTAAGCCTGGTTTCAAAATATTTGAGTATGGGAATGTTAGGGATGTGGATTAGGATATATTATTAGATAGATCCTATCCAAGCTTGTGTTAGCAAGCTTCCAATATCAGCAGAGTGACATTCCCCTTTTGTGCGCAGCAAAGCATGTGCGTTAGATTCGCTAGAATCTCTATAACAATATTACACTTTATAGTTCAATATTACACTTCCTGGCAAAGGTCCCCTTTGTCCCTCTTAAAAGAAATACACAACACAGTGTTTATAAAATAAGATAGAGTTTACTTACAGTTTCATCCTGAGTTACAGCATAATCTCAGAAAGGCAGGCTTGCTTAGAAAAGTTACAAGTACATATATATCTAGAGACTACTTAGTAAAGTAAGACTCCATTTGGTCTCACTCTTGGCTGCAGGCCTAGAGTGAGAACCATGCTAACTGGAGATTCTCTGGAGATGTGTCCCCATCGAAGGAGGAAGTGGCTAAGAGAGAGAGTGATTGCAGGCTAGGGCTTTTGTCTAATCCAACTCATTTGCATGTCTGAGGGAACAGGAACTGACCTGTAGTCAGGTGTCCCTCCAGGTGAGTTCCTGTTAGTGGACACTCTAGGAACTGTTGTGACTTGTCTGCCCCAGTGTTCCATCCCACATTGAGAAGCCCTGCCTTGGGCTGAATTCAGACAGCACTTTATTTGATTTCCCAATGTTTCCTTACCTGATAATGTTTCCATCTTAGGTGATCTTTCACAAGGCACAAAAGCTATTTCTGGAAATCTTGCAGACTCTGATGGACGTTTTGCACTCATCTCTGTGTTAATTGCTTTCAGGAAAAAAATCCATTTGCAACCCTGTTAGCCCAGAAAATCATGAGACAAAATTTGGGACAGACATACAGATATTTCCTGCTGCTTTCATGGGGGAACAGCACATGTGACATTCACTGTTTTGTTGCACCACAACATGTCATAAGAGGCAAGGTGAAATAAGTGCATAAATTTATGTATGGCATCGAGAAAGTGGATAGAGACAGGTTTTTCTCCCTCTCTCACAACACTGGCACTTGTAGACAACCAATGAAGCTGAACGTTGAAAGATTCAGGACAGGGGGGGGGGAGGAAGTACTTCTTTACGCGTTGCATAGTTAAACTATGGAACTCCCTCCCACAGGAGGCAGGGATGGCCACCAACTTGGATGGCTTTAGAAGAGGATTGGATAAATTCATGGAAAACAGGGCTATCAATGGCTACGAGCCATGATGGCTATGGTCTATGGAGGCAGCAATGCTACTGAATTCCAGCTGCTGGAAACCATGGGAGGGGAGAGGGCTCTGGTGCTCATGTTCTGCTCCCTGGTTTCCCACATGCATCTGGTTGGCCACTGTGAGAACAAGACGCGGGATTAGATGGGCCTTTGTTTTTATTTCACACAACACAAAACCACTTCTGGAAATCAATGGAATCTTGCAGAACATTAGTATGCAGTTCCATGTTAATTGTATTGGGGGAGGGGATCACAGAATCATAGAGTTGGAAGAGACCACAAGGGCCATCCTGTCTAACCCCCTGCCAAGCAGGAAACACCATCAAAGCATTCCTGACAGATGGCTGTCAAGCCTCTGCTTAAAGACCTCCAAAGAAGGAGACTCCACCACACTCCTTGGTAGCAAATTCCACTGCCAAACAGCTCTTACTGTCAGGAATGTTTGGGTGGAGTCTTCTTTCTTGTAGTTTGAATCCATTGCTCCGTGTCCGCTTCTCTGGAGCAGCAGAAAACAACCTTTCTCCCTCCTCTATATGACATCCTTTTATATATTTGAACATGGCTATCATATCACCCCTTAACCTTCTCTTCTCCAGGCTAAACATACCCAGCTCCCTAAGCCGTTCCTCATAAGGCATCGTTTCCAGGCCTTTGACCATTTTGGTTGCCCTCTTCTGGACATGTTCCAGCTTGTCAGCATCCTTCTTGAATCCATTGGCAGCCCCATTAACTCAGAAACTCATGGGAATGGATGAAATTTGGGGTGGTATACCATACCTTGCAACACGACATGCCCCAAATCCAGGGTGTCATTTCCTGGGTCCAAACCTATGTGATATTGCAGCCCCCACAAAAGCGCTTTTTCTAAGCACGGTGCCCCAAAATGCATGTCTTGGGGTGCCACAAAATATCAATGCCCTAAAAAAATGCAAGTTATCTTGCACAGTGCCCCAAACACACATTTCGCAGTGCCAACCTCCCCCCCCCCTGCGAATATTCAGCCCCAAATCATGCAAAATCGCAGCGACCATTTTGGCCATTGCTCTCTTGTAAGAAGAAACATGATGCCCCATTTCTTTCCAGGGCAGTTGATGGTTACAATATACAGGCATGCAGTTCTTTCCTATAATTTCATCAATCAAAATGCCAGAGTTCCATAATGTGACAGGTAATGTAGTGGAGAATGAATGTTAGAAACTGGGCCAGTGTGAGAACTGGGAAAGCAAACACAATAATCCCCACATCTGAACCCACCCTTAATGTAAGCCTTCTACCTTCTGCGCCTCCCACCTGTTAGAGCAGCCATGAGAACGCCAGCCTATGTACCCAATATGTTCCATTGCTATTGAATAGGTCTTTTAAAATTGGTGTGTGTGTCTTTATAGTCCTTCTATGACAGCTCTATTCATAAACCGCCACAGAAAACTCTTATAAGTTCATGCTTTGTATATATTAGTTCTGCCAAATGCTTAGATTTTTTTTTTAATGTAGGGGAAAAAAACAACCTTGTGCATTTCACTGCAGCTATTGTACGGGATGTTATTATGCACTTACAAATGGGCTCCTTCCAGCCTTTTTTATTGAAACGACCTTGCTGTCACATTTGGAGAATCTTATCAAAGACTTTTTTGCTGAGCTGCAATAAACCAGAACAACCTCAGACCTTGATGACTGATAAGCCTCAAAGTGGCAGTTAATTGGCAAAAAGCAACCCTCGTAAAAATCTCCTTCAAGAGGCTGGAGGAGCTCTTCTCCCTGAGCCCCGCTTCAGTCTCCAGCTGCAGCTTTCAAACAGATGACAATCAACTGGGATCCTTGAATTCCCCATCCACAAAAGCACTCTTCCTATATTTCATGCTTCCTTGCAGGCTCGGCGATGTAGGAAGGGCTATGGGCCGCCTTCCTATATGCAGCCCCTGATCAATTTGGAGATGGAGCTCATGTTTCTTTAAGTGGTTTTAAACCACTTAAATAAATATGGGGATGCGTGTGGCCACAGAGCCTAGAACTTGCTGATTAGAAGGTCGGCGGTTCAAATCCCCGCGACGGTGTGAACTCCCATTCCTCAGTCCCGGCTCCTGCCAACCTAGCAGTTTGAAAGCACATCAAAGTGCAAGTAGATAAATAGGGAAGGACCTTCCTACAGCGGGAAGGTCAACGGCATTTCCGTATGCTGCTCTGATTTGCCAGAAGTGGATTAGTCATGCTGGCCACATGACCCGGAAGCTGTATGCCGGCTCCCTCTGCCAGTAAAGCGAGATGAGTGCCGCAACCCCAGAGTCAGTCACAACTGGACCTAATGGTCAGGGGTCCCTTTACCTTAAGCTGCGCTGGGAGTCCTTTTGGTTGAAGAGTGAGGCAGCAGCATAGCATGGGTTGCCGAAGCCCAGGGCAAGGCAAGTACTGCCCCTCTGGTAGACTGGGCAGCTTGGATGGGGGCATGTACCAGGGGGGTGCGACCTCCAACAGGCTCCTTGCATGCTGCTTTTTCATGAGGGAAGACCCACATGAAGCAGCAACATCCTGCGCCTCACAGGATTGAATCCCATAGGATGGATTTCATCCTTTGTGGTGCTGCTTCAGCAAGAAGGGCATCAAGTGAAAAGAAGGAGCTTCAAGTAGGGGATCCTACCTTCTCTAGGATGACCATACCGTCTAACATTTCTCTTATGAAAAGAGGGGTGTCCTATTCAGCAAAAACAGCAGCAGCAGCAATTTTATTATTTATACCCCACCCATTTGACTGGGTTGCCCCAGCCACTCTGGGAAGCTTGCAACATATATGAAAACATAATAAAACAATAAACATTAAAAAGCCTCCCTAAGCAGGGCTGCCTTCAGGTGTCTTCTAAAGGTTGTAAAGTTACTTATCTCCTTGGATCTGGGGTCGCAGAAGTCCATACCTTCCAACATTTCTCCAATAAAAATAGGGACGTAGTCACTGCAGATGGTGACAGCAGTCACGAAATTAAAAGACACCTGCTTCTTGAGAGAAAAGCAATGACAAACCTAGACAGCATCTTAAAAAGCAGAGACATCACCTTGCCGACAAAGGTCCACATAGTTAAAGCTATGGTTTTTTCAGTAGTGATGTATGGAAGTGAGAGCTGGACCATAAAGAAGGCTGATCTGCGAAGAATTGATGCTTTTGAATTATGGTGCTGGAGGAGACTCTTGAGAGTCCCATGGACATGGAACCTATCCATTCTGAAGGAAATCAGCCCTGAGTGCTCACTGGAAGGACAGGTCCTGAAGCTGAGGCTCCAATTGGCCACCTCATGAGAAGAGAAGACTCCCTGGAAAAGACCCTGATGTTGGGAAAGATGGAGGGCACAAGGAGAAGGGGACGACAGAGGACGAGATGGTTGGACAGTGTTCTCGAAGCTACGAACATGAGTTTGACCAAACTGCGGGAGGCAGTGCAAGACAGGAGTGCCTGGCGTGCTATGGTCCATGGGGTCGCGAAGGGTCAGACACGACTAAGCATCTAAGCAACAGCAAAAGGAAAAACAGGACATTCTGGGATCAAATCAGAAACCAGGACAGCTTCTGTGAAACTGGGACTGTCCCTGAAAAACAGGGACACTTGGAGGGTCTGGAAGGCATGGCTGTTCTGGTAAGTCACTCTCTGCTGTTTTGTGGTAGTCCCCTCCCACAACGCCTGCCTCTCCTTCCTGCTTGGACCCACCCCCCTCCCTGATTGCTCTGGCACACTCAACACAACCCACAGCAATCTGGGTCCGTTTCTACTGCAGTTGCAAGAGTTCCCTGGGCCGAGGAAGAAGAAGAAAAAGAAGAAGAAGAAGAAGAAGAAGAAGAAGAAGAAGAAGAAGAAGAAGAAGAAGAAGAAGAAGAAGAAGAAGAAGAAGAAGAAGAAGAAGAAGAAGAAGTAGTTTGGATTTGATATATCGCTTTATCACTACCCAAAGGAGTCTCAAAGTGGCTAACATTCTCCTTTCCCTCCCTCCCCCACAACAAACACTCTGTGAGGTGAGTGGGGCTGAGAGACTTCAAAGAAGTGTGACTAGCCCAAGGTCACCCAGCAGCTGCATGTGGAGGAGTGGAGACGCGAACCCAGTTCACCAGATTACGAGTCTACTGCTCTTAACCACTACACCACACTGGCTCTCAAGAATTGATTGTCAAAACACTTCAGAAATTGTAGCTCTGGGAGGGATATAGGGGTCTCCTAACAACTCTGAGCTCCCTTAACAAGCAACACTTCCCAGCATTCTTTGAATGGAAGCCATGACTGTTAACATGGTCTGATACTGCTTCAAAAGCATGGTGCAGATGGGGGCCTTCCGAGCAGAAATCCGTCAACTGGCTGCATTACTTTGTTAGGCACATGCACCTCTGCTTTTCATCATGCAAGAATAAATGCTGATGCCAAATATATATATATAGTAAGAGAATTTAGGATCTTACACTCTTGGTGAGCACGCATGAACATTCCACATTTACAAGGCCCATAAAACACCTTCAGATGTTTTATGGATTCCAGCAAGTAACTGGAGAAGGTATTCAGCTCCTTTGAATGAGCTGTAATGACTTGGACCTCAAAGCTGCCTGGTTAGCAAATCCCTTCTTCTGCTTAATGGTTGCAAGGTGGGTTTTGTTTTGTTTTCAAACCCTTCGTTCGCTGAAGTACTTTCCCACATGTTTCTTTCATGGGCACGCTTAAAGATTTCAGCTCTGTTCTTAAAGGTCAGGAGCAATATAGAGGAGGAGGCTGATAATGAGGTGATAGCTTTATTTTGGGGGAAAGTGAGAGCGATGTGGTGTTTTCAACAGTTAGCTGAAAACAATACCCCCCCCTCTCTCGGTTTAATGATTCCCCAAATGCATTTCATAAGTTCACAGCTAGCTGGGGCAGCAGCCACTAAGTCACAGAATCTGATCCTAGATCCTTTTTCTGCCATATTCCCTGCTGTGCTCTGGGCATAGCCTCTTTGAAATGTAAGTTGGAATCAGGGCCAGCCCACCCTGACGTCAAAGATGCATGGAATCAAAGACTGGTCCAAGTCATTTTGTCCCCTTTCCTGGTGACGGTAGCAGGTTAACTCGCAGTTTCCTGCCCTTTTGCGACACCCCAAATCAGTTGCTCACTGAGGCCACCTCCCTGTGCCCGACGATAGGGCCGGCTCTTTTTAGATTAAGGCAAGGTGCTAAAATGCTTCAGACTCTCCTTTTGCAAACTGCACCTTCGGTACAACATTTTGAAAGGTATGTTGATGAATTGTAGATTGAAGTGTGCGCCTGGGAGAGGCAAGGTTCATTGCCCAATGGTTAGAGCACCTGCTTTGTATGCAGAAGGTCCCAGATTAAATTCATGACCTTTCCACGTGGGGCTGGGAGTGTCCCCCATCTGAAACCCTGGAGAGCCACTGCCAATCAGTGTAGACAATATTGAGGTAGGTGGACCACGGGTCTCACTCGGTGTAGGTCAGCTTCCTATGTTCCCGTATATACAGTGGAACCTCGGTTTATGAACACCTCGGTTTATGAATTTTTGGTTTATGAACGCCGCGGACCCATCTGGAACGGATTAATTCATTTTCCATTACTTTCAATGGGAAAGTGCGCTTCAGTTTATGAACGCCTCAGTTTATGAACAGACTTCCGGAACCAATTACACCCATGCTTCAGTTTATGAACATTTCAGTTTAAGTACTCCGCGGACCCGTCTGGAACGGATTAATCCATTTTCCATTACTTTCAATGGGAAAGTTTGCTTCAGTTCATGAACGCTTCAGTTTAAGTACTCCGCGGACTGTCTGGAACGGATTAATCCACTTTCCATAACTTTCAATGGGAAAGTTCGCTTCAGTTTATGAACGCTTCAGTTTATGAACAGACTTCCAGAACCAATTGTGTTCATAAACCGAGGTACCACTGTATCAGTATTCAAGTCTTGCTAACAAAATTCCACTTCTTGAAACAGAATAGGACCCCAATTTATTGGAATTTACCCCAGATATTCTCTGAAAGGCAGTATGGGAGAAGGCAGTCCATTTGGGTACCCTTGTCCTAGGCCAGGGGTCAGCAACCTTTTTCAGCCATGGGCCGGTCCACCGTCCCTCAGACCATGTGGTGGGCCGGACTATTTTTTTTTGGGGGGGGGGATGAATGAATTCCTATGCTCCACAAATAACCCAGAGATGCATTTTAAATAAAAGGACATATTCTACTCATGTAAAAACACGCTGATTCCCAGACCATCTGTGGGCCGGATTGAGAAGGCGATTGGGCCACATTCGGCCCACGAGCCTTAGGTTGCCTACCCTGTCCTAGGCTCTTTAGTGCTCCAGTAATGCTACCAGAAAATGAGCAGGTTCATATGGAAAGCCTCTTGTCCTTCAGTGTCCCATAATCCATCCCTTTGGGTTGACATTTTAATCCTTTCCCAGAAGGCTTGAGAACGGTGCTAAATACCATAAACTTTAAGTCAGACTCTGAGACTATGCAGGGGAAGTCCCTAATTCACTGAAGGTTTGAGACCCATTCATTACCCTCACCTGGTTTAGCTGGCCAGTCAAAGGCATTCCTGGGATGTAGCTGCTGTGGGATGCTGTCAGCTTTTGGGAGTCACAGGTGAACTCCCCCAGAAAGTACTTCATTCACTTTGGGTCTACTGGCAATATATATGCAGGAATTCAGGTGCAAGTGGGAGGTTCTGGGGCAGCACATCAGGAATGGTAGACAGAAGTTGTAGTATGTAATTACACCCTATAAAATGGTTGCCTTCCAGTGAATGATGAATTTGAACACACCTCTGCACAGGACTGAGAGACATCCATCATAGGAACCTTTGTAATTTTTTAATAATTTGTGGACGCCTGGCCCCACTTGGTTCTACAGTAGTTCATATCTACTTCCTGCAATCAGATCAAAGATACCCCAGAAGGCATATATCCAGTCCACCACAGATGCAGGAATATGCTAGAGGAAAGTCTTCAGTGCCTTGCTGCTTATTAGAGGACAAGGAACCAGAGATTATGTTAAAGGTGGCCAAATTTTCCATGGTTGCCATAAAACTTAGGGAACAAGCTGTGCTATTATGAAGATTAAGGCCCTAGAAGCAAATTATGGATAATATTGTAGAGATCAAGACTTCTTAAACCATATTATAACTGCTGCCATAACTGTATTGATTATTGTTATATTGATTATTAAATTAAACTTAATTTTATTGTGTTCCTGGTTTGTTTAGCACAGTATGTGAGTCTGGTCTGGGACTGTAATAAATTCAATTCATTCATTGTCCTGAATTCTAGTTAGAGCAAGTTAAAGACTAGCTTCCTGGAGCGCTCAGTAGGATTGCTTGGAGGGGGAGTTGCCTGAAAACAATTGTTAAAGCTTGTCATCTTAAATGTTGACCATTCCCTGGTGTGGTTTATTGAGAGAACACACACACACACACACACACACAAACACACACACACACAACGAGTTCTGTGCTGCACTCTAATTATATGTACGAAGGTGGAAAACCCTATGGGAAATTAAATAAAATTTACAGCATGATGGCTTTGTGCTCTTGGGAGATGTACCTTCTTAATAAGATCTTATGGCTAGGAAAATTTTTATGTAGTTATAGTCTTATGGGCACTCAAGCATAGATCCAACCGATATATAGCAAGTGTCTTCTATTTGCCCATTCATTCATTCATTCATTCATTGAACAAAATTTGGGCATTATTTTATGGTAACAAAATGATTGCATCATAAATGTATTTATTTGTTTGGAATATTGATGTAGAACCCTTCACCAAATTGATTCCATGGTCGTTCCCCATTTGTTAGGATATCAAGCGGGGTTGTTGTTGTTGTTTAGTCATTTAGTTGTGTCCGACTCTTCATGACCCCATGGACCATAGCACGCCAGGCGCTCCTGTCTTCCACTGCCTCCCGCAGTTTGGTCAAACTCATGTTCTTAGCTTCGAGAACACTGTCCAACCATCTCGTCCTCTGTCGTCCCCTTCTCCTAGTGCCCTCAGTCTTTCCCAACATCAGGGACTTTTCCAGGGAGTCTTCTCTTCTCATGAGGTGGCCAAAGTATTGGAGCCTCAGCTTCAGGATCTGTCTTACCAGTGAGCACTCAGGGCTGATTTCCTTCAGAATGGATAGGTTTGATCTTCTTGCAGTCCATGCAAGATTCTCCTCCAGCACCATAATTCAAAGGCATCAATTCTTCGGTGATCAGCCTTCTTTATGGTCCAGCTCTCACTTCCATACATCACTACTAGGAAAACCATAGCTTTAACTATACGGTCCTTTGTCAGCAAGGTGATGTCTCTGCTTTTTAAGATGCTGTCTAGGTTTGTCATTGCTTTTCTCCCAAGAAGCAGGTGTCTTTTAATTTTTAATCAAGCGGGATATCAAATCCAAACTCTTCTTCTTCTTCTTCTTCTTCTTCTTCTTCTTCTTCTTCTTCTTCTTCTTCTTCTTCTTCTTCTTCTTCTTCAGTGTGGAGAGCACTGCTGCATTTGGCAGCTCCTTCCAGATTTTCCATTGGCAATTTGTTGGCTGCTGTGAGAGCAGAAAGCTGAGCG
The DNA here is from genome assembly GCF_963506605.1 of Zootoca vivipara. Lineage (NCBI taxonomy): Eukaryota > Metazoa > Chordata > Lepidosauria > Squamata > Lacertidae > Zootoca > Zootoca vivipara. The sequence goes on along the minus strand of NC_083290.1, from coordinate 10,826,629 downwards.
CAGTGGGCCATTGGCTTTTTCTTGTGTTCTTAACGGCTTTGCTTTGCTTCATCCCCTCTCTTTTCCTGCTGTCTTTTATCTTCCACATTTCTTCTTTTAATCGTTGCTAATTAAGGCAGTATTTTAATGGAGAAATTAGGGAATTAATTTGTTAAATGAAGGGAACGGGGAGCCAGCAGTCCTTTATATACTTTTCTAACCAGTCATGGATTACATGTTACATTTGGAAAAGCTGGCATGTTTCTGCCAGTTAACACAAACCTATGTGTGGACACATCGGCCAAAAAGAGAGGAAATGCAAAAAAAGAAAAAGAAAAAGTGCAGTGGGGATTTGCATAAAAACTGTGTACGCTGATTCATATGTAGAGGTGCCAACCTCTGAGAGTGATTTGGGGCAGGGGACTATGTCATGGTGTTGATGTTCTCACATTTAGCAAGTGATGTTGGGGCATTGGGAGGAGCCATCTTCAATGGTTGACGGCCCCTGTTCCTCCTGTTGCGGGTGCTGCCACCAGCCATAGCTGCCAAGTTATCCCTTATTTTAAGGGATTTTCCCTTATGCTGAATAGGCTTCCTCGCGAGAAAAGGGAAAACTTGGCAGCTATGCCACCAGCACGAGGCTGCTTTGACTCTCCTTCCTCTTCAGGGATGTCGTGGTGCTGTGCTCTAAACCACTGAGCCTCTTGGGCTTGCCAATCGGAGGGTTGGCAGTTCGAATCCACACAACAGACTGAGCTCCCATTGCTCTGTCCCAGCTCCTGCCAACCTAGCAATTCGAAAGCACACCAGTGCAAGTAGATAAATAGGTACCACTGCGGCGGGAAGGTAAACACCGTTTCCGTGCACTCTGGCTTCCATCACTGTGTCCTGTTGCTCCAGAAGCGGTTTAGTCATGCTGGCCACATGACCTGGAAAGCTGTCTGTGGACAAACACTGGCTCCCTTGGCCTGAAAGCGAGATGAGTGCCACAACCCCATAGTTACCTGTCCAGGGGTCCTTTACCTTTTTTTTTTAACCTTACCTCTTCACAGTAGGAGGGAGAGGAGAAGGAATCAGCCATTGGAGATGTGCCACACGGGGCTCTGCACTTTGCCTTCACACTTAAGGGACATCCTACCGCAAAAAAATGACGACTTAAACTTTACATTTATGTATTACTAAATTTTATTCTGACTTTCCTCCCAAAGGAACTAGGGTGGGAAGCACTTATGTAATATTTTTTGGGGGGGGATTAAAAATTGGACACCCCCTCCACACCAGCCCAAAGCCACCTTTCCAAAGCGAGGTATGTGAAGCACAGGGCTTTTGGAAAGAGATATGTGGCTCTGGCACAGTCCTAGAGCCCTCCTACCTCCTACCCAAATCCGGGCAAGCACTAACTAAGCTTTGGAAAGGAGGAAGGAGGATTTTGCCCTTTTGCCACCTTCCCAAAACCCAGCACTTACTAGGCTTTGGGAAGGAGGTGGGACAGCGCTCCATTGGCCCCTGCACCCTTTGCTGGGGAACCCGTCACACTTGCCCTAAATCCATGCCTGCCATTGCTCCACCTAGCTCACTATTGCCTGCAGAGTGGCAATAGTTTGGGGCTGGGGTCCTCCCAGCCCTACCTAGAGATTCTGGGTCTTGAACCTGGGACCTTCTGCAGGCAAAGCAAAGGAGATGCTCTGTCACTGAGCTACAGCCCTTCCTCATTACTGGTTACAACGAGTGGCAGTTTTTCTCCCAAGTTCTAAGGCTGAGCTACTTCCCGCTGAGATGCCTTACTGTCTTTTCTTTGTACTTTGGAACTCCCTGCCTGTTTATACTTGGCAGGCACCATTGACGTATTCTTTTAGACACCTGTCACAAACGTTTCTATTTCGGCAGGCCTGTTCAGTGCTACATCTGTTCTTAGATTTGTTTTAAATATTTTATTAAGTGTGGTGTTTTCATGTGTTTTGAAACAGCTTTTCAATGTTTTGAATAGGGAATTGTTTCATTTTTCATTTTGTATCCCCCCCCCAATAAAATAAAATAAAATAGACAGAAGTGTTTCCCACCGTAGGCTCCTTTGGAAGGAAAAGTGGAATATAAATTTAACAATACAGTCATACCTCGACATCCAAAGGCTTCGACTTCCGAAGATTTTGACTTACGAAGTCGAAGCCTCCGGAAGACCTCCCGGCATGCGCGCGCTCTGTGCCTGCACAGAACGGCGCATGCGGTCAGCGCATGTGCAGAAGTGTGAAATCGCGCTACACACATACGCCGTAGCGGCGCTTCGACTACCGAAGACTTCGACTTATGAAGACGACCGCGGAACGGATCGTCTTCGTAAGTCGAGGTACCACTGTACATAAATATAGAGTTTAGCTGGTGTTCATTAATTGTGCTTTGATGTTGACTGCACTGCATTGCATTTATTTGATTAGGAGCCACCTTCAGAAAGGTTTCAGCCCTCAAAGCAGCCTAGAAGTATGTAAAATATAACTAATTAGTTAACTTGAAGCGAGGAGCCCCACCCTGCTTCTTGAGGATGTTTTTCACTGGAGATGAGGTGTACCTGGGCACCTTTTTGGTGTTCAAAGCAGGCGCTCTGCACACCATTGAGGTGTTCTCATTCTTCACAAAGGAAAGAGGATTGTGGCTTTGTTTGCAAGGAGATTGCTTTATACTTTGCATTTTCCCAGCCATTTAGCAAGATCTTCTTCTCCTCTTCATTTCCCCCCTTTCAGTATTTAAGTGAGATGTCTGGCCTATTCAGCGTGAGATGAAGGAGAAATTTATTAGTGAATGACAAGGCTTCCTGATAATCAGGGAGTATTGAAATCCCAGATTTAATTTGAATATGATATGGAGCCATGTCTCCGTTCTCGCCCTCATTATGAGCAAAGGATGCAGGCAATGATGTATCCCACCCCCTTCCCTAAGGATATTATAAGGTGGGGGGGATGAAATTTGATGGACCACTCCAATGGGGTCACCAAGGTTTGGGTATGTCTAAATCAAGATGGATGGAGCTCAAGGTGTTTGAAATGCATGGAAGCAAGATTTGCTACGCGGTACAAATCAAAGCCTAAAAAACGTCACTTATCTCCTAATGATACTTATTGCACAGATTATTAATTTCATTTTAGAAGACCAATGGATTTTACATTTTTTATGACATTGATTAAATGTCTTATCCATCCTTTACATCTTCAAAAATCCATATCAAAATTTCACCAGCAGCGCTTTGTAGGAATCAAAGCTCATAAATGCATATTTTCGTGCGTGGGAGAACATGGTTCAAGAACTCCAATCACCTCCGTAGATGTGCCTGTCAACTTTGTGTTAGGCAGCTTTGAGTGAACTGCTTAAAAAAAGAAAGAAAGGAAAAAAAAGAGGGAGGGGGACGATCGTTGGGAAGAAGTCAAAAAGAGGACCCAGATTTGCTTAAGAATTGCATACACTGGTTTTTTATGTGTGAATGAATATTTCAAAATAACAAGTCCAATTTGCACAGAAAGGCAATGCTTCTCACCCTAGTGGGGTCATCGCAGCCTCACAAAATGGATCGGGGCTGGCATCATGGCGGCAGTGGCGGAGCTTCATGCTCTGGCACCGGGGGCGAAGAGCAGATGGGGCGGGGCTGGCGTGCGTCCTGGGGCGGAGCACGTCGTCTGCATGGGCATGGCGTGCATTCTGGGGGCATGGTGTAACACCCGCATGGGCATGGCGCACATTCTGGGGGTTTGGTGCACTGCCCGGAGGGGTGTGACACGCATTCTGGGGGCGGGGACAGCCACGATGGCACCCTATTGGGATCGCGCTGCCCGGGGCAGCACACTCCCATTGCCTCCCTCTTCCTCCGCCTCTGCATGGCGGCAGCAAGGGCACACCCCACCCCACCCCAGCACATCAGAGCACCTCTATGCCGGGAGCCGTGAAGACACGCTTCGCCGCTGGGAGACCCTTATTCCCCTCAGAGAGCTACCATTTCCAGAGTGGTTCAACTGAGTGGTTCCTCTTCCCATGGAATGCTGGGAGTTGTAGTTCTGTGTGGAGAAAAGAAGTCTCGCAGCACCCTTAACAAACTTCAGTTCCCAGAATTCTTTGGTGGAAGCTGTGGTACAGTAAATGTATTGTGCAGATTAGACACCGGCAAAAGACTTCTGGTGTTCCTGCTGTCTGTTTCGGTTCTGTTTTCCGCAATTTGTGCAGAGAATACAAATGAGGCATTTTGGTAAAGTTTACAAAGGTGAGAGAAGAAGAAAGAAAATGTGGTTATGGAGATTTTGTGAAGTATTAATTTAATATGCTGAAGGGAGCCACTTGGGGTGGGGGGCTTTTGAAAACCTTTTTGTTGTTGTTTCTCTCTCACATACATACACACACACACACACAATTCAGCTGTGGCTAACTAATGAACCCCCAAGCAGTGCCCTTTGGTAGCATGATACCTCATTACCCACGAGTGGCCTCCATCTGCCCTCACGAATGCATGGGGAGCCATTCCGATTATGATGGAAGTCTCTGGAGCTATTACCAAGTGGCAACAGAGGGCCTACTGCAGACAGCCTAATGGACTAATTTGTAATTGGGAGAAGGGAAATGGCTTAGCAGGCTCTGGCGTAAGGGGAGAGACGGGGGGCGGCGGTGGAGAGCGATGTGCGCGAGTGTGTGGAAGAAGTGTGCATGCTAAATGTGATAAATGAACAGGAATTGGTTGTTTGCGCAGTGGGTTTTACAAGGCCCTCAATCTCTCCTGGGGAACTGGAGGCATGCCAAAAAGTCTAGAGAAGGAAAGGAGAGTGGGAGGTGTGTGTGTGTGTGTGTGTGTGTGTGTGTGTGTGTGTGTGTGTGCAAAGAATGGCTGTGCTAGCAAGGGTTGATGGAAGTTGTAGTCCAAAATGTCTGGAGGGCACCAGGTTGCAAAGGCTGGTCAAAAGAAATGAATCTCTATATATGTAAGGAAGTTGCTCGTTGTTATTTTCTGCAGAATCGGCCACCGGGTTTTATTTTGTTTTTTTTTCCAGTTTGGAATGCGACGTTTTACGAATCGTAACGACAAACTACAATACAACAGGGCAACCAGGATGGTGAGGGGTCTGGAAACCAGTTCCTATAACTAGGCATGGGGAAGAAATTCAGTTCAGATTTCAATGTTTATGGTGCATTTGTAGTCTGCACAGATGCGGACCGAACCGTTAGGCTTGACAGGTGTGACAATTGGAGTTTCCCAGGGGGCGTTGGGCACCGGCTCCAGCACTCCTTGCTCCACGAGTCGGTCCAATTCCTCGTCTATGCGGGGTTTCAGGGCGAACGGGACCCGGCGGGCCTTGTGCCTGATGGGTCGTACAGCGGGGTCTAGCTGTAGGGCAATGGGGGGTCCTGTATATCGTCCCAATGCCCCATCGAAGACCCCTGGAAACTCTTTGCATATGGCGTCCACGTCCACTTGTAAGCTAGTGCGGTTCACCCCGGTAACGGCTAGCCCCAGAGGTCCAAACCATGCCAGTCCCAGTAAGCTAACGTAGGGGCCCTTAACTACCAGCAAGTCCAATTGTTGCTTTCGCCCTCGATATTGCACCCTGAAGGTCCCCACCCCCATTGTAGGGACCTTACGTTTCTGGAAGTCCCGGAGGGTGAATGGGGCCGGCCTTAGTTTGGGACCCCCATTAGGGCACAGTTCCCTTAATGTTCGGGCCGAGATTATGGATAGAGTTGAACCCGTGTCCAGCTCCATGCGGCATGGGGCTCCCTCTATCTGTACCTCTATATAAATTTTCTCTGTGCTGGGATGGGGCAACTGGAATACCTGGTAGTCCGTGATCTCCGTCGAGTTGCCTTGGTGCATGGTGCCATGTGACCTGGGGCTCCTGGGTCGGTCATCTGATGCTTGTCGACGGGTGAGTCAAGCCCGACACACCCGGGCGATGTGTCCCAATTTTCTGCACTGCCTGCACTCTGCGTTGCGGAAACGACAGGTCCTCCTCTCGTGGTTCTCCCCGCAGCTTGCACAGTTCCCTCCTTCTCGTCGAGGCTGCTGTGGTGTGTGTGCTGCTTGAGTGCGCCGCTGTACTCGGTGTACTTCCTCCCTGTCAGATTCGGATTCGTCGGTGAGGTCTTCGTGGTAGACCCTCAGTTGGGATGGCGGGGCCGGTCGTGCCTCTTGCGTTGACCTCTCGGCGGCTTCGGTTGCCAGGGCTTCCTCCAGAGCAATCTGGAACGTGAGGTCTTTTTTGGCGTAGAGGCGTCGTTGCAACATCTCGTCCCTCAGGCCACCGACGAGGCGGTCACGAAGCATGTTCTCCAACTCTGAGAAGTTGCATAGCCGGGCGGCTTGGCGGAGGGAGGTCACAAACCCAGTTATGGTTTCCCCCGGGGCTTGCCGCTTTGCGTAGAAGGCATTTCGGCAAGCTACCACCGAGGGCTGTGGTGAGAAGTGCTCCTTCAGCCGTTCCATTATTGTTTTGTACGAGACGGTAGCGACATCTCTAGGTGCAAGGAGAGCCCGGGCGATTTCAAACGTCTCCTCTCCACAGACGCTGAAGAATGTCGCCCTCTTCATGGCATCGTTGGTGACTTCTTTCGCTTGCAGGAGGAAGTTGAAACGGGCAGCGTACCCTTCCCAGTCTCCTGATGCTGGTTTGAATGGCGAGAAGCTGCTGTCGGTTGCCATTCTGGGTTCCTTGGGTCCTGGAGCTGAAGCCTGGATGCACGGTGCGATGCAGCGGTGCAGCAGGTGGCGGTGCTGCGGTGCAGTGCGTGGTGGCGGTCAGCTCAGCAGGATCCCACCTTCGTCGCCAGTGAAATGTACTCGGAGTCGAGAGTGAATTTCATGCTCTTTATTCAGCTCATAGTCATCAAGGAGAAGAGGAGAAGAAGAATGGCTCTTTTCCCAAAACCATCTGCTTATATACATTATTTACACAATGGGCCTTGCGTGATTGGCTACTTCAGGGCTACACCTGTGGGCCAATTATATTGTGGATTGACTTCTGCCTGCAGCCTGATTGGCTGCTCCTACAGGCCAATCAGGTAGCAGATTCACTTCTGCCCGCCGCCTGATTGGCTGCTCCAGCAGGCCAATCAGGTTGCGGATTCACTTCCACCTGGAGTTGGATTGGGTAGCTCCCGCTGTTTCTGAATCCTATTGTTCTAGGATTCAGCTCAGTACATAACACAAACCTTCAGGTAGAAAGGAACCAGTGGAATTTTGTGGCTGTTGACTTTCCCCCAGGGATCAGTTTACAAGTCTTTCTGCCCCACTTTTTTATGTTAAGCTCATCATTTGATTCCATTCCAGTTCTGGAGGAACCCATCCAAATGGCTTGGGGCCAAAGGACCTAAAGTACTCAAAGACCTTAACAAAAGACCTGTGGCAGGGCCTTCTTGGTAGTGGGTCATCTTTGTACAATGTCCTCTTTGGTGAGACACTTCTTGATTATTAAATACCAGGAGGAACTTGAAAACATTCCTGTTTACCCACACATTTGATAGTCGGAACAGACTGCTCCTTTGAACCTTGAAATTATTAGTCATGCGGATATGCGAATTTTACAGTTTTTTTAGATTCTTCTATTTTATTCTTTTTAAAGTTTTAAATAGGTTTTTAATTCAGTTTTAATTGTAGCCTTTTGTCACTCTAGTGTTTGCTACTCTAGGTTCCTTTGGGAGGAAGGAGGGGATTAAAAAATACAAAAATACATAGGCATTCTTTCGGAAGAGGCCTCCCTCTGACTCAGGGAAAGACCTGAGAGGGTTGCTTGCTTGGAAACAGTAGAAGGGCCCTGTTGGTCAAAGCAGAGGTCCATTTAATGTTGCTTGCTCTTCGTCTGAGTGGCAAATTGGATGCCTCTAGCAGGGTATGAAGCCAATAGCCATCTCCCATTCATGATCCCAGCAACCAGTCCTCACAGGTGTGTTGTCTCTGCTGCAGGAGGTAATAAAGTCTTCAGGTCAAATATGTGTGGTTTGAGAACATAAGACGAGCCTACTGGATCAGGCCAATCAGAGGTGTAGTGTGGGGGGTCATTGCCCTGGGCACAGTTTTCGGCGGGGGGTACAGGGCGCCGTGAGCCACTGCATCTTTCTCAACCAACTTCCAGCTGGAGGGCACCCGGCAGGGGCGCAGTCGCTCCAGGGGCGCCCCGTCCCCAGGATGTGTCCCTGGCGCCCGCAGGGCACGCTCCGCCACTGAGGCCAATGGCCCTCCTAGTCCAGCATCCAATTCTCGCATGGTGGCCAACCAGATGCCTATTATGAGCAAACACAAGAGCCCTCCCCACTCCATACCTGCAGCTTAAACATTGTAAGCCACCTTGAATCCCAAGTTGGGATACTAATGCCTGTAATTGATTAGCAGCAGGGTGCAATTGTCATGCAGGGGTAGCTGGTGACCGTGGAGTCTGGTGGGGCAGTTGGCAGGGAGCCGAAACAGCAGTTGGAACCAGAGCCAATGGGAGGCGAAGCCAACTCGTCCTGTTTTTGCCACCATTCTCCTCCCTGCTGATTTCTACAATGGCAATGTTGAGACTAAGGAGGAGGAAGCTGACAACCGGGAGCAGCCTCTGGACTGGTTGCAAATAAGAAGGCAGGCAGGTGTTGGCTGGCGATGCTAGACCAAATTTGGGAGGAACAGTGCCCCAGTCACCAGCCTCCACTGTTACCATGGCAGGTCTGGCTCCGGAACCGTTGGTAAATTGCTTTCTGATGTTGACTTAGTTGGGTGGACTCCCTAAGTTTTGTGGAAGTACTTATAGTGCAGTGATGGGCAACCTTTTGAACTCGGTGTGTCAAAATTCGCCAAAAAACCGAGCATAACTCGGGTGGTGTGTCACTTTGAGAAAAAAACCATAATTTCACGATATTTATAGTTTATATAACAAAAATGTATAATTGTAATATATAACTGTATTTAATAAACCAAAAAACTAATTATTTAACCAAACCAAACCAAAAAACCCTGATTTATCACAAAGTACCCAGAGTTGTTGAGCTTTAGGGGGGAGCAGTTTTGGAGGTTTTTTTGGGGGGTGCAAAAGTTGCTTTGCTTTTTTGGGGGGGATGCCCCAAAGCTGCTGCGCTTTTTTTGGGGGGGGGAAGAGAACAGAAATAAATGATGAATAATACCTTCGCTGGAACTAACACGCAGCACCGACATAGTCTGCCAAAGTGCCAAAAAAACCCAGCACAGAATGGGTTAAAAATGAACGCTGTTACACCCAATCATAGTCTGCCAAAGTGCCAGAAAAAACAGCACAGAAAGGGTTAAAAAACCAATCTCTGGCTACCAGCAGCAGCAGCAACAACAAAAAGGATCCGGGTTTTAACAGCGGAGACAAGCTGTAGCGTGAGGAGGAGCAGGAGAACAAATGGGGGGGGCAACAACAGCATGAATGGGCTGATGGGGCACATGCCAGGAGTGAGGGCTCTGTGTGTCACGTCTGACATGCATGTCATAGGTTCACCATCACTGTTATAGTGTGTGGCTGGCCTTTTGGTCTTTGTTTCCTCTTAACTTTTGTAGGGAGCTGGCATCCTCTGAGCATCCATCTTTGGGTTAATTTATTTTCTGAAATGCTCCAGATGTTGCAACAGAGCAAGATGGTTTTTTCCTAGGCAGTTGCCCTCCAGATGTTTTCAGCCACATCTCTCCCTTTCCTTAAACCACTGGCTGGGGTGGATGGGAGTTGTAGTCCAAAATGTCAGGAGTGCAACAGCACAGGGAAGGCCTGTGGGGAAACAAGGCATTGTGGGGAAACAAAATGGTGGACATCACAAAGTGCAATGGGCTCCCGCTGGTGACGGCCATTTTCCTCCCCACAATGATGAGGACTGACACAGTGTTTCAGATATTGGGGAAAAACAAAATGGTCTCCAGCAGCCAAATTCAGCCTCACGGTGGCTTTCCGTGACATTGCATCAGTGAAGTTCTGTACAGCGGTATCAAGAATCTTACTTTTGCCGGTGTTTCACTGGTGCATGTCTATCAAACATGGCACAAATTCCAGTGGTCTTAGAAGTCATGCTCCAGTTCTGGAGCCCATTTCAGTTCAGGAAGAATGGAGCAAAGTGAAGCAGAGGATCGATAAGGAAATAGGAGAACACGGTGGACTTCCGTTCATCTCCAGCTCAAACCAGAAGCTGCCTCTGTAATTTTGGGTGTGTAATTTTGCACCGAAACATCTGGTTTTTATTAATGCAGAGTTGAGCATTTAAAAACCTGGTAACTTTCCTCCGCTTCTTATTTACATCTCTGTTGTGTGTGTGTGTGTGTGTGTGTGTGTGTGTGTGTGTGTTTTCACCATAATGACCAGTGTTCCCACTGGAGTTAGAAATATGGAAATTGAGTTGGCCTGAATCCACATTGAGAGCTAAGAAAAGCCCTTTTGAGAACCTGACCTCGACTGCCTTATTCCACAGGCCAGGAAACCCCCCCACCCCACCATTTGGCAGGGTCTATTTAACCCACAAACAGAGAGCCACATAAGCAGAGGGATGGATCGGTGTACCTAGACACCATCATAACCTTGTTTGGATTGGTGGGCTGCCTATTTGAGGAACAAAAGGATCACAGTCAGCTCAGGTACTTGGGAGGCCGTAACTCAAGGCACAGGGAGTTAGTATGAAGGAGGCTTTTCTCTCATGAATAAGGTGGTTGAAAACAAACTATAACACTTTTTAAAAGAAGTGTTAGAATGTGCCTGACAGTGTTTATCTTCCAAATGGCCTGATGGATGGAGGGCTTAATTTATTTCCTGCTTTGTCCTCCAAGGTCAAGGCAACAAGCTCTGATAGGAATCATAACTGTATAAGTCTAAGAAGGTAGAGGCTTTTGTGACCCTAAGAGGGCTGAATTGAAGGCAGATCCTGAATGTTGGATCACCAGGGCTGCAGCTGCTCAAAAACTTTAGCAAGCTCTTTTAAATAATGCAGACAGGGTCTGGAGAGAGAAAAGAAATCCAGAATACATTTCGCAGAACACAAACAGTGTATAATTTGAGGAGAAAGGAACAAAGAAGTTTATTTTTTCCTAGTTCAGGCCTTGTACCTAGCAGGGAGACATGCAACCAAACATACAGAGGACATACTCCCTGAGAACTACATAGCCAATCAGAGCACATGTTCCTTGGCAAACATTATGCCACTATGCTTGGTTACCAAGCAACACCTCTACCAGCCCCTCTCTTGGGTAGTTGATGTTAACCCTTTAGTTGTGCACAGAATGTTCTCTGCTGTTGCATTTCTAACAGTAAATGCGAACATTCACTCCAGTGTGATCCACTAAAAGTAGTCTACATTTGTGTTGGGGGCTGCAAGGGCATGAAGCAAGACCCAGCAGATCTGTGATCTTTGTGGTGAACCTTGCTGACAGGAGGTTTGAGTATTCCTTATAGGGTTGCCACCTGTCCCTAGAAAAACAGGGTTGCCCCCTTTTTTGGACAAAATTGTCCCCTGTCTTGTTTGGACGTCAAGCAGGACACCCTTTTTCACATATTTGAGATCAGCTGCCCCAAAATGGCGGTTGTGTTGCTGTTGGTGTGGCTGATGAGGAGGCCGACAATAGAGAAAAGGGGGAAGAAGCGACCTCCTCTCCCTCCCTCACCCCCTCCTTCCTTCCCTCTCTCTGGTGCTCCATCTTCGTCCCCGCCCACCGGTCTAGCATGGTGCGTGTCTGCCACTGCTTGGCTCCCTCTTCCACCCAGACCTGACCTCTTTTCCTCCTTCCACCTCCTCCATGCTTGAGTCTCTTCCAACACCAGCATGGGCAAGAGGCTGGAGCTATGGCTCAAATGGCCCATGGGAGACAGCCATCTAACCCTGGCCCCCGCCCATCTATGTGAGTTGAGCGGAAGAGTGGAGCTAAGGTGGTGTGGGGGCAGGAGGCTGAATGTGGGGAACCTCCCTCCACAAAGAGCCATGGACTGGGTGTCATGAGGGTGTGCGTGCCCCCAAATCTCTACCCCCAACCTGTCCCATATTTTGCCCAACCCAAGGTGACAACCCTGGTTCCCTGTCCTGAAAAGGGCTCCTGCCTAACCATGTCCACCTACCTCAATACTGGTCATTGGCACCTCCTGATTTGGAAGGGCTAGAAAGGCTTTCTGTTTAGCCTGGGTCTTTGCAATGATTGGGGATGGTGGAACTTGTAGTCCAGCAACACCTGGAGGGCCGCAAGTTCCCCACCCCTGCAGTAGAGGGTGACCACGAGTGATAGTAATGATGATGCATAGCAACTTTCTGCAAAGTGTCGAGCTCTTTTGAGGTAAGTTGAGAGAAACTTGGATGGGTTCCTTTAATGTCACAGCCTGCCACCTTCACGATTTGGTGGAGGTGTGAAGGAGATGCCTGTGGAAGCCTGAAGTGCTTCTGATGTCTCCATGCATTGCTCACAGGACATTAACATTTGGTGAGGAGCAACCAGAGGACACCTTCGGCGTGGTTTGGCCTTTGCTGTGGTTGTCAAGGAAGCAGGCACGCATAATATAGTGCTAAGCCAGTTAAAGGTCACCAGAAAGAGACTTCATCTTTGAGAGGCCGTCCTTTGTCTTTTCACATCTTGCTCATTCCATTTTTACCTGCCAGGCTGTGCCTCACAAGTGGCAGCTCATGCAATGGGTGGTCCTGAGGTTTGCCTTTCAGCTCCCTCGTGTTGCAAAATGTCCCCCTTCCATTGCATACCCAACATCGCCAGGATCTGCAAATGAATAAAGTATATATTCACGCCACCCTGCTCGGCCTTCCATTCAAATTTGGGTGCTATGTATGTGACTTAAACCAAATGTGAACCTGACCCATGGGGCGGGAAGTTGTCATGACCTCCTCAGCACCTTCAGGCTCAGACCTGGGATAGCACACTCTGGAGGAAGACAAGGAGAAATAAGAGGGCAAGGCTGGGAAACATGGTCGAGTGTTGAGACAAGTGTTGAGACAACGCCTTCATTTATACCTAGTCATGCAGTTAGGTTACTCTGACACCAGTTAACCTGAATGCCTTTTAACCTAATTTATGTATCATACTGATCAATGCATTCAAACCTTTGGCAAAAACTAAGTCGGGGGTCTGAGTACTGTGTCTACCAGTGAGGGCTAAAACATTTAGAAAGGGAGGCTGGTCTGACTCTGTCTTCCAGGACAAATCTACGCTCCCAGAGAATGGAGGAGGCACACCCACCTAGACATAATGCCCACCTGCAGGCTAGACATTTGCTCAGGAATAACAATTCTCATAAATAAGGGGTGTGCCCCACCACAGCTTTAAGGCTTGGCGGTTGGGTGTGCAAACTTGTTGGGAAAGCTTCTCAGCTCCCATGAGTCTTGGAACTTATTGTCACTAATCCTGGACTCTTGAATCTTGGCACTTGCTTCTAGAGCTAGTCCAAGCCCACCAACCTTTTGCCTTGTCAGAGCTGTGGGGCTGGATTGGATCCTGTCCTGCTGCTGAGTTTCTGCATTTACTCTGCTTTAAGAAAAAAACACTTCCTTGCTTACAAGTAAGAACATCTGCTGGAGTGTTTTGGAGGTGAGAGGCAGGACAGAAGTAGCCCTTCAAAACTGCAAGAGTCAACTCAAATTATACATGTTCACGTAGGCGGCACATGTGCAACTCTTTTGAGCTTTACCAAAGTGTTATTGTTGATTCATATATTTTGGATAAGCTGTGTAGGGTTTCCTACCCCCTCTTCATACCCACCTGGGCTTAGGTAAGACAAAGGGAATTTGGTCGCAGCTAACAAGAGAGATGGGATAACATCTGAATTGTATTGAGCGGAGAAGGGGAAATTGTATTAACCCACCAAAAACACAATGTGAGCTTTGAAGACCTCTTGGAAAGTTATTGTTAGCTCTTGTCAAAACCTGTCCAGCAATTGCTGGCGAAAAGGTATTCTGTGCACAGGTGTCAAACATATCTAATGAGGCATGAGGAGTCGACAGCAAAAATAACAGAGATTATAGGTAAGGAAGAGAGTGAATGAAGTATGAATAGGCAGCTGGGAGATGTGACTTACATAGCAAAGAAGCTTAAGACAGGCTGGAAAAGAAAGATCCATCATTCACTTAAAGAGAATGGACATCTTCAATTGCTTGATTGATATCTTCCCATCCAATAACCCCAGGAACGTCTGAAGGCATTTGGTGTAAAAATAAACTCCACGAAATCATCACTTAATAGTGGGTCTTGTGCTTAACTTTTCCAGGGGAAGGGGAGGGGATGAATAAAATGGCATTGAAGATATGCAGGTAGAAGAGAACTTAAGGAATCAAAACAAAACAAAACCAGCCAGACAAATTCTCCACAACCTTTTGAAATGCATAGGCTAGGGGTGAGGGGTGGGGAGCCTGTCACCTTACGGATGTTTCAGGACCACAATGTCCATCATTCCTGACCCAATGACTATGATGGCTGGGGTTAATGGGAGTCTGACAACAACCGAAGGAACAAAGGTTCCCAGAAGGTATAGGAGTGTTGGAAAAGCTGACTGAAGAGAAGGAAGCACATGGCTGTGCTGGTGATGTAGATGGGTTGGGAAGGATGATTGTGATCTGCAGAAACTGATAGGTGTGGCCAAAGCAACAAGACATTTAGCTGCCTGGGAGGCGGATAGCAAATGCCCCCTGTCAACATGCATAGGGTGTCTAATATCCAACAATAGAGACAACACACTGTCTCTTTCTCTCTAGCGGTAGGGGAAGCCTTGCTTATGGTAATTGATATCTAGAAATTCTGATAAGGAACAATCCTGTAGAATATTTAATGTGCACAATCAGAAAGAACTTCAGGAACCAAAAACACGTACAGTGGTACCTCTACTTACAAATTTAATGCGTTCCGAACGCACATTCTTAAGTCGAAAAAATGTGCAAGTTGAATCCCATAGGAATGCATTGGGAGAAAAAAATTGTAAGTCAAAGCAACCCTATCTAAAAATTCATAAGTAGAAAAAATCCTATCTAAACCGCATCCAAGATGGCAGACGGAGCTCCGTTCATAGGTAGAAACATTCGTAAGTAGAGTTATTCGTAGGTCCTCAAATTTAATCTGTTCTGGGAGTCCGTTCGACTCCTGAAATGCTTCGAAAACCAAGGCGCGGCTTCTGTTTGAATGCAGGAGCTTCCTGCACTCAATCAGAAGCCGCAGAAGCAGTGTTGGACGTTTGGCTTCTGAAAAATGTTCACAACCCAGAACACTCACTTCTGGGTTTGTTGTGATCAGGAGCCAATTTGTTCGGGAGCCAACCCGTTCAACTACCAAGGTACCACTGTATTGAAAAATGTGATTTTGGAGCCATCTGGCCCTGAAATACCAACTAGACATTCCGTTTTGGTGGCTGTAACCCCGGTTTAAGGAGCTATTTTGTGTCTAGCTTATATATCTGAGTTTCTAACACTGTCTGCCACCCAACACAATCACCTCATTGTGCATATGATTGACCCTGGTTAATGCACCTTAGTCCCTCTTACATATGTACTGTATTTTTCTGTGTATAAGTCGATATTTTTTCCTTAGAAATAATTGGCAAAAATTGGGGGTGTCTTATACATGGAAAGCAGAGGGGGACGGGCGATTGGTGGCAGCAGCCAGCAGGAGCTTGGCAATGGTGATTGGGCATGTGATTGGTTGCTGCGGCAAGGCCTGCTGATGATTGGCTGCGGCTGTGGCAATTGGGTGGTCAATATATGACAGCAATGAGGCATGTTTGCAATAGGCTGTGGTTGCATCGAGTGGGCAGGTTGGCTTTGGGCTGCGAGTTTGCAGACGATTGGTGGCTGTGGCTTGTGGGCAGGCTGTAGGGCAATCTCCCCCCCCCCCCAAAAAAAAGCTCAACAACTTTGGGCAATTTCCCCCTCAATTTTTTTGTTTTTTTGTTGTTGTTGTGGTCTTATACATGGGGGCGTGCTATACAGAGGAAAATATGGTATCTTCCAGGGGATTTCCCCCCCTCTCTCTCCCAGTTCCCAAGCAGAGGTGAAAGGGCTGTGATACAAGTTCCCTAGTCAAGCTTTGGGAGCTGTTGGCAGTTCTATTCCCCCATCATTCCATTCCGTACAATTCTCCGCTGGATCGAACCTCGTTCCAATTAAAGCCACATATAGTGGTTCAAGCAAAGTTGTGTCTGCAACCGCAAGGGGCTCGAACCGATGCTGCTGCTCCCGTTGCACCAAATCAAATTGCGTTTGAACACAAACACGTTTTCCAATCAGATGTTCTCGGGTGTAATTGGCTGGCTTCATGCAATGGCAGATGGCTCATTGTTTTGCTTCTTCGCCTTTTGGTTTTCTTCTGTGCGTTTTTTCCCCCTCTAAAAAAAAAAAAAGCAGACAAAAATATGATTCAAGAACAACAACAACCCAAATACTGCCAGGATTTGTTTTCTCTGCATGTATGCATGTGTATTTATTAACGAGAAGATAGGCTGGATGGATGTGGGAGATTTTTTTGGGGGGGCGGGCGGTGTTGACTGCTGTTTGCTTATACTCTGGTGGTGTTAACAAGCACTAGATTGTTAGTGACAATCACACACTTCCTGACACTCCAAGCCGGCAGCTTGATTTAATCGCAGGCTTGCCATTTATTATTCTGTTATGCTATTCCACCAGGGGAAATGACTGATCAAATGCTTGCTCCCTGGAGCAGAGAGGAAGTCCCCCCCCTTTTTTTTTGGTAGAGTGGGGCTATGTCTAAATCCTCAGTACAAATTGCAGTATTTCTAGATTCCCAAAGCATCCTATTAGTGCCTGTGGGGCATTAAAGCTCATTAATACCGCTGTCAGGAAGAGAGAGGGAGAGGGAAGGAAAGAAGGCTAGCCATCCAGTTGCTTTGCTTCCTTAGAAATTGGAAATTAATACATCTGCTTCATTAATATTGGCCTGCATTTGATGTTCGTTAGCTGGCAGCTTTAATGATCTAAGTGCTTACCAGCCAGCATGCTTGCCTGAATTGAATACTCTTTCAATTACCTAAATTTTGTTTTCATCTATCCTCTCCCAACTCTCAGCAGCAAAAGTCATGTTTTAACTAGCAATTCCAGGAGAATGGCATTGCGAGGAGTTCTTCTTTTAGTGCCCCCCCCCCGGTCTTCTTTTGCAAACATGTGTGATAGCTAGACTTCCAATCTAGCTGTCATTCCTATTTACATCAATTGCTTCTCTAGTCTTTAAACTGTAAAGAGCTAGGTGAGGGTGAGAGCAGCCTTTTGCTGGTTGTTTTGACGAAGAAGGCCTTACGATTAATTGGGCAGGGTCAATGCAGGCAGGCAAGGCTGCTGCGATGGTGTGCAAGGAGAATGCAAACTGGGTGTCTCTGCCAGCTGGAAGAGGAGAGGTGTATGCAGAGGGCAGAGAAATAACAGAGAGTGAATTTGCCATTTTTTGAGACCCATTTGAGAAACTCATCGGACCTGCTGTAGCCTGGAATGTTGGCACACATTGAATTATTCAACTTTCTAATTCCAAAAATTAGGAGTGCTAAAAAGTTGTAACATAACTCGGAGATTCAAAATGGTTACATTAATATGATTTTGTTTTCCTTAGTAGGTAAACTGTGTGCAAAATTGCATAGAAATCTTTAAAAATGATTGCCAAGTACTTGCAGTTATATTTATTATTATTAAGCATTAGCTGACATGTTCAGAAGGTAAAATTAAATTATTTGGGGTCTTTTAAAAAGTGGTTTACGTGCTTCTTCATCAAACATAGGCTTACCAAGCTAAATCAATCACAAAAATAATAGAATGTACTGTATACAAAATTGTAAACAGAAAATATATACATGGGAAGAAATTCATGAGAAAATGTTGGTGAATCTTCATAAGGTCTTTAAAAAAAAAAAGGTTCGCAAACTGATGTGAAATGTGGGGAACTGAATTTATGATTAGAAAAATGAGAAATGGAGAGGAACCAAACTTCTCTTAACTATCCTTACCCCCAGAGAATAAACATGCCAAATTTCAGGTGGCTTGGACAAAGTCCCATCCATTTTAGAGGCAAGTAAACAAAAACAAAGGCTGAATTATTATTATTATTATTATTATTATTATTATTATTATTATTATTATTTATTCCCATTTGTCCTCCCTCAACCCCTACTTCATTTTATGACAAACGTGAAACAAAGTTGGGTGTATATATATAATCCTTCAGACATTATGAAAACGAATGTGTGCTCTTAATTTAAGACGTGTTTTACTTAAGGATGAGCAAAACTCCTTGAGGAGATTCATGCCAAAGCCACATCTTCAGGCCGAGGCACAAAGATTTCCATGGAAAATCCTTTTGGATTTCAGCTTGTCTCATTAACCCGCCTTTGCTTTCTGTTGAGGTCCCAGGTGTCAATTACAGCTGCCCTCCTGCGCCCATGGCAGTTTGAAAGTACGAAGACCCCACTATATTGGTGAAATCGTTTCACCTTGTGAAGCGGTGGGTATTCTAGTGTCTGCCTATACCAATATGTGCTTGATTTAGCTTTTCAAAAATATTGTCATTTTTCAGCTGTGTTACATAATCAAGGATAAATAAAGGCAAAGAACTACAACTTCCCACTCTGGAGATATATTCACCCTTTTAACAATAACAATTCCCACAGGATAATGGCAGAAATTTCTATAAATAGATACTGATTATCTCTCTCTTTGTGCGTGTGATCATAAAATCAATCTGTTAGCATGGGGTGCCCAAACTTTTTTCAAAGAGGGCAAGATTTGATGAAGTGAACATGTGCCAGGGCCGACCAAAGTTCCTGACCCTTTTTTAAGATTGAAGTTGTTGAGCTTTTTTAAGGATTTTACCCCAGGAGATAGACTGCCACAGGGGCTGGATTAGACCAACTGCTGGGCCGGATTAGGCCCTCCAAACTGACTTTTGACATGCCTGTATTAGTATAAACTCTTGGGACTGGTCTTCCACTTTCTTGAAAAAGTCAACAAAAGCACTACTCCCCAGCAAATGTGTCATTAAAATGTATTCTTCTTGCCAGTTGTGACTTGCAAGGCTATAAACCACATGCCTCTATACCAAGTAGGCCCTTTAAGGCATTTCCAGAAGTTGGCGATGACCATACCTGCTGGTGTTTTAGCATTTTTTAAAGCAGATTCTTCCCTTCCCTGTACACTTCTCCTTGCCCCCTTCCAGGGTCAGCTGGCTCGCTCATGAGGCAAGCTGAGACAGCTGCCTCAGGCGGCAGAACTGCCTGCCCCACTCCCTCCACTGCCAACAGAGAAGCAGCAGTGGCAGCTTCTTGCGGCAACATCTCACAAGTTCTCACTGAAATATTGCGAGATCTCACAAGAGAGATCTCGGTGAGATTGATTTATTTCACAAAATTTATATACTGCTTGGTAGAAGAAGAAGAAGAAGAAGAAGAAGAAGAAGAAGAAGAAGAAGAAGAAGAAGAAGAAGAAGAAGAAGAAGAAGAAGAAGAAGAAGAAGAAGAAGAAGAAGAAGATCAAAGGGGAATCTTCCTGGAACCCAAGAGATCTCCCTAGAAAAAATCAGGGAGAATCAGAGAGAGAGAGAAGAGTGGGATGCCTGCCCCTCTTGGAGGGAGTGACAGACTAGATGCCTGAACACCAGCACCCTCGTGAGGAGGAAGAATACACTACAAATAATACACACGCACACGCACACGCTACTTCTAAAAATCTATTACAAAACCCAGTCTTCAATTTCACAGAGCTGTTTGGTGATTTCAGTCCTAAACTGTGATGTTTCACAACCTACATTTTGCACAGTTTCATCAAAGTTTTTCTACAGCTCACACACGCTTCTTTGTGAGGCATATTCATTCATTCATTTATTCATTCATTCATTCTCTTGGATCAGCAGGTTTTATCTGGTGTGAACAACCTTACCTCTAGCTTAAATTCACACAAAGACTTGCAGGGAAACTGTTTCTCCATTGTGCTGATGAAACACAAATGTAATGTCAGCTTTAGGCCATTCAGACCCTAATGCTCTCATCCTTCAGTTAAGACGGGGGTCTCATTTTCTAGCACTGTTACTATCGTCGGTGCTTTTGGGGGGTTGAGAATGAGGTGACGGTACTCATATCTTGGCAAAAGTGTCGTGTGTGACAGCACAAAATGGCTGCCATGGGCAGCGAAAAGAGACGGCGGTATTCCAGTCCGGTGAGAACCATCACACACCAACACAAAATTCTTGTTAGTAATGTTGCTGTTGCTATTATTGATTAGGTTGGTGTAAGATTTGTATGGGGAAGTAAACCGAACCTCTTATGTGTGAAGATATGAAGGAAGCAAGATTTACAAATCTTGGTTGGAAACACTAAGACCTTACTTAGAACAAAGAGTCTTCCTTTCCCGTATTCAGTATAGTTTGCATTTTATGACTGATTTGTTATGGGCATCACACTGTGTGAGTTGTAGTTTCTCATTTTTTTCTAATCTTAAATTCAGTTCTCCACATTTCAATATCAATTTGCATTTTTAAAAAATGGGCCTCATGAAAAATTTGTCAGCATTATAGTGTGACTTCCTTGTAAAATACACATATTTATGCAATTTTCCTGAATACACACATTTTAGCTAAGCAATTTTCATAATAATAATAATACATTTTGCACCCCCATATGCATCTTCATGTACATTTTCCCTAGTACTTGCATTTTTTTACACACCACCAGCATTGTAAAATGCAGAGAAGTGTGAATTTCAAAGGATGGTTGTGTTTTGATTCCAATAATGTTGCAAAAGTCCAAATTAGGTAGATTTGCCTTTAAATGCAAGGTGAACTGGATTTCATGAGGAGCCAGCAGTATGCAGTGGTTGGAGTGTTGCTGCAGGACTGAGGAGCTTCCAACCAACTCCCATTCAGCCAGAAGGTCAATGAGGTTCTGAGAACATAAAAAGAGCCTGGCATCTGGATTAGACCCAAGTCCTTTCGAGTCCTGCACCCTGTTTACCACAGTGTGCAAAATTGATCTTAGCACATGGGTGGACTGCCAGAAGAAGCAACACTCCTTCAAATATTTAGGTCCTATGTTGCTTAGCAGAACTTTGATTTGGCCACAGCAGCAAATTGGCATGGTCAGTCCATTACGAACCCAATAGGCTGACACAATTAACAGCTTACCTGCACTAGCTGTCGCTTCCAAAGCATCTCCAAGGGCAAAACCACCCTAGAGCCTAGTGCAAGGTCCCAGTGAGATCCCAGTGAGAGCTTGGGTCAATTTAGCAGGGATATCCCTGTCCAGGAATGGCTGTAACCGATGAACCAGGTGGACCTGGTAAAAAGGAATTCCTCACTACAAAGGAACTGTGACAGTGCTAGATCCAGACTGTGTATCTGCAGGTTCAACAGGAGTGCAACACCATCCAGAACCTGATTCCTATAAACAAGGACCACCAGCCCACAGAACCTCCATCTTGTCAGGATTTTTGCTTCAGCTCACTGGCCTCCTTCCCATTCTAAACAAGGTTTCAGAACTTGGCTTCCAGAAGTGCCAGCAATTATAAAAAGAGGCACACTCTGCTTTAAGCTCTCAAGTGCTGACAGATGAAGTGCTGTGTGTGTGTGTGTGTTCTGCCTAATAGGAAACAGGTGAAAAAATACCTGAAAACAAAGACCTTTATAATCCCAGTTCAGTTACTGCGTTTGATTGTTACATGATGGCAGGCTGTGGGACTGAGAGTTAGGTCCTTTTCCCTCAAAACACTCCCTTGCGTTGGTGGAAACTGAGAGATTGGCGATATTTCTGTTGCCATCCCCACTAAATCAAGACAAAGATGGTTTGAGTCTCCTGAAATATGATTTGAAGGAAGCTGAAAGCTGCATAACTGGCTGGTCATGCATGGACCACTGGAGATGTGAGCAGATCAAAGAGAGCAGTGCTCTCCATCTGCTTTGAAGTAGGGGGTCTGCCCTGGATTTGTCTGAATCTCAGATCCCATACTGAAACGGGTTTACAGTGGTACCTCGGTTTACAAACACAATTGTTTCCGGAAGTCTGTACTTAACCTGAAGCGAAGTTTCCCATTGAAAGTAATGGAAAGTGGATTAATCCGTTCCAGACGGGTCCGCGGAGTACTTAAACTGAAGCGTACTTAACCCTAGGTACGAGTGTAATTTGTTCCGGAAGTCCGTACTTAACCTGAAGTGTACTTAACCTGAAGCAAACTTTCCCATTGAAATAAAAAAAAAATCCTTCAGTAGCACCTTAAAGACCAACTAAGTTTTTATTTTGGTATGAGCTTTCGTGTGCATGCACACTTCTTCAGATACACGAAAGCTCATACCAAAATAAAAACTTAGTTGGTCTTTAAGGTGCTACTGAAGGAATTTTTTTTTTTTTGCTTCGACTCAGACCAACACGGCTACCTACCTGCAACTTTCCCATTGAAAGTAATGGAAAGTGGGTTAATCCATTCCAGATGGGTCTGTGAAGTACTTAAACTGAAAATACTCAAACCGAGGCGTACTTAAACGGAGGTATGACTGTACCAGGATTCAGCTGGCTCGAACTGAGGCACCCCTGGCTCCCCCTGGGTCGGATTGCGTCCACCTGGAGTGATCTGGGGCTGTAAAAAAGAAGAAGAAGAAGGTGGCGGTCTGGCTGGCGAGGGAGAGATGCATAAAACTGGACCCACGATACAGAATGCAGCCTGGCTCTTGGTTGATGCTAGCCATGCCTCTGAGCCATAGGGAAGTCTCTCTTCCTCAAAGGGAAGCTGTCTTGAAAGGAGCATCTTTTTCATTGGGAAAATGCTGCAGGTGAAACAGATGAACCCTCGGCTCTTCCATCTCCATGGTCCCACTGAGATACAGACCCACTTCCCCCTTTGGCTGCTGTTATTGTTAAGGAAACAAAACCAAATCTTTTGCCTCGTGGTTAATTTGGACCTAATAGGGTCCAAATTAATAGGGACGTGGGTTAAACCACAGAGCCTAGGGCTTGCTGATCAGAAGGTCGGCGGTTCAAATCCCTGCAACGGGGTGAGCTCCCATTGCTTGGTCCCAGCTCCTGCCCACCTAGCAGTTCGAAAGCACGTCAAAGTGCAAGTAGATAAATAGGAAGGTAAACAGGAAGCAGGAAGGTAAACAACATTTCCGTGTGCTGTTCTGGTTCGCCAGAATGCGAGATGAGCGCCGCAACCCCAGAGTCGGTCACGACTGGACCTAATGGTCAGGAGTCCTTTTACCTTAAGGAAGAGCTTTTTAGTAGGGCCTCACCCCCAATGCAGCAATTCCTAGGTCCCCCCCGCCCCACCACACACTTCTCTGCCTCTCCACACATACCTGCCTCTGCTCTGCTCTCCTCTTTTTAATTTTATTTCCCATTTTAAATCATGCATGCTATAATACAATAAGCAGTAAATCATGCAAATTGGTCTAGGTTACATTTTGAAAAATGTTAAGAGGAAACTGTTAAGAGACCAGCTTCTGACAGGCAATGCATTTTAAAGTTGAGGGATTTGAAATATTTCAGCAGTGGACCTAAAACAGCATTATAAATTAGTTCGACTTATCAGCCCCAAACAGAATTATTCATCTTCCAAAAGGGTATTTCATGCCCGCTAGGCCCGAATGATCGTTCACCTTCATTCTTGCCCTGCTCTAAGGGTAGGTCTCACTTTGCTGAATTCTCCTGATTCATTACACTGTGTTACTTTATGAATTTTTTATCAGCATTTTAATAGCTCTTTCAGATGATTGAATGAAACTGATTCTTGTACTAGAGCGCTGATTGAACAGAAAGATGGTAATGTATGTCGTAGGGGTTAGCTCCTAGCTAAGCAACACAATTTTTACCTACAAAACGTGCTCCCTCTCCTTCCCTCTCTCATATTATGGATGTAAGACAATGTCTCTAGGATCATAGGAACCTGCTTTCTGACATACAAGTCCATCTAGCTCAACACTGTCCACCCTGAATGGTAGCAGCTCACCAAGTTTTAAAAAGCTTCCCCCTGCCCCCCAAGAATTATTGAATGGAGAGGGGTGAATTAATTACAAGGCAACTTTAGAGGGAGATCACCTATTGCTATTATCTCCCTATCATTTCTTTATGTATTTTTGCCCATGTTCCCATTAGGACAGAACTCTAGTACCTATAATAGCTGTATCACAGGTAGAAATTTGAGAGTTGCCAGGGGTAGGAGAATTTGCACATTCCAAAATTCACTCTTCTACATCAAAGATGAGGAATTTCACCTTCCTTTGGGGCTACACTGAATGAGAGGCACTCTCTAAGGTTATATCCCAACCCTACCTAGAGATGTTGTAGAATGACCCTACAGTCCTCTACATAGAATCATAGAATCGTAGAGTGGGGAGGTACCCCAAAGGGTCATCTAGTCCAACCCCAGGCAATGCAGGAATCTCAGCTAAAGCGTCCATGACAGATGGCCATCCGATCTCTTCTTTAAAAAACCTCCAAGGAAGGGAAGTCCACAACTTCCTGAGGGAGAGTGTTCCACTGTCAAAAAGCTCTTGCTGTTGGAATGTTGTTGTCCCCGCCCCCCCGAATGTTAAGTCGGAATCTCCTTTCTTGTAACTTGAAGCCATTGGTTCAAGTCCTACCCTCCGGAGCAGGGGAAATCAAGCTTGCTCCATCTTCCATGCGCGAGCCCTTAAGATATTTGAAGTGTTAGGATTCTTGCTCCGTGTTTGCAATCATGAGAATGTTGTCTATCACATGACGGTGTATGTTTTCATTCCACAGAGTGGGAAGTGACGGAGACAGGGTGTTTTGTACTACTGTGTTCCAGAATGTGAGACTATTGTCCTTTGTTTCTATCTCTTTGCTGCCTGATGAGAAAGAGGAAGGAGCTAAGTCAGAATGCTCCGAGTGTAATATATGTAAATAAAGTAGATTAGCCAAAATGCTGTACTACTGAGTTCTGTTACACAAACTGCAAATACTCTGCAGGGTCCCTAAGTGTGTTGATGCCTCCTGGTATCAGTCGCTGTGATGTTCAGGGTGGAGAAAGCTTTTGAAGCTCCCAAATGACCAGGAGGGAGAGAACATGCAGTCGGGCATGTGTCTCTACCAGGGTCCTACACGAGAGGAGGACAATCCTAACATGAAGATGGCTATCATATCTCCTCTCGGTCTCCTCTTTTCCTGATAAAACATACCCAGCCAAACATACCCATGCCAAACATATGTTCTGCCACTGATTATCCCACCCAGTATTGTCTCCTTTATTGTCTCCAAGGGTTTCAGCTCTCAAGGGTCTTAAGCAGTGGGAGGGTTTCCCCATCACCTGACACAGGATCCATTTTCCTACCCGAGGTGATGGATAAGATATCAGCCTCTCAATTCCATGCACAGAAGCCGCCTCTAGACCCTTCTGCATGCAAAGCATGAGTTTTGTCATTTAGCCATGGACCCTTCCCAGTGCTCTAGTAGAGGGGCTCTAAAATCCTGATCTCATTCAACCAGAGCTATGGTCAGAATGGCACTCTGGTGGAATAAGAGGTAAGATGCTTCGGTCTTGACCACTGGGAACTCCAGCTCAGCGCTAGGGATGCCAGGGAATTCTGATGGAAATGGGAGCAGAAATTGCCAATGCTTACTTATTTGTCTCATGCCTGGAATGGAAATCAATACAGCGAATATGATTGGTATTCACTGGTGTCGTCACTTTCAGTTTGCAAGCAATATGTGATTGATTATCCCCCCCCCCAAAAAAAATTGCATTATGTTTTCTTTGCACTGAAATGAATAGGGTGCAATAACACAGTGACAACATAATTTATGTAATTCCGTAATGTAATTATGTAATTACGTAAAAATTACGTAAGTTATTTTTGCTACAGTGGACAGTGAGACGAAGAACATAGTTTTGGGTAGAAGACAAACTTCAGTGGAATAGAAACTGTGCTGCATGCTAAGAATTTACTTCTACGCCACCTGTTCATTACCCAGGTGAGGGAACACCTTTTAAATAAAACACAAGACCAAGAAAATAACAAGCTGAAGCATCCTGTACAAACCTGGTTTATTACAGCTATTGCAATAGGGCAGTCTTGCCTACCAGTTGCTCAGTAAATCTGCTGGCTAGAAAGACTGCCAGAAGGCACATTTGAAAAAAAGCTTATACAGTGGTACCTCGGTTTAACAACTTAATCCGTTCCGGAAGTCCGTTCTTAAACCGAAACTGTTCTTGAACTGAGGCATGCTTTCCCTAATGAGGCCTCCCGCTGCCGGTGCCCTTCCACCGTTCGGATTCCGTTCTTAGACGGAGGTAAAGTTATCAAACTGGGACACTATTTCTGGTTTTGCGGAGTTTGTAAACCAAATTGTCCTTAAACAAGACTGTTCTTAAACCGAGGTACCACTGTAATCCTACTCAAGACATAACCATACCCCAATTCTTTAAGTGTAGTAACTGATTCCATACCCTCCAACATTCCTCCGATGAAAATAGGGACACCTCGTTCCATAATGATAATTTTTATACCCCACACATCTTACTGGGTTGCCCCAGGCACCCTGGGCAGCTTCCAACATATATAAAAAAACATAATTAAACATTAAACATATTTTTTTTTATAAAAAAAATTCCTATACAGGATTGTCTTCAGATGGCTTGGGGGTTGGATAACTCCATACCCTCCAACATTTCTCCAATGACAATAGGAACATCCTAAGGAAGAGTGGGACTTTCTGGGATCAAATCAGAAACTGGGGTGGCTTCTCTAAATCAGGAATGTCCCTGGAAAATAGGGACACTTGGAGGGTCTGTAATTCAGAACTTCCAGGAGCTGCCACCTTCCTGCCATCTAGGCAACCTGGTTCTCAGGGTCACCCCACCCCACTCCACCCCTCCTAATATAGAGCTCCAGCTTGGCTGCTTGTTGCTGCTTGCCTTCCTCCTGCCCAAAATACTTGCCCTTATCCTCACCTGAGCACCTGACAATACAGCTTGCATTATTTTGAAAGGCCACCCCTGCTTTTAAAAGCTTCCCTAAAGTCTTTTGTTTGGTGGTTGGGCTGTCTTTGGGGCCATTCCACCTCTTTAATGTTTAATGTCAATATGAGGAGATTAATTCCCTGCAGCTCCCCCCCCCCCAGCCACCATATGTATATATATTAATATTGCTTCCTTTTCTTTTTGGATGAATGATTGATGAGCATCTATAGTGGTAGAGCTCGATAGAGTGTTTGCTAATGCAAGGAAACCTTTGGCCAGAAGGTTCCTATCTGCTCCAACAAAGGCTCTGAAAAATTAATGACTGCACAAGCGCAGTAGCTAAGTGGGTGCAGTGGCTGATTTCTACCCATAAAGTTTGGGGAACAGCACCTCCGGCACTGTGGTTTTTATGGTTAACCATGGGACACATTTGGGGGGGGTGCCTTCCATGTGCAGAAACCACATGCCATGGTCCAAGAGTCCTGCAGCAGTTGGAAGCTGCAGGGCCTCTGGAATAAGGAGCCAGACTAGAACACAGACCAAACTCTGAGCCTGGCAGTGTCATGACCCTGGAGTCTGATTCCTCAGCTTCAGGGAATGAGGGTGAGGACTCTGAAGCAGAAGAGAAAGGACATGCAGAAGCACTCTCTGGTGACCCTGCAGGGCCAGTGTGTGTGTGTGTGTGTGTGTGTGTGTGTGTGTGTGTGTGTGTGTGTGTGTCCATACCTGAAGACATGGCACTGCCACCTTCTGATTCAAATGACTTCACTGCAAAAGAGCCAAGAAGACCTGAGGCTTCCTCACTCCTTCACTAGGTTAGTGGAGAAGGCAGGACCCTTGAAGTAGAGCAGCATCATGCAGCATAGGTGGTGCTCACAAGGAGGCTGGTGCTGCCACTACTGTGTAAGGCCTCAGAGTAACCTCAGAGCTCTGTGTTCCGCCAGAGCACAGCCTGGCTTGCCTTGTGTCCCACCTGAACCTTGTCCCACCTGAACCTTGTCTTACATCCTGGTTGGGCCTTGCTTTGCTGCATCACAGAGCATGGCAGATGTTGGAGACCACTGGGTCTGAAGGACAGGAGTGCCTCCCATGCCACTGGGCTAGAGCCAGGGCCCTCATGAATGTCTTTCTCTGAGGAACAAAATGCCTCCCATGGTACCTTGCTGGTCCAGGGAATCAGGGAGCATACTTGTTGAGAGGAATTGCCCGTCTTCAGGACAGCGGGACGATCCTTTACGGAGCTGAAGCCACAAGCAGTAGAGCTTTGGAAGAGATGTCTGTCTTACAAAGTCTCAATCTGCTCTCAACTTCGTTTGATGCATGTTGCCCATTCAGAGCTCTCCATGGTCCTGCAGTTGCTGGCATGGTCAGCCCCATGGGAGCTGGTGTTAGACTAGAGCAGGGGTGGCCAATTCCCAAGAGACTGCGATCTACTCACAGAGTTAAAAACTGGCAGTGATCTACCCCCCTTTTTGGGGGGTTCAGGTCAAAGTTGTTATGCTTCTTTAGGGAAGAGGAAAGCAACATTGAACTCTTTTTTTAGGAAGGAAAGCCCTGTTTTTGGTGGTTCAGGTCATTTTATGGGTGCAGGGCAAAGATGTTGAGCTTTTTTAGGAGAGCCAAAGTTTTTTAGCTTCTTTGTGGGGAGCCACTGATCTACCAGTGATCTACCACAGACACCCAGTGATCTACCGGTAGATCACGATCTACCTGTTGGACATGCCTGGACTAGAGCATATGCCCCAGCTAAGTGGTCAACATGCTCAAGGAATTCTGCCTTTGCACATTATGAAATGGTGTGGCCTAATGCACATCTCGAAATGCGGGTGGTGCTGTGGGTTAAACCACAGAGCCTAGGGTTTGCCGATCAGAAGGTCGGTGGTTCGAATCCCTGCGACGGGGTGAGCTCCCATTGCTCGGTCCCAGCTCCTGCCCACCTAGCAGTTCGAAAGCACATCAAAGTGCAAGTAGATAAATAGGTACCGCTACAGCGGGAAGGTAAATGGTGTTTCCGTGTGCTGCTCTGGTTCGCCAGAAGCGGCTTTGTCATGCTGGCCACATGACCTGGAAGCTGTATGCCGGCTCCCTCAGCCAATAACGCGAGATGAGCGCCGCAACCCCAGAGTTGGTCATGACTGGACCTAATGGTCAGGGGTCCCTTTACCTTTTAATGCACATCTCCCAGGGTAAAGTGCAGATCGGCGTATACGTAACTATCCATCAGATTTCAAAATTTCTGAAATACTGTGGCGCAGTTCTTAACTCAACAATGTAGCATTGTGCATTTAAAATGGAATATATTGAGAATCATAGTATCGTAGAGCTGGAAGGGACCCCAACCCCCTGCAATGCAGGAATCTCAGGTAAAGCATCTATGACAGGTGGCTATCCGGCGTCTGCTTAAAAATCTCCAAGGAAGGAGAGTCCACCACCTACCGATGTTTAGATGTTTTAATTTATTGATCGTGTGTTTGTTTGTTGTCCTGGTTCCTTTTTGAGGAAGCATGGGGGGAAGTAATAATAGTAATAGTAATAGTAATAAATAGTAATAATGTTTCTTACAAGCCCATTGCTTTCTCACTTGGGCCTGCATGGATATAGTGGTTGTGAATCTTCTACTCGAGGTTTTCTAAATCCAGCACTGGCCTATACAGCCATTTGCCGTCATTTCCTTGTGCTTTTCCCAAACAGATGCCAAAAAACATTCCCTTAGGTCCATCTTGGCTGCCAGGCCAAGGCCCTTACCCAGGTGGGTTTCAGCCAGTTGGCCAAGCTCCTGGTCGTCTCTTAGAGCAGGTTGGCTATGCCAAAGGGCATCTCTCTTGCCTTCTCCCAGCCTCCTGCGTGGCATCTGTGATATATACATGCACAAAAAAGAGAGAAGCAAAATGTGCAGCCTTGCAGGAATTTTAAAAAAAATGTTATAGGTTTATGAGGAGAGTGATTAAAAATGTATCAAAGAGCCTTGTAAAGCTTATGGTTCAAGTTAACTGTATGAAGTAAACAGGCTTTAGCGGCCTCCTGGGACGATGACAGTTAGTCTGTGGGTGTTACTGCAACATGGTACGCGTGATTGTTCCGGCCATCCCAAACTAATCACCATCTGTTTGGATGAGTCTCCAGGGAGAGTCTCGTCGTTGGACGATCATGGCTGTTAGCATTTTTAATCAGTTTCTGCACCACGCAGACAGAAACCGTATGCTCCCACCTTGGTCGGTCCCCCCCCCCTTGCGTGGGAGGCCGGCTTACTCTTTAGATGTGGAAGAATTGGAGGTGGCTGTGGGCGGACAACGTGTGAGGATGTACCTCTGCCATTCTGGTTTGGAGATTTGGCCCCCGCTGCATTGCTCCTTCCCATCATCTGCCACTTTTCAACACCCTCAGGAATAAAGATGAGCGCTACTTTCCATGCCTCCTGACGCCCACTCTTCTTAGTGAATAATCACCGGCAATCTGTAATGGAAAATTGCAACCAGGGGTGTTTCTGTAGCACAAGGAGGCATCAAACATAAGAAGAACTGGCTGTATCAGGTCAGTGGGATCATCTAGTCCAACATCCTCTTCTAAACGTGACTAAGCAGATGCCTGTGGGAAGCACAAAAACAGGACCAGTAAAAGAAATAACCTTAAATGAGGGTGTGGGCCACTTATGGTTCTGACCCATGGGGATTTAAGGAGGCAGATTTCCACCCTTAGCTCCCACTACAACCAACATTGTGTGGGATAACCAGCCTCATATAAGCAACATTGTTGTCGTTTAGTCGTTTAGTCGTGTCCGACTCTTCGTGACCCCATGGACCATAGCACCCCAGGCACTCCTGTCTTCCACTGCTTCCCGCAGCTTGGTCAAACTCATGTTCGTAGCTTTGAGAACACTGTCCAACCATCTTGTCCTCTGTCGTCCCCTTCTCCTTGTGCCCTCCATCTTTCCCAACATCAGGGTATGCCATCAAAGCCCAGAAAGGCTCCTACCTTAATTTTGATTCTAGGACTTTAAAACAGCAATACAAACTCACAACCATGTTTTTATACTCTGCATAACAGTGTGAACTAAAGACAAGACACCATCTAAAATAGAAGGAGTGGAAGACAGAAGTTCTTCCTCCTCCTCCCTAGTGCCCTCAGCTTAGTTGATTTATGATATATATGCAAACCCTATTAAAGTTAAACCAAGCTTTTCAATGAAATGAGGTTTTCCAGCTAGTACTTCTCCTTTCCTCCGCTTACAATTTAAGGGTCTCAAAAACTGATGCAGGCAGCTGTAATCGGCCCCATTACCAATAAAAGATATTTGGAAGAGAAGTTAGCGTACTTAACCCATTAAGTGAGAAATGGCCCATAAATCATGCACATTTTCTGAGAAAAGTCACATAAAGACCTTCTCTTGTGAGCTGCGTTAGAATGATATGCTTCCAAGGAGCCATTATGCCTTCCCTGGCTCTGAAAAATCTAAAGGTTAAATATCAAGAAGGAATTACTGCAAGAAAGGATGCGGGAAAAGCTGCTGAGCCACAGTATGGGCTTTGGGCTTCCCCTTTCTGACATGGATGTATGAAAAGCAAACAGCACTGAAGCCTACAGAGGGAAAATTGGGGACTTCTAACCGGCAATGGCACCAGACTTCAGTGGTGACCCCAATGTGCCCCCAACACACAAAGAACATCTGACCCAAAGTGACTGCACCTTTCCCCCTCACTCCACCAACACAAACACTTTGCACCTCCCTGGTTGCATTTTAGCAGTGGGTGAATGGCAGTACAGTGGCCACCAGCCATTTTTACTTATGCAAAATGCAGCACTGTGGTCCATAGATCTATGGAATTTTGCAGAGGAGCCTGATGAAAGGGATGCCAAGCTGAGTTGGACCGGCGAGGGGACTCCTGAGTTCCCGGTCCTCACTTAGCTGGGCTTCCTCCTACCACAAAGGCCCTGTTCTGGATGTGATCTAGTTTGTCAGTATCCTCCTTAAAATGTGGTGACCAGAACTGGGCACAGCACCCCAGATTCACTCTGGCCTGCATGGAACTAGTGATCTTGACACTGTGCCCTCCAACACTTCTCCAATAAAAATAGGGACATCCTATTCCATGATGACAACAGTGATAATGATGATAACAATGACAACAACAACAACAACAACAACAACAACAACAATTTTATTATTTATACCCCACACTCTGGATAGCTACCAACATATACTAAAACATTAAACGTTAAAAAAAAACCTTCCCTATACAGGGCTGCCTTAAGATGTTTTCTAAAAGTTATATCTCCTTGGCTCAGGGGTCTCATAACTCCATGCCGTCCAACATTTCCCTGATGAAAGTAGGGACATCCTAAGGAAAAGTGGGATGAAATCAGAAATTGGGGCGGCTTCTGTATATCCAGGGCTGTTACTGGAAAATAGGGACACTTGGAGCATAAGATTACTTTAGCTCTTTTAGCAATCACGTCACACTTTAAACTCTGTAGGACTCTGAGTAGATGTTCATAGGATTGTGCTCTAAAGGATGCAGCATGGGGCATGCTCACATTCTGTCCAAAATTGGGGATGGGGGCTACCAGCTGAACCATAGGTAAAGGTAAAGGAACCCCTGACCATTAGGTCCAGTGGCGGACGACTCTGGGGTTGCGGCGCTCATCTCGCTTTATTGGCCGAGGGAGCCGGCGTACATCTACCAGGTCATGTGGCTAGCATGACCAAGTCGCTTCTGGCAAACCAGAACAGCTCATGGAAACGCCATTTACCTTTCTGCCGGAGTGGTACCTATTTATCTACTTGCACTTTGATGTGCTTTCGAACTGCTAGGTGGGCAGGAGCTGGGACCGAGCAATGGGAGCTCACTCCGTCGTGGGGATTCGAACCACCGACCTTCTGATTGGCAAGCCCTAGGCTCTGTGATTTAAGTCACAGCGCCACCCATGTCCCATAGAGACACTGAACCATAGAGACCCGCTGAACCATAGAGGGTTGCTAATGTATCATTTCCCTTTAAAAACATGCTCTGTTGTGTGGAGCTCCAAAACCCAGAGCCTTGTGGGGGATGAGAAATGTTGAAGCATCCCCACAGCTTTTTGCAACCGTTGCTGTAAAAAAAAAAAATTAGGGGATGGAGGGGGACGTTGTTTCTGCTTCCTATAACTTCTGAAGGCAACCCTCGTTCTTTTTAGTCCTGTGGGGTGCCAAACGAATGCAAAACTATCAGAGAAAATGTTGAAACCTCATTATTTCCCAGAGCCAATTAGAACCACGACTTGCTTGAGCCATGATTGTACGCCATTACCCACTCTCCCTGCATCTCCCTTTTCAGCCTGCAGCTTGTGAAAATACAGAAAAACATGTTCCAAAATCAAAACACTCTTCAAATATTAAAAATTGGTTCCCCCCTCCTTTAAAAAAACACCACGATTTCCTTTGGAAGTGGATGGCAAACAGCCATTTCCCTGCTCCCATTTCAAACAAATGTTGCTCCAATTATTTTCTTTTTTCACATAAAGTTGAATGGAATATTATTTTCCCCATTTCCGGCTGAGCTGAGGCATGGTTTCTTTTGATTAGGCTTTTATGCTTCAAAACGTCAAGGCTTTTGAGACTTAATGGACTTTTTTTTGGATGAGAGTGGCCGTGTATTTTTCTCAAAGTACAGCTGGACTTGTTAGCTTACACTTTAGGTCCATGCTGTGCATGAATGGAACACCAAAGGAGGAGGAAGGAAACATATTGGGGGGGGGGAGGTACACAACAACAAAAAATACAACACTGAGGAAGTGGATAAGGCTTATGTTGGACCAAAGCCAAGATTGCATACATTCCAACATGTCACAATTGTGGGAATTGGTTTACGCCTGCAGAACGCCAAGGCTGGAATACAATATCTCCTTACTGTCACGACCTCTGTGATCTGGTCACAGGGTCAGAAGCTGCAGGGGAACCAGGTGAGCAGCCAGTTGTGAGTCAGGGCTCAGAGCTGATTGCAGAAGGTAGGGAAACCATTGCACCTGAGGTGGTTGGACAGAAGCACCCAGATGAACCTCCTAGACCAGGCATGTCAAACCTGCGGCCCTCCAGATGTTTTGGACTACAATTCCCATCTTCCCCAACCACGGGTCCTGCTAGCTAGGGATCATGGGAGTTGTAGGCCAAAACATCTGGAGGGCCGCAGGTTTGGCATGCCTGTCCTAGACTATCAAGACCTGTAGGGCTGGAGTCTCATGGACAGCTTCCACTGATTCTGAAGGACCAGGTGCCTCCCACTACACATTAACTGCCCTGCAGTACAGGGAGCACAGTAGGAGGGTGGCTACAGAATGAAGGAGAAGTGCTTGCCTTCAGACCAGAGGGTTGGTCCTAGAAGAAGAAGAGGAGGAGGAGGAGGAGGAGGAGGAGGAGGAGGAGGAGGAGGAGGAGGAGGAGGAGGAGGAGTTTGGATTTGATATCCCGCTTTATTGCTACCCTAAGGAGTCTCAAAGCGGCTAACAATCTCCTTTCCCCTCCTCCCCCACAACAAACACTCTGTGAGGTGAGTGGGGCTGAGAGACTTCAGAGAAGTGTGACTAGTCCAAGGTCACCCAGCAGCTGCATGTGGAGGAGTGGGGATGTGAACCCGGTCCACCAGATTATGAGTCCACTCCTCTTAACCACTACACCACACTTTACAGCTCCAAAATTCTCTCAAGCCTGGAGAAAGAGGCCTGGAGGCAGGGGCGTAGCAAGGGGGTGCGATGGGAGCGCTTCGCACCGGGTGCCACCCTGGACAGGGGTGATACTCGGTGCGCACCTCCCTGGCCTGCCCCTTGCCTCTGCCCGCAGCCCAAGCGGGACGGAGGCAAAGCTCCAAGTGGGTGACTGAGCAAGCTGCTCAGTGCACGCTTTGCCTCCATCCCGCTTGGGCTGTGGGTGGAGGCAAGGGGCAGCCCAGCGCTGTCGGCAACCCGCTAGGAGTGTGCATGCGCAGCATTGCTACATAGTGACACATGCATCACACGTAGTGACACTGTGCATGCGCGCTACGTTGTGGTTCCCCGCCCCCGGGGGTGTGTCGTGTTTTCTGCTCCGGGTGCCGGAGCAGCTTTGTTCGCCACTGCCTGGAGGCAGAGGTATAAAAGGCCTCTGTTTCCCAACCTTTGTCAGGGTAAGTCTCTCACTTGGAGCTGTCCGTGGTCCAGCAAGATTTGACCAGCCTTGGTTCTTTCCCTGTGGGTTCCACCAATTGACCAGAATACAATACTCAGCTGGGATGAATACAATTACTCATGAAAAACATCTCTTTCTAGGCAGGGGTGGCGTGATTTGAGACAGAAAAATTCTAGCAGGAGCAATGGGAGCAGGAACATGGCAGAGTGCTGCTGACATTTTACAATGGTGCCTTAGCCACTGTTTTTAGGGTACAGCACCACCCACATCTAAACCACCAAGCCTCTTGGGCTTGCCAATCTGAAGGTCGGCGGTACGAATCCCTGCGACGGAGTGAGCTCCCGTTGCTCTGTCCCAGTTCCTGCCCACCTAGCAGTTTGAAAGAACGCCAGTGCAAGTAGATAAATAGGTACCGCTGCGGCGGGAAGGTAAATGCCATTTCCGTGCACTCTGGTTTCCGTCACGGTGTTCTGTTGCGCCAGATGAGGTTTAGTCATGCTTGCCACATGTCCCAGAAAGCTGTCTGCAGGCAAACACCAGCTCCCTCAGCCTGAAAAGTGAGATGAGCACCACAACCCCATAACCACCTTTGACTGGACTTAACTGTCCAAGGTTCCTTTACCCTTTACCTTTTACCTTTCAGGTACAAGAGAGGGCAAGGTTTGGCTAAAATTGGGGCTGGGGTAAAACATTTGGATTTCACTGAGTCTCCTTAACTTGGTTAAGTCCTATTGTTTGAGCACTAGCTGAGGGAAACATCGCATGTGTATGTATGGAGGAGAAGAGGAGCTAGGCAAGTTGGTATTTACCATTTCTAGATGATGTAAACTGATTTGAAGGTCCATAGCTCAGTGGGGAGAGTATCTGCCTTGCACACAGATGGTCCTGGGTTCAATCCCTGGCATGTCAAGGTGGCACTAAGAGAGACTCCTTGTCTGAAATCCTGGAGAGTCTCTGCCTGCCCTTGTAGAAAATTCTGAGCTAGTTGGAACAGTCGTTCCTATGTTCCTATTTGCCCAAAATGCTTGGAGCAGAACAACTCCAGATTCTTTAAAATTTATTCTTGAGGAAGAGCAAAAGGGGGAGAGAATCTTGTTTTCAAGCCTTATTAAGCTCCCACACCCCTCCTTTCTCCCAGAAGCTAAAAAAGCCATCTGTTGGAACCTGTCTGCATGTTTGTTTTCTACAATAAAATGCAAAATACTTCTTCCTGTTAGAGGATTATGCCATATGTCACTCTCTGTAACAAAACCAGAATGTTTATTAATGAACCCAATCGGAGATGAGGATTTAGGAAGATTTAAAGGACCGGCTTCAATTCTACCCCCCCTTTCAATATTTAAGACCAAGTGTGTGTCGTGGGAGTGAGGAGGGAAGACTTCTAGTGTCTTGTTAATGTTGTACTTGGGGAGTGTGGGATAATGGTGGAGTGGGGTGGGGGTGGGGAGAAACAGGCTATGCTTTCCGTAGAAAGTATCTAATTTGGCAGTAGATGGAGAAAAGGGGAGCTGCATGCTGAAGGGAAAAGAGCCACACTGATTTATCTGCCTGTTTCATGCGTCGAAACCCCCGGCTGATTTTGATCTGCAGTTTATGTGCGATTAATATTTGATTTGATCAGCACGGGTTTAGTCATCAGTCCGCCCCCCCCTTCTTTTCTCTTGTGATAAGCTAATTAAAGAATGAAATAGCAAGCAAAATCCCCCCCCTATGTGCTTGCAAGTGAACTCAGCAGGATTACTAGGGGAGGGAGGCTTCCAAAATTCTGGATTTTGGAGCTTCTGCATTAAAATGCAGTCTGGTTTCCAAGGTGGAACCAATGAGTTAGGAAATCGCTGTTTCTTCTTCTTCTTCTTCTTCTTCTTCTTCTTCTTCTTCTTCTTCTTCTTCTTCTTCTTCTTCTTCTTCTTCTTCTTCTTCTTCTTCTTCTTCTTCTTCTTCTTCCCAAAGGTTTCCTAGAGCACTGTGCATGCCCAGCTGTTGAATATTGGGGATTTAGGGGACTGCCTGATCTGCTTTATTATATGAAGTGAAATCTCTCTCTCTCTCTCTCTCTCTCTCTCTCTCTCTCTCTCTCTCTCTCTCTCTCTCTCTCTCTCTCTCTCTCTCCTGATTGAACCCAGAAGATACTGACTAGGCTGCTTCCACCTCCCTTCAGCTGTTTATGTAGATGGCACCATACATTTAAAGCAGGATCGCACCACTTTAATCTGCCTTGGCTCTTCAACACACACACCCGCCCCATAATCCTGAGAAGTGCAGTTTCTAACAGGTTCTGAGAGTCATTAGGAGACCCCTATCCCCCTCACAGAGCTACAGTTCGCAGAGTGGTTCAACAGTCAGTCCCTATTCCCAGGGGAAACTTGGAGAATTATAGCTCTGTGAAGGGAATCAAGGCTTCCTAGCAACCATCAGCACCCTTAACAAGTGACAGCTCCCAGGATCCTTTGGGGGAAGCCATGCCTGTTTAAAGTGGCATGATAGTGCTTTAAAGGTCCAGTGCAGATGGAGCCCTAGTCTGCACTCAGTTCCATTTGTTGGGATTTATTTGTTTTATTTGCTTTATTTATTAGATTTCTATACTGCCCTTCATCATAAGATCTCAGGGCAGTTGACTGAATAAAATACAGCGTACAAACATAAAAATAAACAAAACAAAACAGCAAAACAGTAACCTTCCCCTTCCCACGGACACATTTAAAAGGCTGTGGAATATTAATCAGAGGCCTGGTTGAAGGGGAATGTTTTTGCCTGGCACTGTGTGTGTGTGTGTGTGTGTGTGTGTGTGTGTGTCTTCAGGCCAACTTCCCTCAGGAGAGCATTCCACAAACGGGGGGCCACTGCAGGAAAGGCCCCGTTCTCATGTTGCCACCCTTCAGACCTCCTGTGAAGGAGGCACATAAAGAAGCACCTCAGATGGTGAACAGAACCTGGGATGGTTTATATGGAGAGAGTCAGTCCTACAACTATTACAGTCCTGAGCCGGATGTGAATAGATGGTAAGAGAGGATATATTTAATAGATCTTATCCTTCCTTCCTTCCTTAAGTTTGTGAGTTCAGCAGAGTGCCACAGCTTTGCAGCATAAAGGGAAGCCTAGATAGGCTAGTTTCAGTCCTTTTAGTCCAGGCACAAGCAACCTTGGCTCTCCAGATGTTTTGGAACTACAACTCCCATGATCCCTAGCTAACAGGGCCAGTGGTCAGGGATCATGGGAGCTGTAGTTCCAAAACATCTGGAGAGCCAAGGTTGCCTATGCCTGTTTTAGTCCAAGTAATCCAGGATACATTAAGGCAGACTGATTTCTCCTGGTATTTCCCCCTTCTGCCCATAAAACAATAATCACACCAACAGCCTTGTAAAAGGTAAAAAATAACATTTACTTATTCAGAATTCTTGCTGAACAGTAACACATACAGCAGCTTTGTTCAGGCGGGCTTAAAATTGTAATTGGGTTACAAAGACATACGTAAGTTTAGCTTAAAATGGTGTCTGAGCAGATGTTCTCACGTAGTTGTCTTGATGATAAAGTGATGAAAAAAGAGGGTGTGCTCAGGCAGGTAAGATAATATAGAGCTCTGCCCTCCTGCTGTCAGGGCACAGTGGGAGTGTCTCTCACAGAGTTCTCTCTAGCAAGTTTACTGGGCAACTCTATGAGCTTCAGCTCCTATCGTGTGCCTGTCTAGCAAAACATGAATTGTTCGTTTGATTGTGTTTTTAAATATCCCGCACCATTTCCAGTTGTGCCTTGGCTGCCTCTTTCCACAAAGATGCCGCTGCACTCAGCTCCTGAAGCCTGTCAACTCTACCCCTCCAAGCTCATGCCACTACGAAGATTTCCTCCCTAGCTGGCAGGACCTCTGCTGGCAACACACATCGCCTGCTCTTCTTGGTTGCGGGCCTCAGTCACCAGAGGCGCCCGCAACGCAGGGACGCCTCCTCACCTCCCTCCCCGCCGCGGCGAAGCGGCGTTGTTATTCTGGTTGCATATTTTGGCTTGTTCCCGAGCACATGCTTTGCAGATTAGCCTGTTTGTACAGCCAATTGAACATGTGCTCCATTAAAAATTAAAGCATCCTGTTTTGAGGACAGAACAGGAGACATCAGCTGCCATCTCACAGCAGACATGGGAGGCCCCTTGAGCCCATTACCATAGGTTACAGCAAATGTTAATATGTGCCAACGCCGTTAAATAATGCAGTTCGTACAGATGGCTGCTACTACATCGACTCACAGATGTGGCTTCCAGTCCCCGAGGTTGCCGTATCACAGGAGTTGTCGGGAACAGTCAGATTTGATGTTGACGGTAGCAATCAACATTTTTGTGTGCTGGGGGGGGGGGCTTCTTTATCCTTTTATCCGTTTGCCAGACGTACCAGCCAAAGGAGAAATGATGACTGTGTAATACGGAGAGGATGCAACCCGGGAACACGTTGAATGCTAGAAGCACTGAGATAGAGCAGTGGCCCGGCTGTTTTAAGGCAGGGAAGGATGGAGCGGGATAGCATCTCCTTTGCATGCAGAAGGTCCCTGGTTCGACCCCCAGGTTCTCCAAGCAAGACTGGGCATGTCCCATTTCCAAAATCCCGGAGAGTGGCTGCCAATGCATATCTTGTCATAAGCAATGCCAGCTGTTGGCGATCACAACAAGACCTGTGCCAGCAGCTGGTGGTTCCAAGAAGCTGGGGAAGAGACTGACCATCACTGCCCTCCCCAAGATTTGTCTTTTGCTGCCATCAGCCTCTTCTGGAGTAAGGATATGGGAGCCAGCTGCATGTCCCCCAACCTGGTGAGAGCAACCTCTCTCCTTAAGGCAGGTTCCTTGGAGTACAGGAAGACCAGTACCAAAAACTTTAATTCAATTAGCTCTTGTTTTGCTTAGTATTTATGTACTTAAAACCTTGTTGGTGCTGTTTCTAAAATTGAATTTATTCTGCCTTTGCTAAACTGCTGATTTTTGACATTTTTCAAATTGCTGACATGCTCTGTAGTTTGTGTATTTGTGTTTTGGATGTTTGCTGCTTTGGGGAAAGTAGCATATAAGTAATTTCAATCCATCCATCCATCAGGCAAGTGAGAGGGTGTTATTGCACTCAGTTCCTGCTTGTGGGCTACACCTATGGCTCTGGTTGGCCACTGGGAGAACAGGATGCTGGACGACAAATGGGTCATTGGCCTGATCCAGCAGGCTCTTCTTATGCTCTTAACTATGGAATTGGTTTGGATTTTGCTTTATGCAAAAGATAACAGAGATGTCACCAGCCTGCCCTTATGCAAGATAATTTATGGATAATAAATTGTCCCAGTTAATTTATGTCCTCTTTGGGGACTCCATCCTCTTAGGTTCATCCATAATTGTTTGCCACTTCCTCAGGGATACATCTACCTTTCCACAGATGGGAAGAGGCAACAGCTTAGTGGGTGAGCATATTATTTGTGTGCAGAAGATCACAGGGTTTGCCCAGCTTCAAGTCAGGTGCTGAGTATCCAAATAATATATAGACAATACTGCTTGCTGCTCAGCCACAGTAAGAGGCAGGCAGAAGGTCAGAGGTTCAGCTTCCAGAACTTCAAGTAAAACAACTCTGCAGTAACTTGACTGGAAAAGACCTTTTGGAGTTTCCGGCTGCTATCCAGAGTAGACAAATGTGGGCTAGATTACTTGAGTACTTTTAATTCTCTCAAATGTAACTGTCCTTGATGGATGGAATTGACTCAACATATTAACATGCCGACACATTTGCAGTGGACTATCTTGGCTTCTGGGAAGGCCAAGCTTGGGAATGTCAGGTGTGATTCGTAGGAATGGGCAAATTTGTCCATTTCAGTGTATCTCCATTTCCTGTTTTTCCAATCTTAAGTTAAGGTCTCCACATTTCCACACTGATAATTCTTCTCTCTCTCTCTCTCTCTCTCTCTCTCTCTCTCTCTCTCTCTCTCTTTAAAAAATTAGCATTTTAGTGCTAAATTATTCTGATACGCATATGATTGCAAGCAGTTTTGCCTAATAAGCACATTTTTATGTTGGTTTCACCAATTCATGCATTTTTATACCCACTTTACCTAGGGCTGCCATACGTCTAGGTTTTCCAGGGCTGTCAAATTGGGCTGTCAAAACGGCATCTGGGCAGATTTTCATTGAAATTGGCAAAAAATCAGACCTATAACTAGTACGGTGATTTATTATATATATATAAATAATATATTTTATAAAATAAATAAAAGCGCTCAACAACTCTTGCACCCAAGATTGGGAGGTGGCACACAGTGTGCATGTGACATCATGTTTGTGACACGTGCCATGCATGTGTGATGTCTTGCATCCAAGCACACACAAGTGGTGTCATGTGAGCATCACATGATGTGCACATGATAGCACATCATTAGAAGGAGGCCGAGTGTGGAGCTCAGTGCAGTACAGCTTCCTTTCTTTTGCTCAGGAGGAGCCAGCCATTGAACAGTGCCATGCTCGGCCTTCTCCGCCCCATCAACATCGAGGGGCCCAGCTCCCTGACAGCGGATATGGAGGGGGTTGAATACACTTCCACCTGTAGGAGTTGGCGTACCTTCTCAGTATATGCATTTTTTGCACAGTTGTTGGTTGGGGAACTACATTGCAATTCCAAGAAGTTTGGATTTTCACAGACGGCTGTGTTTCGGTTCTCATATTATTTTGGAAAGTGTGAATTAGACAGATTCACTTTTTAAATGGGACCTGAAGTGGATTTCTCCCCGATCCCTAGTGATTTATAAAAGTCAGAGTAGGGGGTATGGAGATGCATGCTGCTTCTCTTTCTCACTTTGAGTTGATCATCAATTCTACTACGAAGTTTCCTGTAGGTTACTGGGAAGACTCTCCTGCATTTCATGGGCCAGTGTGGTGTAGTGGTTAAGAGCGGTAGACTCCTAATCTGGGGAACCGAGTTCGCGTCTCCGCTTCTTCACATGCAGCTGCTGGGTGACCTTGGGCTAGTCACACTTCTCTGAAGTCTCTCAGCCCCACCCACCTCACAGGGTGTCTGTTGTGGGGGAGGAGGGGAAAGGAGATTGTTAGCCGCTTTGAGACTCCATTGGGTAGTGATAAAGCGGGATATCAAATCCAAACTCTTCTTCTTCTTCTTCTTCTTCTTCTTCTTCTTCTTCTTCTTCTTCTTCTTCTTCTTCTTCTTCTTCTTCTTCTTCTTCTTCGTCTGCATGTGGGCCAGGCAGGGGAATGAGTTTGATAACCTGCTGGGCCACTTGCGGCTTTTGGCCTACAAAACAATGAATCAATCAACCATGATATTTGTACACCGGCTTTCCAAAGTTAAAACCATGCTCAAGGCGGCTTGCAACATGTAAAATATTAAATACTTCCAAACATAACAAAATAGTCATAAACTATTACTAAAACTTCAAAATGTACACACTGAACAATTTTCACATAAATCAGAAGGTCTAAAATAAAGATGCAAAAAAATAATATAAGTAACAGCAACAACCCGTCCCAACAGAACCCACTAAAAAATACCCCTGCCCAAGAGTCTGTTCAGCAGCCTCAGTTTTTGTAGCTGGAGTCAGTCCAGACCCTGCACTCCCAGGTCAGGTGGGGGAAAGCCTGCAAGGCAGGAAGCAGCTCTTCCCAGGACTCACAGCCAAAGTGATCTCTGGCCTCTTCAGCAGCCTCAGCGTATTTTATCTGGAGTCAGTCCGAGTTCCACCCCCCCCCCAAGCCAGGTGGAAAGAAGGCTGCCTTTGAGGCCATTGCCATCCACAAGGACTGAATGCAGAAAGAGAAAAAACAAGCTGCCTTGCCCCCAACCCTTTCGTGACATTTCTCTCAAAGGCACTGCTGTGAACGCACATCTTGCAAGGAAAATCAGGAGCCAGTTTGGAACGCTGACAAAAATGGGGATCACTTTGTTCCAAACGATCCAGTCGCTGATCAAATGAAGGGGAAGAGATCACACTTCACTAGTTTCAAAAAGAATTTTGCTGCCTTTATAGTTTCCCTTTCTGTGTTGTGTCTTCTTTCATTGTAAGCCTGAGGGCAGGGGATGCCTCCTTTGTACTGATATGTAAGCCACTCCAGCAGCCCCTCTCTTCCTGCTTTTTGACTGAAGATTTAAATATTTAGTTGTATAATTGCATGCAATAAATATTTATGTATTTGCATAAATACATAGCTAAATGAGTTGTGGGGATCTCTGTTCGGAGGGCTGTCCAGTAGTAGGCTTGCCATATTTTGAAGAGCAAAAAGAGGGCGCTATGACGGCCATTCAAAGCAAATAAATGCAATCTGTCTCAAATTTTACTCCTGGAAAAGTGGACGTGTCCTGGAAAAAAGGGACACATGGCAACCCTATCTGTGCACAGGATTCATGCAAAGAGGGAGTCTCAAACCAAACTGGCCTGATTCTGGCACGAACCAGGGCTGTCAGTAGAGGGGCAATTGGCAGGATGGACAAACAGGCATCTTCTGCAAGAAGCTGTGCAGGAATGGATGGTTAACGATGGCTGCTAGCCAAGATGTCTATGCTCTTCTGCCATAGTTGGAGGCAACAATGCTTCTGAATACCAGTTGCTGGGGCTTTAAAACTCTTGTTTATAACTCGACTCAGGAAATCATATAACCAACATTCCTAAGTCTGATTAATACATGAAGGGGTTAATACCATAGAACAGGCTGTCCTGCCAGGTTTAGCTGTGTCCACTTCCGCTCACTTGGGTGGAACTGAGTAATCAAGCCTATTGTTGTAACTTCCTCCCCCAGGTGGGCCCTTTCCTACATCACAGGACTTCTAACCATGGGTGTATATGGCACTGAGGGATAGCCATTTGCATTCCCCAGAGTGCCTGATGTGGTATGATTCTGGGGCATTGCTAGAAATTAAAATAGCTGCCCACTATCAGTCATGCAACCACATGGGGAGGCAGAGCAGTTATCAGTTCCTGTGGGTCCTTTGGAGGCACTGAGGTCTTAGCACCTACTTGACTCTGCCAAGTGATCAATTCTGAGCATTTGTAGAATGGTGATGGTGGTGGGAGGAGAGAGGAGGGCACAGCAGTTTAAGAAGGGCATAGGCAAACTGGAACATGCCCACAGCAGGGTGTCAAAGATGGTGATGGACCTGGAGACCAAGTCCTAAACGGAGGTGCATGTGGTGAACATGGAGACAGCCAATGTGACACCCAAATATGTGATAGCCTGACATATACCGCAGAAGATGGAGTATTCCCCCTCCGCCACTTCAGAAGGTGTCAGGGACTAGAC
Organism: Zootoca vivipara; assembly: GCF_963506605.1. Classification (NCBI taxonomy): domain Eukaryota; kingdom Metazoa; phylum Chordata; class Lepidosauria; order Squamata; family Lacertidae; genus Zootoca; species Zootoca vivipara. The sequence continues at coordinate 10,782,402 of NC_083290.1, read as the reverse complement.
TGAGGGGGGCAAGACTGAGGAGGAATGGTGTAGACCGCCCTCCCTCCTCCTGAACTTCCTATAGAAGAGGAAGGCAGTACAGTCGTACCTTGGTTGCTGAATACATTGGAACTCGTATGTTTGGCTCCCGAATGATCGAAAACTGGAAGTGAGTGTTCCGAATGATTTTCGGAAGCTGGACGTCTGGCACAGCTTCTGCAGCTTCCGGCAGCCAATCAGAAGCCATGCATTGGTTCCCGAACGTTTTGGAAGCCGAATGGACTTCCGGGATGGATTCCGTTTGACTTCCAAGGTACAACTGTTTTGAATTACAGTGGTGGTTTGAGGAAGGTCACAGCTCAGAGACAGGTGAACAGAGGAGTTGGGATGTGTTGGGAGGAGAGAAGGGAAAGCAGAGACAGACATGTTATCACTGGAGAGCATTTCTGACCCCCCCCCTTCTCCCACAACTCAACGTGCATTGAAAGTTGAAGAGTGAACGACTCAGAGGCAATTAGCCCCTGGCGGCCACCGTAAGGGGAAGTGCTGTTGCTAGGAAGGGAAGGGGGAGGAGATCACTTGGAGCAACTCCATTTTTAGGAAGGCTGCATTCCTTCATTGTTCTCTGTGAATCATTGAATGAATAACTTGGTAAGAACTCTTACATTTTCTCTGATTCTGGGCTGCTCCATGGGAGGGAGCTGATTTTACTCAAAGCCTGACAGACACAATGGATGGAAAAACAAGTTCAAATGATGAGAAAGGGAATTTTGTCTGAATGTTAGGAAGAATGTGTTGATCTTACAATGGACATAACACCTTCTCACTGACTTGGAAGGTGGTAGACTCTCCTTCAATAGAGGTTTTTTAAGCAGGTTCTGAAGGGCCACCAGAGTGGATATGCCTCCATTTGCAGAGGGTTGGTTTTCTGATGTCTCTTGTTATGAATCTATGATAGCTGAGGCCAATTCCAGGGGAACGAGTTCCAGATGTGGTTTCAGAAGTTTTCCATGTTAAATCAGAATGTTGGCAGAGTTGAAAGTGCAGGCTGAGTGAACCTGTTAAACAACAGCGGGACAGAGCCAGGGAAATCCACTTTCCCCTGTCATTAAGACGTGTTTGCAAAGACAAATAGGGAATTGTGGGCGCCACTTTATTTTCTGTGCCTCGAATCTTACAACTCCTATTTGAATGGCTTTCCAACAGGCCAGCTGTAGATAATGATCTCCTTTTTAAAAGAAAAAGAAAAAGAAACACTTTTGTGCTACTATCAGGGGAAAGTAACCTTTTGAAAAATGTTTTGAAAGCATTTATCTCTTAAGCATATGGCCCTGCTGGGGTGAAGGTTGAGCTGCATTGGTGTTTAATCCTTTCTGCCTTATCTTCAGAAGCTAGCTCAGCATATCTACCACCCCAGAAAAACCAACAACAGAAGGTGATAGTGGAAGGAATTTGGAGGAGCAACTCCCTTGGGGGAAAAAAAGGCAAGGGAAAATCTTCCTTGTGATACGAGAAAGAGGAATTGGAAAGCATATTTAATAAGAATTTGATGATCTACATCAATCTCCTCCTACCTGGTGCCTTCCAGATTTCTTGGGCTGCAGCTTCCATCAGCCCCTGCCAGCATGATCAACAGGGACTGATGGGAGTTGTAGTCCAAAGAACAGTGGTGGGTGCTGTCCCTTGAGGTAAGGCAGAAAGCAGGGAGCCCAAATGTAGGGGGCACCAGAGCCAAAGACAGCCAGAGCCATAGGAGTCAACTCCAGGGGGCCGGGGGTGCTTCAGCACCCACAACAATACAGTTGTGGGGGCCAGGCATCCCCAAAGTCGGTGAGCAAAGCCGGAGAGAGGCAGCCAGCCTTTGCAGTGCTGCCTCCGAGAGAAAAGCAATTCAGCTCTGCCTTCCACAGCCAGCCAGTGAGGCACCTTTTGGGGGGGGGGCTCAGACGCGGAGGCAAAGTCTCTCTGCCTCTGAGTCCAAGCCCCTCTCTGTGAAAAAGGGTGCCTTGTGCAGGAGGTATTGCATGCCTGCGGTACAGCGGCGGGACCCCACAATCCTGAGCGCAATATGTCCTCCTTATTCACCCCCGCTGTATTTTACAATGGCAACACCGAGGGCTTTTCCACCCTTCTGCTTGTCCTGTTCCTAGAAAGCACTGGTTTGAGTGGCTTCCCACTTGACCTAGGTTTCCTAAACACGGGTTTGAGCCCTGCTCCCATTGTCCCGCTCCTTTCCCAGGGAAAACATGCTCTTTAGTGCTAAATCAGAGCAAACATCCATCTGGAGAATACCTGAACTGCCGTTTACTCCAGTTGATTGCTAAAGAGTGGTTTTCCGTGGGGGAGAGCAGCAGGGGGAAAAGGAAGTGTGGGTGAGCTCTGAGATTAAAGCTGAAAGGCTAAACTGATTGCAAATAAGAAGGAGGGAACGTCGAGGCTGTCTGGGAGTAGGCAGAGGTTGCTGGGGCAGTGCCCCATTTGTCCAAATGGACCAGCCTCCACTGCCAAGGCGTCTGGTGGGTCTAAGGCTGGTTTGCATAATACCTCCATTGACGTGTTGGCTGCCGTCTCCGCATTACATCCCTCCTCCTGATTTCTCAACCACTGTCTTTCACTGTCAGTTCTAATAAAGCGTGCTGGTCAGCTTAAACTCCCTGGGAATGCAGAGCCATGCTGTGTGAACTGCATCCGCCTGAGGCGCCTCATGCATGATTTAATGTGCTTTGTAAATGTCAATAGGTGGGGAAAGCGCTCGGCTCCTCGCAGATTTCCTCAAATCCTCGCAGACGCGTCTGTCGATTATGTATTAAAAAAAACCCACTGCAGCTTTCTTTCCAAGGCTGGTCCAGTGCAACACCTGCCTAACATGAGGGGTTGTGTGTGTGTGTGTGTGTGTGTGTGTGTGCTTTTCTGTGGAGGACATGCTAAGCAATTGCCGGGAGCGAAATATTGGCAGATTTTAAACTTGTGCCCACCAGCCAATGGGATGCTTTCTTCAGAGCACCTTAGTTCCCATGAAAGACTTGTGTGATGCTCTCTGGACTCTTTGACATCCTTCAAGTGTTTTGCTTCCGTGCTTTAAATTCATTCAAAGGAGCTTCCCACCCCTAATTTATTTTGAAATGGGAGGTCAGTTTAATTCTGCTGGAGGAAGCATTGTCTTCGGTTCTACTGGGATTACCAGTCTCAGCTCCCCAGTCCCTGATTCCCCATAACCTATGGCAGGCATAGGCAAACTCGGCCCTCCAGATGTTTTGGCACTACAACCCCCATCATCCCTAGCTAACAGGACCAGTGGTCAGGGATGATGGGAGTTGTAGTCCCAAAACATCTGGAGGGCCGAGTTTGCCGATGCCTGACCTATGCTTTGGCATTTTTAACTGAAAAGTCCTTCACCTAAGCCCAAATAAGATGAATTACCTTAAGCAAATGAATAGAAAGTCAATTTCCTGTCAATGCTGGTTTGGTTTATTATTATTATTATTGTTATTATTATTATTATTATTATTATTATTATTACTACTATTTGTTAGTTCTTTGGTGCAGAGGTGCATTCTCTTGTCATTTTAAGAGTGCCGCACACATAATAATAATAATAATAATAATAATAATAATAATAATAATAATATTTATTTATTTATTTATACCCCGCCCATCTGGCTGGGTTTCCCCAGCCATTCTGGGTGGCTTCCAACAGAAAAATAAAATACTGTAATCTATTAAACATTAAAAGCCTCCCTAAACAGGGCTGCCTTCAGCAATAAGTACAGCAACACTACGAACGACAACAACAGTGTGACAGCAGCATTGTATTTTAGAAATGTACTGTACACATTTATACATTTTTAAAAAGTTGATTTTAAACTGCAGTGTAATAGAATCCCACAATGGCTGGTTCAGACACCTTTACTGCCACTTTTATACTTAAAACTGTTGTATGTGTGTTTCTGTATTATTATTATTTTTGGGACACTTGGCAGGTATGGAGCAGTAATATCATTATTATCATTAGCATCATGAACATAACCTGAATTAATACAAGTAAGTCATCAATGAGGACCTAGGGATAAACTGCCCCTTAATGTTTTGGTGTCCATTTCTAAGGCTTTTAGGTTGGTTAGGGGGCTGGTTAAAGAGCAGCCACATAAAAAGATGGGAGTGCCCATTTGTGGCAGAAAACGTCCTGGAACAACACAACTTTCCAGGGCATTCTGGGAAAATAAAATAGCAACCATCAAGAGCCGGCAAGCAGCCAAAGAAAATCAATTTCCCAAAAGGACTGGGAAATGGGGACAAATGTGAGTTGTGAGAAGCAAATCCATTCTTAGTATACCCATTTCGGAAGGAATGGAAATTGAACCAAACGGAGAACCCCTATTTGGTTCCATCTTTCATTTGTCCCCAAACAGACGCATACCCCCCAACACAGAATTTCATGGGCTGATCCACTGGTGGCTGGATAGGCAGACGTCGGGTGTCAAACCAGATAGTCTTTTGATGTGTGAACATCAGTTGCCCTTCAATAACTTCCAGAGGCGATGCAGAATTTGTTTGTAGCATTTGCTTTCCTGCCCCAATCCCCACTCGCTCACGCCAGTGCTGTGCAATCAGTCCTAACTTGCAGCCCGAGTAATCTGATCAGCAATGCTTCTTTCTAAATGGAGGGCTCTGCTTTGGCCTCTGTTGAGAGGGTGACAGCTGTCAGCTACAGATAGTAGCCTACAGATCCTGGCTGCTAAAACCCACTCATTCATTCCTGCCACAGATCATTGCCCACAGCTGGAAGCCTTGCTTTTTACAGACTGCCGATTAGCTGCCAAAGGATCTACATACTGTATTAGCAAGGTCAGCCACTGAGATAAAGGCTAAAGCCTTCATCCATCTCAACTTTTTTTTTTATCAGATAGCCTTGTGGAATAACTGCTTCTTGGGATGTTGCTTCTCCTTGCCTCTCTCCTCCCCCTTTCCCAGGAGCTGTTATAATATCTCTGTGTCATTGCATGGAAGAAAATGGGTTCTTCTTTTCAAATGATGCATGGTACAGTAGAAGATGCTGGCGCTTCTTCTTTGTCACAAAGAAAAATTATGAAGTTGGAGGAAGGGTTGTAGCTCAGTAGTGTGGAGCATTTGCTCTACATGCAGAAGGTCTCAGGTTCAATCCTTGGCATCTACAGCTAGTACTGGTCATGTCCCCTTCTGAAATCCTTGAGAGCTGCTGCCAGTCAGTGTAGACCAGTGATGGGCAACCTTTTGAGCTTGGTGTGTCAAAATTCGCCAAAAAAACGAGCATAACTCGGGCGGGTGGTGTGTCACTTCGAGAAAAAAACCATAATTTCGCGATATTTATAGTGTAAATAACAAAAATGTATAATTGTAATATATAACTGTATTTAATAAACCAAAAACTAATTATTTAACCAAACCAAACCAAAAACCCCTCATTTATCACAAAGTGCCCAGAGTTGTTGAGCATTTTGGGGGGAGCTGGTGACCAAAGTTTTGGAGGTTTTTTGGGGGGTGCAAAAGTTGCTTTGCGTTTTTTTGGGGGAAAGAAAACAGAAATAAATGATGAATAATACCTTCGCTGGAACTAACACGCAGCACCGACATAGTCTGCCAAAGCGCCAAAAAACCCCAGCACAGAACAGGTTAAAAAATGAACCTGTTACACCCAATCATCGTCTGCCAAAGCTCCAGAAAAAACAGCACAGAAAGGGTTAAAAACCAATCTCTGGCTACCACCACCACCACCACCAACAACAACAACAACAACAACAAAGAATTCGAGTTTTAACAGCGGAGACGAGCTGTAGTGTGAGGAGGAGCGGGAGAACAAATAGGGGGCGGGGACAACAACAGCGCGAATGGGCCGATGGGGCACGCATCAGCAGTGAGGGCTCTGCGTGTCACGTCTGACACGCGTGTCATAAGTTCACCATCACAGGTGTTGATAGTACTGAGCTTGATGGACCAATGGCCTGGCTCATTATAAGGCAGCTTCCTATGTTCCTGTTGGCCAGTGTTGGATTTAATACATGTGACCAGCTTTCCACGTCACATAATTGGAATCTAACCCTGATATTACAGGTACTTTTGTCTTCTGAAATACAAAGCTGGCTCAGCCAAAGAAGAGATTGAGAACTATGTGGGATGGCAAGTGGTTGCACAGCCAACGCAGGAGTGAGGAACGTTTGGCCTTCCAGATGTTGCTGAACTACAAATCCCAGCAGCTCCAGCGAACATGGTCAATAGCCTGAAATGATGGTCGGTGCAGTTCAGCAACATCTGGAGTACCAGCACTTAGAGCGCAACTATGCTCCAATGGATTGCAGGAATTGATCTGTTTGATCAGGACTTTTAGAAGGTTGAGGGCTATGGACACTTGAGGAATGCAATCTTTATGAATTCCAATATGAATTGACCTAACTGCCCACTTCAGCTTATGTGCAGATTCCTGGAACTCCTTTATTCACTGGCTTTTGTTCTCATACTTTTCCCAGCTCAAAAATACATTAAAAAAACATTATTAGATATAAGAATTTTTTTAAGGATAAAATGTTATTACACTGTGGCTAGACTGCTGATGGGGGGGACAGGCTATTGCCAGCAAATAACTGTAGTTCTCAAAAGCGCACACTGGCTGCCCAGTGCTACTTCGCCAAGTTCAAGGTTTGTGTATTAATTTACAAGGTCTTGAACAACTTGGTTCCAGGATACCTGAAGGACTGCCTTATCCTTATGTCCTTGCCAGATCACTGGAGTATTTGTAGGACTGACAGTTGATGGTCCCCCATGGTTTGCATGTTCCTCGTATCCACATGCTGCATTTAGTATTGTGGGCCTAATTTTACAAAACTCCCTTCCAGTGGAGGTCAGACAGGCCCTCTCCATGTTGAACTTCCAGTGCTTGCTGAAGACTCCTCCTCCTCCTCCTCCTCCTCCTCCTCCTCCTCCTCCTCCTCCTCCTCCTCCTCCTCCTCCTCCTCCTCCTCCCATAGCTGCCAAGTTTTCCCTTTTCTCGCGAGGAACCTATTCAGCATAAGGGAAAATCCCTTTAAAAAAGGGATAACTTGGCAGCTATGCCTCCTCCTCTTTCTCCTCCTCCTCTTTCTTCTCCTTCTCCTTCTTCTCCTTCTCCTCCTTTTTCTTCCAGTGGTTTTTTATTTATTTTAAAATTGAACTCCAATGCTATCATCTTAATTCAGGTTTAGTCTTATTGCATTGCGCCCCTTGCACACCACATGGAGATGATTGTGTTTAAGCGGGTGTACAAATAGTTGCAAATAATTAAGTAAAAAATAAGTATTCAAATGGGAGTCTGTGTGCTTTTCTTTACATTTCTGACTTATTCAGATATGGGAGACAGGACTTATGGGCAGACAAATGCTAAGGTTAGTCTAGACTGATTTGCCTGTGCAACTTTCAGACTCTGCTTGCTATCCATGTTGCCCACAGATTGTCTCCGATAAGCATATTTACACCATGCACACATACACATGTTACTGATGTTCCACTATGGTCTAGAATGTCCAGGTGAATTTGTTGGTGGGGAGGATGTTGAGCATGGCAATTCAATTCTCTTCCAGTTTTAAGACTCTGTAAAATAGGGTGTTTGATTTCTCCGCAACGGGGTGGGAATATCTCCCTAGGAAACTGATGTCATGCCACTTGGCTTTCAAGGTCATCTAGCTTTCTACATTGTTTCAACATTTTCATGAAAATCAATGGCTCAGCTCACAGGCATTTTGATAGCCTACCCCACCAGTCGGTCTTGCTTGGCCTGTGCTAAACAGAGTTCAAAATTCTCTACACTGAGATCCCTGGAAATGATGTAAATCTTTCTCTGAACAACTTTGAACTCTGATAACTAGATGGGTCCATCCATACAGATCACCAAGTAGAATAATAATTCTGCTTATTATCTAAGTGGAATGGAGAATAAGTTGGTGTCAGCCCAGATAGTGGTTTTTGTTTGGTTTGGTTTTGAAGGCACATCTCTGCCTTTATTTATACATACGGCGAATATAAGGCCTGGGAGGGACCCTAGCTCAGTGGTACAGTACATCATTGGCATGCCATAGATCCAAGCATGCCATAGTTCCATCCATAGCATCTCTAGGTAAGGCTCTAAAAGACTACTGTCCAAAACCTTAAGGTGCCAGCAACCTTCCCCAACCTTGTGCTCTCCAAATGTTTTGGATTACTAGTTCCACCAGTTCCAGCAGTCAAGGATCATGGGAGTTTTGATCCAATAGCCAGGCTGCGGAAGGTTGGTATATAGGCAATCCTGATCTAGATGGACCAGCCGTCTGACCCAGGTTAAGGGAACTTCTGAGATCCAAATCTGTCCCAAGTAGGCAATGGTCAAGCGGGCCAGCGGAAGACGAAAATGTCTAACAGGCTACTGATTTCGAATGAGATATTGTGACTCTGCATTGCTGTTCTTGCCTTGTTCCAGTCCTTCTGTGCTTATCCTCCCCCTTGATCCTGAGAGTGCCAATATACTTTTACTTCAGAGGATTCTGGGTGAGGCCATTGCTACAAGTGCTAAGATATCCTATTCATTGCTGGGCACCTTTTCTGAGCATGTCTTCCTGTCCTTACTTTCTTCGTGTTCAACCAATCTCCTAGTTTTTGTTTCCCCCCAAAATGTGAGGGCTCCCGACTCCAAATCCCATTTACTTCTTTCATTTTCCTTTCGATGCTGCTTTCGAAGGCACCACCCTCTTATCTCTCTCTCCCTAAATAGCTCAATCTGCAAACAAGATGGAACACATCCTGACATTTCCTCTGCTTCTCCCCTGCCTCTCTCAGCTTTCTGATTCCTCATCAAGCCTATGCCTCCACCTCATTGTTTCTGCTTTATCTCTGTATGCCAGGAGAAGAGATGTGTTCTCCAAACTGCCCTTGTTTATTGCCGGGGAAGTCCTTTCTCCCCACATACCTCCTCACTCTTCTCTCTCTCGCTTGGCCTGTTCATGGTCTAGCTGGCAGTAGAAATTGTACCCCAAGGAGTCCTAACTGCTGGCAAGATTTGGCGTCATGATGTCATAATATGATGTCACTAGTAAGTGAAGTAAGAATGAGGGAAATGCTTCCTGCCCTCACCCGAGAGACTAACAAGGGAGGGAAATGGCACCTTCCAACACTCGACAGCACGTTCATCACCGTGAAATCATTGAAATGCCAAAAAAAGTTGTATCCTGTGAATAGGGAGATAGAAGAGCTAGGGAGAATAGGAGCAAATTCCTAGGGGCCGAGGTCCCTTCAGTCCCCCAATAAAATATTTGAGGGATCTGGGGGCTCCCAAAACTGATGGACATCACCATTCAAATGCTGTCTCTCTGTGTGACCTGTGATCAGTTATGAGGGGGCAGGGCTTACCTGCCCCCCCCAATATTTTATTCAAGTTGGTACCACTGCTAGGGAGCATTTTGCCAAAGCACTGCTTCGAATATTCTGTGGTCTTGGTTCGAGAGAGAAAAAAAAATTATGTCATTGTATGTATCACCTTACATGTTGCTGAAATGGTTAGGATCTTATAAGACAGTTGATTATCTACATGTATGTGTCTGTGTTGTGTGTGTGCGTGTGCGTGCGTGTGCACACAACACACACACTCACACTCCCAAGCACAAAGGAAAGAGGGTGGAGCGGTGGAGAAAAAAACCCAAGTGCTGAAATATTACTCCTTAAAACATATCCAAAGACATAATAAAGCATTAAAGTGAAAATATTGTTGAGACAGCTTTCATTATGCTTGTTCCAGGGCTCATTATGACTTAAATAAAAGTGACTGAGCAAAGGAGACATAACTATATAAGCGCTGAATTTCTATTATGCTGCGAAAGGCCTTGAAGTTTTCTGTCAGTGTCAGGACATAGGGGCTGGTTTCAACCAAAGGTCAGAATCGGCACCGTGCTGAAGGCATTGAAAAGTGTTGCTCCTTCTTTTATGGCCTGCTGACACTCTTGGGCATTGATCTGAAAACCTCGGCGTGGGTATGGGAGGTGGGAAGCAGGCTTACCAGGGCTGAAGGGCCCCCGTTGAATTGGCTGGGATTTGTGCAGCAGACGTACTTGGGCCATTGTGCTTCTGAGAAGTTCTAGGCTTCTCCTTCTCCTTCTTCTCTCTCCCTTTTTCTTGTGCTCTTGAGGGAGATTAATATTTCAGCTATTCCGTTTTGTTCAGGGCTCCTAAACGCATTCGGAATGAAAAGAGAGGTTAAAAGAGGGTCTCCGGGAACGGCTAGCTTCAGAGAGACTAGATCATTTCATGAAGGGAAATCAATTAAAAAAGGTTGACTGTGAACATTTATCCATTTAGCTCAGCTGCTATTGAATTTTCATGATGGACTTCGACTCTTCGGAGAGTGCCGAGTTAATGGCAATTGTTCCTTTCTCTTCAAAATTTATTATCTGGTTTATTCAATGGAAAACACTCCATCAAACCGGAGAGAGGCCTAAAGTCTATTGATAGGTTTGTCTGTGTGGGGTTGGAAACGGGGCGGTTTGTCGCAGATGTCCAGCCTTTGAAAGGAAATTAAACAAGTATCTCATTACAGAACGCTTCAGCGGTCCCTGGAGGTGGCCTTAGAGGCAGCCGATTTAATGAGCTGGGAATCTCAAACCCTGCCAAAGTTTGCCCCGGCCTGTCTTTCTGGAAAAGTCCCCCTATTTAGGTCCACTCAAGCAGAGGAGAATAGCACCCCGCTGCTTCCTCTCTTTCAACTCCAAAGGTGGGGGATAATGCTTCTTTTCCCTCCCCACCCTCCCACCCCCTCCACCCTTGTGCCATGCATGCAGAGGAATTATGTGTGCTAATTTGATTAGGGGGAGATTTGATTAACTGGAAAATGAGGGCTTTGCTAAGACTTTCACACGCTTAATTTATCCCTCGCAAAAGGAGACGCAACATTGTATCATGAAACTCAGGAAGGCATATGGGAACCCTATTCAGGAGAAAAGGCAGCTTTTCAGGGCCCTCAATATCGGGGATTGCCATGGTTCATATTGCGATAATCAGTTTAGAGCATTTGCTTTGCTGTAGAATACAAATTGCATTTGGCATTGCCGGTTAAACGGTTCAAAGAATAATGAGATTAATATAGTAGGGAACTTAGCTGAGCAAAATGTCCTCCTCTCTCTCTCTCTCTCTCTCTCTCTCTCTCTCTCTCTCTCTCTCTCTCTCTCTCTCTCTCTCCCTCCCCCATAACTTTTTTCAACGGAGAGGTGTTTGCAGGGGAGGAGGGTCTTGGGTAGTATCCCTACCCAGGATGTGTGCATTACATCTTGAGGCCTGCAAGCTCCTTGACTTAATTATCTTCGTAAACAAGGAGCCTCAGTCCAATGCTTTCTTTAGACTTGCAAGAAAATATTGTTAAAATGAGCATATATACAGTATTAAAATGAGCATATATACAGTATTTTTTTAATGAGGGTGAAAGAGGAGAGCGCAAAATATGGTCTGAAGCTCAACATCAAAAAAACCCAAGATCATGGCCACTGGTCCCATCACCTCCTGGCAAATAGAAGGGGAAGAAATGGAGGCAGTGAGAGATTTTACTTTCTTGGGCTCCTTGATCACTGCAGATGGTGACAGCAGTCACGAAATTAAAAGACGCCTGCTTCTTGGGAGAAAAGCAATGACAAACCTAGACAGTATCTTAAAAAGTAGAGACATCACCTTGCCTACAAAGGTTCGTCCAGTTAAAGCTATGGTTTTCCCAGTAGTGATGTATGGAAGTGAGAGCTGGATCATAAAAGTGTCATCCCCTTCTCCTTGTGCCCTCAATCTTTCCCAACATCAGGGTCTTTCCCAGGGAGTCTTCTCTTCTCATGAGGTGGCCAAAGTATTGGAGCCTCAGCTTCAGGATCTGTCCTTCCAGTGAGCACTCAGGGCTGATTTCCTTCAGAATGGATAGGTTTGATCTTCTTGCGGTCCATGGGACTCTCAAGAGTCTCCTCCAGCACCATAATTCAAAAGCATCAATCCTTCGGCGATCAGCCTTCTTTATGTTCCAGCTCTCACTTCCATACATCACTACTGGGAAAAGTTAAGACTTCTTTTTTTTATTAACTACCAATTTTCAGACAGCAGATTGCATTTTTAATATAGGGATTTTTAGACCTGGTTCATACATAATAGAAAAATTATAGTTTTCTTCCACATGAATGAACCCTCCGGACTTATGCCCTACTGCCTCCCCTATCTTCCTCTTTCACAGAGCAGAGGAGGATGTTTGCAGCATTTGCTTTCAGTTAAACAAGTGGTGGGGGAACTCTCCGTCCCACAGAGCCTCCTCATTTGACCCATGAGGCAGTTTCTGCCTAGCCAGGCCCACTTGCCCTACACCTGATGGCAGGTGTCAGGATATGGTAGAGGTGGGGAAAGTTCAGAAGAGGGCAACCAGAACGCTCAAGGGGATGAAGCAGCTCCCCCCATGGGAAAAGTTTGCAGTGTTTGATGCTTTCCAGTTTAAAAGGTGAGTAAGATGCGAGCTTATAAAATTTTGCATGACACAGAGAAAATGGAAAGGGAAAAGTAGCCATTGATATCCTTTATCCTCCATGAATCCTTTTTTTAAAAAGGATTCCCACTGCCTCCTGTGGGAGCGAGTTCTATAGTTTAACTGTACACCATGTGAAGAATTATTATTATTTCTCTGAAACTTGAAACAGGTTAAATGTTTCCATAATTGGCATCTATTTCATACCCTCCAACACTTCTCCGATGAAAATAGGAATGTCCCATTCACCACCACCAACAAATTCTATTATTTATACTCTTTCCATCTGGCTGGGTTGCCCCAGCCATTCTGGGTACCTTCCAACATATATGAAAACATTAAACATTTTTAAGAAAAAAAAACTTCTCTATGCTGGGCTGCCTTCAGATGTCTTCTAAATATTGTATAGCTACTTATCAGAGGTTCGCATAACTCCATACCTTCCAACATTTCTCCAATGAAAACAGGGACATCTGAAATCAAATCAGAAGCCTGGATGGCTTCTGTAAAACCAGGACTGTCCCTGGAAAATAGGGACACTTGAAGAGGCCGTCACTTTAATTCATCATGGCCGCTTAGATGTTTGCCAAAAATGGTATTTACTTGTGTCCAGCAAGGCCCAGACTAATGATGAAAAGAAATGAATGAAAGTTATAGATAAATCCTATGAATTGACTTTAAATGGATGGAATAAAGGAACTGTGAGATAAGAGTTGAAAAGAAAACCAAATGAGGGGAGGGAGGGAAGTCAAGCTCGGCAGAGCATTGGGAATGAGAGATTTGGGAAGAATTGATAAAAAGATAAGTGTGTGTGTTGTATTTGTTTTTGAATGTTTGTTTTGTTTATTGTTTTTAATGTGTTTATTTGGAAAATTTAATTAATTGCTTCTTTAAAAAAATGAATGAAAGTTACAACCACTTGCGTATTCTGCTCTTCTGGAATTCACTTTAGGAAATCTCCCAGTTTTTAAAAATGGAATTTTAAAAGGGTGCAATACAGAGAGGAGCAAAGCAGAAGACCCATAAAACTTGGTTGGCATCCGTCTGTCTCAGGACACAATGGAGAAGTATGTGATGCAGAAAATGTTTCTAATTTGGACCCCTTTTCAGGGGGCTTGCTTTAAGGAAGCTGCCTCATAGGAACATAGGATGGTGCCGTTTATCAAGTCAACCCACTGGTCCATTGAACTTTGTAGGGTCAACACTGACTGGCAATGGTTCTCCAAGATTTCAAGCACAAGACTTTCTGAGCTCCAACCAGAGAGGCCAGGGAGTGACTCTGGGACCTCCTGAATGTGAAGCAGATGCTCTGCCACTGAGATAGAATCACTGAATCATAGAATTGTGGAGTCGGAAGGGACCCTGAGGATCATCTAGTTCAACCTTCTGCAACGCAGGAATATGCAGCTGTCCCATATGGGGATCGAACCTGCAACCTTGGCATTATCAGCACCAACTGAGCTATCCAAGCTGTGTAAGCTTGGATGCAGTCCTTCCTATGTTTATAAGAACGTAACTTTGCTGTGTTGCGTAACCAGAAGTCAATCTTCACAAATAGGGGCCGTGTGAGTTAGGAAGAGAAGCTCCAGCTGCCCTGGCTTCATTATAGTGGCAAGACCCAGACAGATGAGAGCTCTCTGGTTGCCTTTGCTTCCTCTCTTCCCCATCTGCTCGCTGTGGTTTTAATTAAATCTACTGAGATGTGCCCCCCCCCCCGCTTTGCTTTTTTGGCCTGCTCTGAGAAATTGGAAAGCCAGACGTTCTGTGCCAATGTCCACTCAGCTCAGCTCTGCATTGCCAGCCGTTAATGAGCAGGCGCAAAGGGGAATTAAATGCCCACTCTGCTCTTGAGCCAACATCAGCTGATAATAAGCAGGGGACCAAAAGTGGTCCAGGCCTTCTTCTTCTTCATCATCCCCATTCCCCCAACTCCCTGCGCATCTGCAGCATGCAAAAACAAACTCCAGACTGATTCCACTTGCGGTTAGCTTGTTAACAGAAATGACAGGTTTCAAATAACCTTAAAAGCGTGCGGCGTGATGCTTGTCTATCTGATCAGGGCTCTTTTGCTGGCACCTGACATTTCCAATACTGCAGTGGCATTCGTGAGCGTTCTTTCTGAATGCTGTCACACAGAGGCATCTTTCTTCTCTTCATTTGCTCGGAGGGTGTCTGGCGATGCTATTAAGTCTGGTAAGGGGGTGACAGTTAACTGCAGGCCTGTCAGTCTTGCGTCAGATGTCAGCACATCCTTGTATCCATTAGCTGCAACTTCACAAATAACCAGCTCTAATGTACTCTTCCCAGAGTCTGTTTTCACATCCAAAGATAGCATCTGAAAGGGTGTCCTTTCTCATGTGGCTTTGGCCTGCCTTCGCTTTGTGCTCAAGGGCTTTCCTGCGGGCTGATGGGAGATAGCTGTCCTCAAAAGCCCCTCGACTGAATGGATGTAGCATTTGATTATTATTTATTAAATGCCTCTAAACAACTCTGTTCATCTCTGTCCAAACATATTGGTCTGCCTTGCAAGACATTAGACTAAGAGAACTGGGAAGTGGCTCCGCAGTGTTTTAGATGGATGTGTTTCTGCATATTTGCACAATTATTGCAAATAAAGGCAGGTCCCCCATTGTCGTGCAGGTTATGTTCCAAGGCACCGTGCATTTAAGAGAAAATGTGCATATTGGGAACACCATTGAGAAAGCCTGCAAGCCCCCTCTAAACCTCTAGAAACCCTTGAAACCCTTTTTTTAAAAAAAACAGCAGCATTTACCAGATCCACCAAATTCTACCACAATTGCTCCCTCCAAACCTCCTTGCTTAAACTTCCAACTCTCCACAGACCTCAAACGTTAGTTCAAGGGCTCCTGGGAATGTACTTGCAAAGACTTGTAGGATTGGTAGATGCTGTTTTTGCACCTTTTTGCCATTTTCATGCTCTTTTGGGGCCATTTTAGCCCCTTTTCATGCCACTTCCGAGTTTGCAGCTGTACACATCTGTACGGTCATGTATGCCTTGAACATGCATAAATGAGGAGTTGCTTGCATGGCAATGTCCCGACCCTCCCCGTGGTATAATAAAGACACGTGACACAATAATTAAGGTTAATGGGCATAAAAAAGGCGCCACAACGAAAGAAAAATGAAATAATGCCAGCTCACATTAAGGATAAGTATAAACCAACAATTCTAATTCAAACATATTTATTAATATAGGCAGTCCATATTGTTAGCAAAGTCATTTAAATAATGAAGATGGAGTTCAGTGAGAAGGGGGGGAATCACAGTAGCACTTTACTGAGGAAACTGAACAAAATAATATATAACTTGTGAAGAAAGAAACAAAGAGCCCCCCCCCCCCTTTAGGGCAGATCTCATTAAGAGCAGAATTAGATATAAACTGTCATTCACCAGAAACATCTTCACAGCCAATCAGAGAACCTCCTGCCTGCTAAAGGCTATGCCACCTTCACTGGTTGCTAAGCAACACCTCCACCCCACCACCTTGGTTAGTTGATTTACTGATAAAAGAGTTAACCCTTGCATTGCAAACTGAATGATCCCTGCTGTGCTGCACTTCCAACATATATGTCTAAATTTTATATCCAAACGTGATGATGGAGAAAATGTACATTCAGGCATGGAATGGGCAGTAAGTTCTTTTAAACCACTGAGTAGAACAGGCATCCCCAAACTGCGGCCCTCCAGATGTTTTGCCCTACAACTCCCATGATCCCTAGCTAACAGGACCAGTGGTCAGTGATGATGGGAATTGTAGTCCAAAACATCTGGAGGGTCACCCTCTGAACTGGTTGCAGGTAAGAAGACAGGCAGGTCTGGGCTGGCTGAGGGCAGACTGATATTGGTGGGACTGTGACCAATTTATCTAACAGAGCAGCTTCCAGAATGCAAAGGGTAGTTCTGCCATCCTCTGAAGTTTCAGGAGTGGTGACCCAGGACAGGACTTCCTCTGTGGCAATGAACACCTAAATTGTGGAACTTCCTTCCAGAAAGGTGGGCCTAGTACCTTTGTTGTAAAGGTTCCACCATACACTGGAGATGTGCCTTTTGACAGCTAAGGTATTGCCTTTTGAGAGACACCCCACTCTCCCCTTGGTTGGCTCTATACTGTTCTTCTTGGGTTGGAATGATTTCTCTCCTTGCGTCAGTTGTCAGAGAATCTGATCCCCACCCCCTCATGGTAGGCTGCCAGGAACAGATAGGCAAGGAAAGCTCTTACCAAGTCCTTTTATTCAATATTCACAGAGAGAGGCTTAGAAATACAGCTTCTTGGAGTAATGGCGTTGCTCCAAGTAAAGCTCCACCCCCCTTCTCTCCTCAATCGTCAACAGCACCACTCACCTCTGAAACTCACCTACAGGTGGTACCTAACACCAAGAAAACTAGTGCTAATACGCCCAGGAACCTCACCAAAATGCTGGAGAGGGTGCACTTTAGCAGGCACATATTTCCACATGTGATGGGAGTGCCCCCAAATCCAACTACTCTGGACAACAACCATACAGGAAATAAGTAAAATAACCAAGCAAATGTTAGAAATGACCCCAGAATTGGCCTTACTAAACATTTTCCAAGACAATAATGCCCAAGTACACTATAAAGAACTCATAACCCACTTACTCTCTGCAATCAGAAGCACCATAACCAGACACTGGAAAGACCTGTCAGGAGTAAGCATGAACCAATGGTACCAAATAGTATGGGAAACAACCCTACTAGAAAAATTAACCAATAAGCTGAAACTGACACGGGGACAAATAGAAGAAGACGACTTCACCCCGGTATGGCTCCCCTTCATCACATACACAGCCCAAAAAGGTAATGACAAAAAAATCCACCAACAGCATACAAATCAATATGGCTAACCTGATCCAAAACACCCACCCACCCCACTCACACATAAAAGAAAGACCACTACAGCCAACCATGAATGAGCAATCATACCCTAGGCCAACCCCAACCTCTATCACCACCAAAGGAACACAAGGAAACAACAAAGAACCTGCACAAGCGACGCTGACAAACCCTCCCTCCACATATATTAAATAAAATAGAAACATTGTCACCTGACCCCCCCATCTACTTCTATCCCCCTCTTTCTTCCCAATGTCTCAACAAATGGAACCAATTTGTAAAAATGTTACGAGAGACATTGCATATATTTCTGTAAATCAAGAAGATCTTAAATAAATAAACAGCACCACTCACCTTATGGTAGCTGCTTAGGGCCATTTGCCTACAAGCCCTTTGCTCTCCTACTTTCAATGCTCACCGGGTTCTGGGAGAAAGGGGGTCTGGAATGCTTTCCAGTGATAATGTGTCAGCCAGCTGCTCCGGCTCTGCTTCCCCCCCCTTCCTCTCCCATTATTTCTCGACTCTGCTCTTCATCTACCTCTGAGCCATGACCTTCCTCAAACCACTGTTCTAAATCTATACTGTCTTCCTCTTCTCTGGAAGGTTCAGAAGGGGAAGGCGGTCTCCACCATTCCTCCTCTGTCCAGTCCCTGACACCTTGTTCAACTGCTCTTCTTGTTTTTTAACTGTATGATCGCATTATTGCAACCCACCCTGCGACTTTATTATGAAAGGAGGGTAAGAAATCTTATCAGTAAGTCTGGTCAGTGTGGGAAACAGGGTGCTAGTTTAGGGAAGTCTTTGGCCTGATCTAGCATGCCTCTGCTGGTGTTCCTATAGCAAAGCTAAAGTCCACATTCATTTACTTTCCTCCCTTTATTTTCTGTTATTAACATTTTTATCAGCGTCATTTGCACAGGGAAATAGGAAGCAAGTCAAACCGTTGGGCCATTTAGACCCCTAATGGTTGGTAGCAGCTGTCACCAGATATAGTTTAACCTTTAAAAGGAGGTGGCGGAGATGGGACTTTGGCTTGGTGTGTATGCAAAGCAGCTCCTCTCCTACTTTGCTGCAACCCGCTCCCCTGGACAAAAGTCTTTTTCCTTCCTCGCTAAGCCACTCCAGTCAGCTCTCCCACACATCAGGGATTAGAGGGTAGGATCCAGGTCAGAGACTGAGGCCTGGTCCTTCTCATTTTAGAAATTTAGCGCCAGCACTGGAGAGAAACTGTCAGGCTCGGAGAGCATGGCATGAATTTTTCAAAGCCTCAATTGCTACAACTGCAAAAAAGAACGTTATGGTCTCTGGCACCTTTCAGTAAATGGGGCCATACATTAACATTAGACTTACAAGGAAGGGGGCTGAAGGGAGTTTTAAATTCAGCCGCTTGGCAGCTCGGGTATCAATTAAAGTTGGGTTATTTTCATATGTCACTGCTGTGACCCCATCGAAACAGTAGAACGGTGGTGAAATCAGGATGCCTTCCTGACCCTACACTATGCAAATTAGCCAAGGCCAAAAAAGACTTGAAAAGGCTTGTAGAATGTTAATGTGGAAAAGTCTGTGTGAAGCCTCTGCCCGGCTGATGTTCTGCCGGGACCTTTTCCTTCTGTATCTTCTCATTTCTTCAGCAAAGTTGAGGGAGGGAATCAAATGTGCCTTTGCACCTCCTCTGGAGGAATGGTGTCCAAACGTGACCGGGAGGGCTTCAGAGTACAGACTCTTAAGATGCAACTCAAAATTTGTATATCACGAGCTACGAAGATTCATAATTTGCTCCCACACAAGTCCACGATAGCCAACAATCTGGATGGCTTTAGAAAAGCAATAGACACATTTATGGAGTAAGCCACTAGCCACAATGGCTTTACTCTGCAGTCACAGTTTGAAGAAGAGTTTGGATTTGGATATGATATCCCGCTTTATCACTACCCAAAGGAGTCTCAAAGCAGCTAACAATCTCCTTTCCCCTCCTCCCCCACAACAGACACCCTGTGAGGTGAGTGGGGCTGAGAGACTTCAGAGAAGTGTGATTAGCCCAAGGTCACCCAGCAGCTGCATGTGGAGGAGCGGAGACACGAACCCAGTTCCCCAGATTACAAGTCTACCGCTCTTAACCACTACACCACACTGGCTCTCTCACTGGTTTGAGGCAGTAAGCTTGTAAATACTAGTTGCTGGAAACCACAGGAGGCGATGGTGCTATTATGTTCTGATCCTCCTTGTGGAGTTCTCGTAGGCATCGCTTTGGCTAGCGTGAGAAAAGGATGGTGGATTAGATGGACCACTGACTTGATCCAGCAGACTCTTCTTGTATTATGGTATTTAAAGTGCAGGATTCTTTTGTTCAGCATTAAAGACCTACACAATCTTATGGAGAACATCTCGTCCCATTAAGATTAAGTATCGTGTGTGCAAAGCAGATAGAGAGTACCAACTTTCTCATCCTGCCTCATAATTCTAGAATACTATACTGGAAAAACCTGAGGTCATCCTCAGCTGAAGGGTAGGAGATTCAGGACAGATAAAAGGAAGCACTTCTTCACATGGTCAAACTGAGGAATCCACTCCCACAAGACTCAGGGATGGCCACTAATTTGGATGGATGGCTAGAGAAAATCGGGGTGGAAAAGACTATCAATGGCTACATCAATGGTGGCTGCAATGAAACAGGGGACAGGGAGAGGAAGAAAAGAATATCAAAAAGGGATTCAACTTAGTTGTTTAAAAGCTGTATATATAAGGCAATGTTCTACCTCTGCCATCAAAGGCAGTCTTCTTCTTTTTTGGGAATCACTTGTAGCCAAGTAAGATTGTCTTCCATGATCACAATCGAGGCCAATTCTGGATCTACACACCCTCCCACAGTGGGGACATAGGTTTCCAGGCAGGAATTGATCATGGTGAGAGTTTGCCAAGTGTGCCTTCTTATTGGCATGTTTCTCCAATTTTGTCCTGAGTTTGAGCACCTTCAGAACCCATAACACCTTTGGTAAAGGCTGTTCTCCAACTGGAGGCCAGTCTTCCTGGGAACCACAAGTGAGCTGTTCCTGCTTTCTGGCTTCCCTTTGCGACATCTGGCTGGCCACTATGAGAAGGCAATGCTGGACCAGATGGGCCTTTGAACTAACCAAAAGCAGGGGATATTCTTGTGCCCTTATGGTTCTTCATCATTATACTGGGCAGCCCTTCCAATAGAGGACTGTCCTCTGTAAAGGATAATGTATGGATAACATTTTCTTCCTTCCTAATTAGCTGTGAGCTAAAATAGCTGTAAACTAAAATATGCACAATCTATTTTATTAGCTGATAATGTCATGGTTTCAGGTTCGATCCCCATAGGGGACAGCTACATATTCCTGCCATGCAGGGGGTTGGACTAGATGATCCCTAGGGTCCCGTCCAACTCTACAATTCTATGATTTTATTTTATTTTCCTATTTATTTATTATTACGTGTATGTTTCCGAGCACAATTCAAAGTGTTGGTGCTGACCTTTAAAGCCCTAAATGGCCTCGGTCCAGTATACCCGAAGGAGCGTCTCCACCTCCATCATTCTGCCTGGACACTGAGGTCCAGCACCAAGGGCCTTCTGGCGGTTCCCTCGTTGCGAGAAGCCAAGTTGCAGGGAACTAGGCAGAGGGCCTTCTCGGTGGTGGCGCCTGCCTTGTGGAACGCCCTCCCAACAGATGTCAAAGAGGAAAACAACTACCAGACTTTTAGAAGACATCTGAAGGCAGCCTTGTTCAGGGAGGCTTTTACTGTTTAATAGATTACTGTGTTTTATTTTTCTGTTGGAAGCCGCCCAGAATGGCTGCGGAAACCCAGCCAGATGGGCGGGGTATAAATAATAATATATTATTATTATTATTATTATTATTATTATTATTATTATTTACATACTACCTCTTCTCCACAGAGCTCAATATGAATATATGTTTCTCCTCCCTCTCAAGGTTACCCAGCAAGCTCCCACGGCTGGGTGGGGATTTGAACCCTGGTCTCCCATGTCCTTGTCCGACACTCTAACCACTACACCACACTGGCTCTGAAGCCTGCTTCTTCTTCTTCTTCCTACACTCCATCTTGAAACCAATGCAGGCCTTGTGGCTTTAACACTAAACCAACTTTCACCCCCCCTCCCTCAGCCCAGCCTGATGAAGAGTTGTGGAAAACTCAGAAACTTGCCCACTATTTTGCGACTTTTCCGATGGCCTAATAAATAGGGGTTATTCTCCCCCTTGTGGGTCAGCTATGTTTGCTTTTTGCAAAAAGAAATAAATAATTGACACACACACACCCAATCCTGTTAGCGCTACTTAAGCACAATCATGCTTACAGATGACATAACATCTCCCCAGCACACCCTTCAGAGGTCGAAACGTAGGAAGCTGAAGTATAACACACACACACACACACACACACACACACACACACACACACACACACCGCTGTACTTTGCATTAATGAAATGTAGTAAGGAGCGGGAGGAAAGGGGAGGAAAAGTCTAGACAAGCATTTTCTTAAACTCACGAGGGAATCGTTTTAAACTAACTTCACAAGGAAATTACTTCGGTTGTCCACACAATGCCCCATTTAAAAATACACGGTGGCGTATCAGACTATCTCGAAGGGTCAAAACGTCTCCCAATTGAGAAGAATGGATCTCTGTTTAGGCAGGTCAGGGGGAAAAAAGCCTGTCAGACTAATTCATAAACAGTTAAGAGTTAATAAGGCTGGTTAAGGATTAATAATAAATAAAACAGAACCCTCAATAAACCTCATGTTTCCAGCAAATATCTCCTGGTATACAAAGCTATCATTTCTCTCCCGGCTGAACACTGAAACTCAAACCGCAGACCGACAAAATGAAAACCACAGCACTATAACTTGGTGTCAGACAAAAGGGCCCTTCATTTCACTTAGAAAAATAATTTTAAAAATCAAAAATACATGTACTTCACACATCGCTTAAAACTGCATTTCAGCCTCCTTCCCACGGCTGGTACACATCTGAGAAAACCAAAGAAAGCACAAAAGGCAGTTTCTCAGCCCAGTGCATTTTGAGTCTATTTAATTTGAAATATTTCTTAACCATCTTCATCAGAAAGTCCCATGGCATGAAAACAACTCACAAAACGTACACAGTTTAGGATAGAATATGGAAAAAGAGAAAACTAAAAACCTAAGATTAAGGAACAAAGTCCGTTTTGACTAAGGCCAGGTTCACACTGCATTTAAAGCACTGGGATACCACTTCAAGCAGGCCTTTCCTCCCAAAATGCTGGTGATTATAATCATAGAGTTGCTAGGAGAGCCCGACTCCCCTCACAGAGCTACAATTCCCTGGGAAGAGGGATTGAGAGGTAGAGCGTTCTGGGAACTGTAGTTCTGTAAGGAGAGTCGGGGTCTCCCAACAATTCTCAGCATCCTTAACAGACTACAGACCCCAGGATACCTTGGGGGATGTCCTGACTGTTTAAAGTGGTACAATTCTGCTTTAAATGTATAATGCAGATGGGTAGCTGGAATGTAACCCAATGTACAAAGTCTCATATATTGGTGTGCCAGGAACAAGGCGGAAAGAAAGATTGGCCTCGGGATCTGCTGCCCCTGTGAATACCGCCACTTGAGGCAGTCATAGAATCATAGAGTTGGAAGAGACCACAAGGGCCATCCACTCCAACCCCCCTGCTAAGCAGGAAACACCATCAAAGCATTCTTGGCATATGCCTGTCAAGCCTCTGCTTAAAGATCTCCAAAGAAGGAGACTCCACCACACTCCTTGGTAGCAAATTCCACTGCCGAACAGATCTTACTGTCAGGAAGTTCTTCCTAATGTTTAGGTGGAATCTTCTTTCTTGTAGTTTGAATCCATTGCTCCGTGTCCGCTTCTCTGGAGCAGCAGAAAACAACCTTTCTCCCTCCTCTATATGACATCCTTTTATATATTTGAACATGGCTATCATATCACCCCTTAACCTTCTCCAGGCTAAACATACCCAGCTCCCTAAGCCATTCCTCATAAGGCATCGTTTCCAGGCCTTTAACCATTTTGGTTGCCCTCCTCGGGACATGTTCCAGCTTGTCAGTATCCTTCTTGAACTGTGGTGCCCAGAACTGGACACAGTACTCCAGGTGAGGTCTAACCAGAGCAGAATACAGTGGTACTATTACTTCCCTTGATCTAGATGCTATACTCCTATTGATGCAGCCCAGAATTGCATTGGCTTTTTTAGCTGCTGCATCACACTGTTGACTCATGTCAAGTTTGTGGTCTACCAAGACTCCTAGATCCTTTTCACATGTACTGCTCTCACGTCAGGTGTCTCCCATCCTGTTTTTGTGCTTTTCATTTTTTTTAATCTATTTTTTTTGCCCAAGTGTAGTACTTTACATTTCTCCTTGTTAAAATTCATCTTTCACTTCACCTTTCCTTGTGGGTGGGCCAATGCCGTTATCACCCTGGATATATTCTGCATTTCAGCTCCCATCATCTGGGTGGAGCTGATGGGAGTTGTAGCCCAAAACATCTTGAAGGGCCCATTTCCATGAGGGCTGAGTTAGAGTGTCAGATTAGCAGAATGGAAATCTAAATTCAAGTCTCCTATCAGTGGCTGAGCATTGCCTCCTCCCTCTGTCCATCCGTCTGTCTGTCTGTCTCCCTTTCTCTCAACCCCAAAGGGGTGTTGTGAAAAGAAAGCCAGCAGTGCCAGGACCCAACAGGACATCCAAGTGAGGGCTCTCTGTTCATTTTGTTATTTGTCTGCCCATTGATTTATTGAACTTCTATTTCACAGTCCACAAAAACTTGTGATTCTACACCCAAGAATTACCAGCAGGCTAGGTGTGTAATTTGGCCCATAATTATAAGAGCCTAAGTAGAGCCTGCTGGATCAGGCCAGTAGCCCTTCCAGGCCAGACCCTGCCCCCTACCTATGTTCCTAGTAGCTATTATTCATAACTTACATAAATAATTGCCATATTTCTCTGTGTATAAGACGACCCCTAGTTTCTTAACCCAAAATTAAGAAAATGCACTATGCACTATCCGTGTATAAGGAGACCCCTTATTTTAAACAAAAAATATGGGGAAAATATAGTCTTATACACAGGAAAATACGATATTTAAACTATGTTAGTGGACAGCGAGATGAATATTGTATTGTTTGGTGGAAACCAAGCCGTGCTGATGCTGACGAAGGCAATTCACAAGGGAAATCTCTGTCTTCTTACATCCCTAGTTATAGCACTCTGAGAATGAGAATAACTTTGTCGGGAAACAGTGCTTTGGTTTGAACCTAGATCCGAGCATTGCGCACTGGGCAAATGTGTATTCCCCATATGGTAAATCTGATTGATTATTGCAGTCTTCAAGCCAGGGTTAGAAATGTTACATTTGCAGATACGTTCACTGCATCGAAGAGCAGAATAGAAATGCAACGCAATGGTAAGAAACTCCAGAAACCCATTAAAGAGAAAAGAACAAATCCTGGGACACTCAACTTATAACCTTTGGCAACATCACTAGCCACAACTATAGCTTGAACAATCCTGCTTGAATAAATCTCTCTCCGTGTGGGGTGTGGGTGTGTGGGTGTGTGGGTGTATTGGGGGTGTTCAGAAATTGAGGCTTCTGTGTTGGAGATTATTGGGAGATGTAGCCTTTCTGAAGCTTTCATTCCCCCCCTTCCTCTGACATCACTAAATAAATAAATAAATCTGTTACCCACCAGTTCCTTTTCTGATAGGCATTTGCATCAAATGGTAATGGAAGGGCAGGGACTTTGTCCAGTGGGAGAAATGGCTCGATATGAAAGGTCACTTCCTTCTAGCACTTGGTGTGCTTTTGTTCTCCTCCATCGACACCCACACACCGTGCAGAGATTTCTAGATATATATTTTTTCCTTTAAGAGGAGGAATGAACCTTCAGTCTGGAGATCTGAGTTTATTTCGCCTTGACGCCTTCCTTGTATTATCAGGGAGAGAAGTTTGTATTCACGGGAAAGGATGAAACCTCTTTGAAATATTTGTCAGGCAGCCTCTGTTGTCTCCGGAACGTTTTGTAGCAGTTCCTACAGAGACATGTGAAGTCAAAGGGAAGGAGGTAGGGAAGACAGCACAGTGCGAACACAGAGTTTTGGGGTGTAGAAGTAGTTTAGAAGTCTTTTCATGCTATGGAAAAGTTACACTTGTTTATTTTATTCTTTAAAATGATTTATATACTCATCAGCTACAATTGACTCACATGCAGTTTAATATGGGACGTGGTGGTTCTTTAAGTATTTAGGTCACAAATTGTTAAGGGCTCAATAGATCAAAAAGGAAAAGGTAAAGGACCCCTGGATGGTTAAGTCCAGTCAAAGGCGGCTCTGGGGTTGACACGCTCATCTCGCTTTTAGGCCAAGGGAGCCGGTGTTTTCCCACAGACAGCTTTCCAGGTCATGTGGCCAGTATGACTAAACCGCTTCTGGCCCAACGGGACACCATGATGGAAACCAGAGCGCATGGAAACACCGCTTACCTTCCTGCCGCAGCAGTACCTATTTATCTACTTGCACTGGTGTGCTTTCGAACTGATAGGTTGGCAGGAGCTGGGACAGAGCAACGGGAGCTCACCCCGTCTGGGGATTTGAACCGCCGACCTAATTGGCCAGCCCAAGAGGCTCATTGGTTTAGACCACAGCACCACCTGTGTCCCCTAAATGCTTTAATAGGTCATCCCTAGCACCTTAAATTTGACTGGGTGGCATGCTGCCAGGCAGTGCATCTCCTTCAGAACTGGTGTTATGTGGTCCTGATAGGCTGATTGGGTCAACACACAGGTGGCCTAATTTTGTGCATGCTGCAGTTTGTGGACTGCCTTCCAGGGCAGCCCCACATATATTGCATTACAGCAATCTATTCAAGGAGGTGATCCAATGGCCAGTGGATGGAGCCAATGCAGTTCATGGAAAGTTCTTCACTGCGGAGCAGCAGTTGTGTGCTTCACTACATGGAACAGTGGTCAGCTATTCCTCACACATAGCCAGTCAAGGAGGGCACTTCCTCGCTCCATGTTGATGTGCCTCTGCATCATTCCCATTTTTTCACATGGGAAACTGAGGTTGAGAAGCTTCTACGAATCTTCCACCCTCATTCACAATCAGAGGCGTAGGGCCACCTGAAACGTCAAAGGTGTCTAGAGGGGGAATCCAGAGAAGAGGAGGAGGCAAGGGATATTATTGCTGGTGCTTCAAAGATTTGGAGTACAAATTTGCATGTTCTGATTTATATGTACGGATGCAAATTTAGGCCAACTTTCAAATGCAGCAGGAAAAATACTGGAGCTTCCTGCTACAGCTTACTTTGGTCTATGAATGGCCAAAAGGATTTTCTGGGCTCAGTGCACTGTGTGTGAATTGAGCCCTCCCACAAGACACAAGGGACGCGGGTGGCACTGTGGGTTAAACCACAGAGCCTAGGGCTTGCCGATCAGAAGGTTGGCGGTTCGAATCCCCGTGACGGGGTGAGCTCCCATTGCTTGGTCCCTGCTCCTGTCAACCTAGCAGTTCGAAAGCACGTCAAATTGCAAGTAGATAAATAGGTACCGCTACAGCAGGAAGGTAAACGGTGTTTCCGTGTGCTGCTCTGGTTCACCAGAAGCGGCTTTGTCATGCTGGCCACATGACCTGGAAGCTGTATGCCGGCTCCCTTGGCCAGTAAAGCGAGATGAGCACCGCAACCCCCGAGTCAGTCATGACTGGACCTAATGGTCAGGGGTCCCTTTACCTTTACAAGACACAAGTGGGTAGGTGTGTCATACTGGCAGTGCACTTTTGCTAACCCGATTATCACCTTGGTCAAAGATGCTCACTTTTATGTTTCAGATGAGTACCGTACTTCTGACCATATTGATAGAGAATCCCATAGAGAAGTAATAAAACTTGTTGTTAATCTCTATTTCCTGACAAGATAGAGCTCATTGAGGTCCATGTCTGGGTCAACCAGCCAAGCATCCTAGCTCTTCTCAAAGAGATGGCTTCTTCACTATCCACTTGGGCAAGAGCTCACAGCATACAAGAGGGACACAGGCCAAAGGATGGTGAGAAGGCCAATGCTGAGGGTCCCAGATGTCACCCAAAGCTGCAGTATAAAGATGTTTGTCAATATAGCTTATGAGGGCTTTGACATCTGAGAGAGCAGAAGCTCTGCTGGCAAATGAAGGGAACAACTGGCATCATAGACCAGACACTGGCGCCCACAGAAACTCTGGTGAGCAATGGCTCAGACAGTGATGAGATGCAGAGGTTCAGCCGCAGACTTCCATAAAGGCTGAGCCAAAATCCCCCCATCGGTTTTGTTGTCCCATGGCCAGGCATATCTGGAACCTGAATGTGACTACCCCATGTGGTGAACCACTGAACTGCAGGTGGCAGCCGTCTCAGTGAAGGATCTTCTGGCCTTGGATAGCCTCTGTCCAACCAGCTTGGCTTAATTATCCTTCCTAGGCTGGATGGAGTATAAAAGGGCTTCCAGCTCAAGGAACAAGGTCTCTGAACATCTGTGTGTTCTTTTATCCATAGCTGGCTGTCAAGCCCAATTTCTGGCTTGCTTCTCAATCCAGTCTACTGGTCCATCTTTTGGTCGTGACTTCTAGCTTGTTCTGCTAACCTGTCTTGTTTTTTGCAATTAGCTTCTGGCTTGTCTTAAGCTCCTGGCTCCTGGCTCCTGGCTCTTGACTCATCTCAGATTGCTGCCCATAGTCTGACCCCAACTCCCATTCATGAACCATTCATGAATCAGGGTGTGGGGGGGGGGGATTTTTGTAACTTAATGGATGCAAGGCAAAATGCAGGGGAAATTAAGTGGCAGCAAGTAGAGCTCTGTCCAATGGCTGCCATCACCACCCATCTGTTTCAGAACAACATTACCGTATTGGCATGAATATAAGCTGCATCTGCAAATAAGCAGCACCTTTAAAACTCAAGAGACAATATAAGCTGCTCCCTTAAAATTCCGCAGGCACTCATGCCCATAAATGGCAAATGTAGAAGAAAATCCTACGGGTGCCATTCCCTCATGCTCCTGGGCTGCTTCCTGGGGGGAGTCACGCCGCTTTGCTGGCAACCTTCCCCCATCCCCCCTTCTTTCTGGCGGTTCAGGGTAGGCTTGGGAGCCCCGGCCAGGACGGGCACCATTGTCCCACAACCCCGACAGCCCTCGTGGGCAGCTCTTTCAGCAGTGATATCCTAAGGTTGCGAATATAAGCCACACTTTAACTTTTCACAGTCATAATTTTTTTTTGGGGGGGGGGAGTGTGGCTTATATTTGGGCCAATATGGTATGTGATGATCTTCTTTTCTCAGGAGGATTGTTGTGTCCCACCCCCAATTCAGTTCCCCCCATTGTGCTTGGTGAAGATTACTGAGGGTGGCAATTATGGTCAGTTTTGCTGATCCAGGAGTGACTTTTTCTAACAGCAGAGTAAAGAAACATCAAATGAATCTGCTGTCACTCAAAGGGCTGGTGCAAATCTGTTGTGTTATGAAGATGGGTGGCCGATAGGTATATCATAAATCCAAAATGGGAATCCCATAGGGAAAAAAATCAGTGATGTTTATCAAGTCACTAAATTTATACTATACTCCACAATGCAGTGGTACCTCGGTTTTCGAACGTCTCAGAAGTCGAACGTTTCGGCTTTTGAACGCCAAAAACCCAGAAGTAACTGCTTCGGTTTTCGACCGCTTTCCGGAAGCCTAATGTGCCACGTGGCTTCCGTATTGAGTTTTCTGGGTGTAAATGCTTCCAGAAATGCATGCTTCAGTTTTCGAACATTTCAGAAGTCAAACGGTGTTCCAGAACGGATTGTGTTCAAAAACTGTGTTACCACTGTATTTCCAGAAGTGGCTTTGATGTCATGTGAAAACATGAATATAATACAAAAATAAGCAGGAAATGCCTTTGGATGCACGCAAAGCTTATATGGAGGCATATTTATTTGTGTTTTAACCTGTATTTTTATCTTGTGAACCGTCCTGAGATCTTCGGATGAATCGCGGTATATAAATCATCCTCCTCCTCATCATCATCATCATATCCACTGAGCATTTCTTCCAATTTGTTTATGGGGCAGTTTCGTGACAGTGAGCATTCATTCGGATATGCTTGCAGGGTGTTTATAGGCAATCTCGCTAATCATTTCTTCACCTCACATTTTTCAGTGCTTTTCCTCATCAGTTTCCATACTACAAAAGGTTTGTGTTTGTTTTAAAGTGGATTTGTTGAACTTGGGAGACAACATGCTTTATTTCACTTTAAATGCACAAAAACCCAAGCATGCACTTGAATCTCTCCTGCAAAATGGTGACTTTCCCTTGCAGTGGACACCCATTCAAATAGAGGATGATCCTCTGTTAAGTAGGGCATATCCCCGTCCTAAATCTAGGTTGGCAAAAGCACAGCAACTGAACATGTGCAGAGTGCTCAGTGCCACTTGACCTTTCATGGTAGCTTATTTTTCAGCTGTCTTCAATGGTGGGACTGTTGACCTCACAGGGTTCTCTAACGATTTTTGAAATAGCAGGTTCTGATTTGTGCATCCTTTTCTGCTTTGTAAAGAGAGACAAATCAGTGGGGCTTGAGTAGATTGCTTAGGTCTGGCGCTTGAGATAATCCTTTAGTGTGTGTGTGTGTGTGTGTGTGTGTGCATGCACGCCTCAGCAAATTAGCACAAAGCTGACTTAGTTGGGGCTTAGAGCGAAGCAGATCTCAGCTGGCAAAGAAGGGACAAGGCAGTTCAAGTTTCATGCTGACTTATCATGGGGATTTAGACATCTTTTGCCTTGTGGAGAGTGAGAATAATGCTTGATGTCCTTTTGAAGACTTGGGGCGGTGATCAGCGTGATCAGCTCACAAGGCAAGATCTTTGCTTGCCACCTTTAGTGGCAGGGGATTATTGACGGAGGGAGGACTGCCTGATTCCTGTAAACTCCCAGCAAAACTCTGGGAGTCGGAGGGGCACCGCTGGAAAGAATTCTCTCTGTCCATTTGCTGCAAAGAAGAGGCATACAAGAGTCCTTTGTCCAAGGGGAAATGAGTTTTGGTTTGCTTGTGGGGCTTTTTTTTTTTTTTTAATCCCATGTTTCATAGAGCTCACTTCTGTGGCTCCTGTTCAATCTTAGCCTCTTGACGTGGCATTTTGGATGGCTTTAGAACAGTGGATCCAGTGTGTTCTTATGTGATCCTATTTGTTTCATCATCATCATCTTCTTTTTGGCATTTCCTTCCCTCAACTGACATGACAGCTACAGTGATTACTTTGGTTGCGGCGAGTCCATTACATGACATGTACAAATAACTGTGGCACTGATCCCAAGATGTCGATACTGTACAAAATAGATCTGCTCTCTAAGTGTGGGCAAGGAGAAGGTAAAGGTGATACACTGTCGGAATAAATATATAATTGCTATTATCGTGCATGCCTTTGTTTGGGCAAGGTGAAGGGGGGGGTTGCATTGTACATCCGTAAGCACGACCGTGCTTAGTAGTGAGCAATTACGAGGCAGGATAACTTTCCAGCAATTAAGAGTTCAGTAATAATGGGAAGTCTATTGTCCTAATTGAGTGGAATTAGCGGTGGCACTAGAAACATTGGAGATGCATTAAGTTTTTCACTTTTAATTAAGAGCATGGTGTTTGTTTCATGGGGCTTCACGGCAAAGCAGGGAGAAGTGTTATGTTAGGTCTATTATCTGAGCGAAGTCGCTTGCAGTTGGAATTAAAAACAGGCCAACATCCAAATCCGCTGAAGCAGCTCCATTGGCACAACTTGGATTCAGTTTAGCCCTTGGAGCAAGGTCAAGGTTGGCCATTTAGCCAGGCGTAAGGTTGTTCATTTAATGGGGGGGAAATCTTTATCAAGATGTTTCCCCTTAAGGCAAACCAGTGATACTTTGGCAGAACCATGCAGGGTTTGGTAGAAGGTTTGCTGGACATCTGTTCCTCTTTTGCCATTTGTGAGAAACTGTCACTAGACGCAGCAACGTATCAAATGGCCTTTTCCCTCTGCAGTATCTGAAATGAAGCTTCAGCATCTAAGGCAGGGCTCTACAAAGCAATCTAGAGGAGTCTCTGGGCCAGTGTTCCAAAGTGGAGAGGGACACACATTTTATGGAGGAGACCTGTGTCAAATTCAAAGTGTTCACTTAATGGCAAAGAATGCCTTTTTGAACCCTACCTCACTCTGTCTTGTGGGTCAAACCTGCATTAATTTCGAAGGCAGACAGGAGGGTTTTTGTGATATACCTCTAAGGATGGGAGAGAAATTTGATTCGGTTTGCCCTGAAAGATGAAACGAAGAAATGTACACATTTTGAAACAATGCCACCTAAGGACAGCCATCCTGCAAAATTCACTCTTCTGAATTTTGCAGTGTAGTTCTCCAGCCAAGTAACATGTCCGAAAGGTACAAATGCTATGGTAAAGTCTGCATAGAAATGTGCATTTTGGTGACAATAAAGTTTTTTAAAAAATGCATTCTATTAGGTAAATTGCTTTGCAAAAATGTGTGCATTGGGCAAAATTGCATACAACTAAGTATATTATAAGGGACCCAGGTGGCGCTGTAAGGGACCCAGGTGGGGCTGTGGGTAAACCACTGAGCCTAGGGCTTGCTGATCAGAAGGTCGGCGGTTCGAATCCCTGTGACGGGGTGAGCTCCCGTTGCTTGGTCCCAGCTCCTGCCAACCTAGCAGCTCGAAAGCACGTCAAAATGCAAGTAGATAAATAGGAACCGCTACAGCGGGAAGGTAAACGGTGTTTCCGTGAGCTGCTCTGGTTCGCCAGAAGCAGCTTTGTCATGCTGGCCACATGACCTGGAAGCTATACGCCGGCTCCCTCGGCCAATAATGCGAGATGAGCGCGCAACCCCAGAGTCGGTCACGACTGGACCTAATGTTCAGGGGTCCCTTTACCTTTTTAAAGTATATTATAGGGACCCAGGTGGTGCTGTGGTTAAACCACTGAGCCTAGGGCTTGCTGATCAGAAGGTCGGCGGTTTGAATCCCTGTGACGGGGTGAGCTCCCGTTGCTTGGTCCCAGCTCCTGCAAGTAGATAAATAGGAACTGCTACAACGGGAAGGTAAACGGCGTTTCCATGTGCTGCTCTGGTTTGCCAGAAGCGGCTTTGTCATGCTGGCCACATGACCTGGAAGCTATACGCCGGCTCCCTCGGCCAATAATGCGAGATGAGCGCCGCAATCCCAGAGTCGGTTACGACTGGACCTAATGGTCAGGGGTCCCTTTACCTTTAAGTATATTATAGGAGAATTTAGCTCAGAAACACTGATGAAGTTTCATGAGGGCTTCTTTTTAATTTAAGAAATTGCAAACTTATGCGCAAGTATGGAGAACTGAACTTCAGACTAGAACAATGAGAAACTGAGAGAAACCAAACTTGGCATATTCACCCATACCTACTTTTGAGTAATGGATATAATGGAACAGAACATTTAAAGTTAACCCAGGGGATACTTCAGTTGCTGAGCATTTTGTGTCTTAAGCAAATAACTCTTCTCACAAAATCCCTCCTTTGTTCCCATGTGGATGGATATACTATTTGACTCAGAAAATAGAATGAAGCTTGGCGAAAGTGGTGGGATTTTTCTTCTTCCTCGTTTGGGCATGTTGTGGAAGAAAATACACAACCCCTCCCCCCCTCAAACACAAACACACATTTCTCTTGAGTGCTTAAACCATCCCTGTTAATGACTGAACGAGATGAGTAATTTCAAGGGAGAAGCTTCGGAGTCAGCAAAGAGCTGGTGGGCGTGGAATTGCTATAGGATGAAGGATGCAATCTGCAGTGATAAGTCTGAAAGCTGTGCTGTTTTGCTTCCTGGCCTTCTTATACAAGGAAGAACAAGAATTCAGTATGGATCACTCCCAGGATACCAGAAGGAAACCAAAATTTACTCTCCCCCCCCAAAAAAAATAAATCATCCTTTTACATCAAGGGTAGCCTATGTGGGCAACATAGGAAGCTCCTGCAGCCAATCAGAAGCCGTGGAAGCCACATTGTATTTTTTCAGCTTCCCCAAATAGTTCACAAACTGGAACACTCACTTCCGGGTTTGCTTGCGGTGTTTGGGAGCCAAAACGTTCGAGAACTAAGCTCTTTGAAAACCTTTAGTAAGTGCTTCCATCACTCATTCCAATAAGTAAACCACACACACCTCTGGAATTATGTCTCCCATCTAGGGATGTGTGTGGGGGGGGGAGGAATTTGATTCAGTTTCCATGAAAGGTGAAGCTATAAGATCCACACTTTCAGAAATGATACATGAACTGAAAAAGTTGATTCTTTACTGAAATGCTGATGAATTTTCATAAGGACCCCTTTCGTGTGTGTGTGTGTGTGTGTGTGTGTATGAGAGGAAATGTGAAGAACTGGAAAAACGAGAAACTGAAATCGACAAATTTCTCCCATCCCTCAAATTTATTTTATTGTCAAAATGCTCTCCCAGTCTCACTTTTTTCTAATAGGATCCAGTTTTGGTTTAGTTCTGCGCTTTATCAATCCTGCATTGTGGCTTTCTCCGCCTGAACTGCATTCACAACACAAACAGCAACTGTTTAACTGAGAGACCGGCGCTCAACACGGGCGCCTCCTCTCTCTTTGCTGGTGATGCGAGAGGCCCTGATTGTGCACACAGGCCTCTGTGGCTGGCTGGCAGCCAGTAAGAGGAGCCCAAGGGGTTAATTGCCCTATAATATGGAAAATCAGGAGACAGGAGAAGCAACACCAGCGTGCCTCAATTTAGACTCTGTTCCTCTAGAGTAATCGCCTGTCGCCGGTTCTCGCTTTTCTCTCTGGGGGAGGTGGAGGTGTTGATCTTAACTGCTTTGTTAGGGATCAAACATGGAATGTTTTGGTTAGGAGTCTAAAATTGCTCTCCATTCCCCTGTGGTGTCCAAGTCTCAAGACACTCTCCAATGCAATGTGTGTTTTGTTTCTGAGCGGTGGGTGTCCCGCTGCGGTTACATGTTCCATGGTTGTCGCCTGGGTCGCCTCCATCTGCTTTCAAGTGATTTATCAACAGGTAATATATGGCTGAACCAGTGGGGCGGCATTTCCTCTAAAGGCTCTTTCTAATTTCTTTCAACAAGATTAGCTTCTATCTGGTTTTCCTCCGGTTCCTACCAGTTGGCTTCTCAGAGGTGCGAGAAGCAGATTGAACTCTCTTCGCTGGCCTTATCTGCACTGTATATTCAAAGGAGCACCATAACACTTTCAGCAATTAAGGTTCCCCCAAAGAATCTCGGGAGCTGCAGGCTGCAGCTTGCTATAGCCATAGTCCTCTCAACTATTGTGGGCAGTGCTATTTTTCTAGAAAAAGATGTGCTGGAACTCACCATGAATGCCTCCCTTGTTCTCTTAGAATGGCAATGGCACCCACCTGAGAGGTACCAGAAGTGAATTCTGGTGAGTTCTAGCTGAAAAAAAGAGAGGCTTAATTGTGGGATGGATAGTATTTCTATTTAAGGACTATCCATCCCACAATTAAGACTTTTTCTCCCCCAGCTAGAACTCACCAGAATTCAGTTCTGGCACCTCTCAGGTGGGTGTCATTGCCATTTAAAGCACTATGATGCCACTCCAACCATCATGGCTTCCCCCAAATAATTCTTGGAGCTATGGTTTGTTAAGGGCGTTGAGAGTTGTGAGGAGACCCCTACTTCCCTCACAGAGCTACAATTTCCAGAGTGGTGTAACAATCAATCCCCCCTCCCAGGGAACTCTGGGAATTGGAGCTCTGTGAGGGGAAGAGTCTCGGCGAACGACAGTTCCCGTGATTGTCTGGGAGGGAGGTCATGATGGTTAAAGTGGCATGATACCACTTGAAATGTACGGTACAGTGCAGATGAAGAATTTGAGAAAGGGAGGAGGCATGCCAAAACATACATGCCTGGCTAAAATCTGCTGTGTATGGGCAAGCACACAAGGTATTTTCATTTGACTTCTCAGCTCCTGACTGAATTTTAATAAAGGAGAGGAAAATGTTTGGCCCAATTTCACTCCAATGGACCAGACTCCAATGGATGGTATAACCTCCATCCCAGTATAATAATGGGAAGGTGGGGGAGAGACTTGGATTCAGTTCCCATTTAAAGACAAAACTACTTAATTTGCACTTCCCAAAACAATGCGCAAACTGAAACACAGAAAGTCTTCAAAATTTACATTTGTCTGAATTTTGCAATGTGAGCAAAAAAAATGCATATAGGGAAATAAAGTGTGCATATAAATGCACATATTGGTAAAATAACATGCAAAAGTACATTATTTTAGGGGTAATTGTTTATGCAAAATGACATGCATGGTCCCCACCTTCCCGTTGCATAAGTCTCCTCCTCCTTCAGGTCTTTCCCAAGCAATCTGAGACTACACTAGCGCACCTGTCTTTGCTCCTCACACTTCATACCTCTCCTGGTCTTGGGAGTCCGAGGCAGGGGGAAGCTTGTCACAGCGGAAGACATATTGGTTTCTTCACCAGCGCGACTCATCTCTGTCTCTTGGCCTCCCTCCTCCCCTGCTTCTGCTTCTGCTTCTGCTTTCGGACTTCTCTCTGCCACAGACTCTCCCTGCTCACAAAGCCCTGTTACATCTTCAGCTTCCAACACCTCCTCCAGCCAATTTCTGCCATCCCACTGCCTTCTTCCCTTAGGGGTTCCCAGCTGGTTCCTCCCACCATTCCTCTGCATCCACTATGGGAAAAATAGGAAAGAACTGGGTGCCAGTAAACCACCCCCAATTTTGTCACTTTACTCCCACAAGTGTAAAGGCTTAAGGGGGTTGCAAATGGATTTTAAAAAATGGAATCAAATAACATGGAAATCAGTGCAAAGCACGCACTATATTCCATTCATTTTCTGGAAGTGGCTTTTACAATACATAAAAAGTAAAATATAATATGGAAATTAACAGTTAGGGGAACAGGGAAATTGAATGAACTGCTGCATGAATAC
Source organism: Zootoca vivipara (assembly GCF_963506605.1). Classification (NCBI taxonomy): domain Eukaryota; kingdom Metazoa; phylum Chordata; class Lepidosauria; order Squamata; family Lacertidae; genus Zootoca; species Zootoca vivipara. The sequence continues at coordinate 10,746,028 of NC_083290.1, read as the reverse complement.
AGCCAGCTTCATACAACTGGGTGGCTTGAGCTTATAAAGGCTCCTCACATTGAGTCAGACCATTGACCCAAGCATGAATCTCACCATCAATCGATGGCCCCTCCCCATTTTCAGATATTTCTTCACAAAGTGCAATGCTTAATAAATGTATAACATTTCTGGGGCCGTTGAGTTTTACAGATTACATTAAGAAGTAGGCTTCCACCAGAGTCCCTTTGGGTAGTTGTTTGCCATGAGTAATGTTTTCTCAATACTCTGACTTTTCTATACAATTAGCTTCACCGTAGGTGACTAGTGGCAAATTAAATGGATGAGTGAGAAGCGTTCAAGTGTATGTTGATTTGATCTGTGCTATTCACTGGAAATCCAGCAATATCACTATCAAAGCAATCTATGGGGTAGCAGGAGGGGCACGATGGAGTCAGCAGGGAATAGTATTTTCCCCTCTCATATGGGATACAATGCTTGCGTGCTGTACACAACTAATAATGACTGCACCCAAAGAGGTTTTTCTTTCAAAATTGTAATACAGTGGTACCTTGCTTCTCGAACTTAATCCATTCCAGGAGTCCATTCGACTCCTGAAACCATTCGAAAACCAAGGCATGTCTTCCGATTAGCTGCAGGAGCTTCATGCACTCAATCGAAAGCCTCGGAAGCCGTGTCAGATGTCTGGCTTCTGAAAAGCATTCACAAAATGGAACACTTACTTCCGGGTTTGTGGCTTTTGGGAGCCGATTTGTTTGGGAGCCAATAATAGTAATAATAATAATTTATTATTTATACCCCGCCCATCTGGCTGGGTTTCCCCAGCCACTCTGGGCAGCTTCCAACAGAAATATTAGAATACACTAATTTCTTAAAGATTAAAAGCTTCCCTAAACAGGGCTGCCTTCAGATGTCTTCTAAAAGTCTGGTAGTTGTTTTTCTTTTTGACATCTGGTGGGAGGGCGTTCCACAGGGCGGGTGCCACTACCGAGAAGGCCCTCTGCCCGGTTCCCTGTAACTTGGCTTCTCGCAGCGAGGGAACCGCCAGAAGGCCCTCAACGCTGGACCTCAGTGTCCAGGCAGAGCGATGGAGGTGGAGACACTCCTTCAGGTATACTGGACCGAGGCTGTTTGAGTACCAAGGTACCACTTTATGTGTTTCTGAAGATAGGTGGGTGGGTTGGGTAGGTTTCAAGATTCCACCTGAGCCCTATTTCAGCATTTTGCCTGATCGCACAGGGGCTCAATATCTGTAGGAGGGGTAAGCAGTGTGCATGAACACCCTGCCCCCTACGCCCCCTGATTGTCCAGCATGCCCTTTCCATCCCCTGTTCTTTGCATGTTCCTATGCTCACTCACTTGAACACACATAGAAGCCACATTCAGACACTAAGTTCACAATGGTCAGCTACTAAATGTGGGGAGGGACTATCCAGTACAGCACATTATTTGTTTTATTCTATATTTATATTCCACATTTCACGATAGGTGATCTCAGAGCAGGTAATGTTAGAATTCAGGTAGGAATTCAGAAGATAAGAGTGCCATTAAAATGATGTTGGAGACCTGGACCCAGGTGATCCATTGTCTGAGTTTAGAAACTTTGGTAAAGTGGTGGGCTGTGAAGTGTATGTATGTGTTTCATGAATTTTGCACACCCTTTGATTGTTAAAAACAAAACCTCAACGTGGTTTACAAAAAAGATAAAACAGTGAAAAAATACAACCTTGCAATGTATGTGAAACAGACTTACTGGCTCTTTGTCAGGAGAACAATGCAAAAGTTTGGAAGAATAACAAACTACATTTCAGGTTAAAGAAGAAGGTGGTTCAGTATTTAGGAATTTTATTTTCCAATGACAACTTCTATATGATTGACCATTTTGGCTCCCAAGCTGTATAGGGCTTTATGCACCAAAACCAGCACCTTGAACTTAACCTGATAGCCTAGTCATTCCCACCTCACTCAACCTAGGTTTTCTTTTAATTAAGTGGCAACCATAATTAGGAATGGAGGGAAAAAATAATTCAATTTGCATTTAAAAGTGAACCTACCTGATTTCAACTTTCCAAAACAATACACAAACCAAAACGCAAACCATCCCGCATAAATCACACTTCTTTGAATTTTGTAATGCAGTTCCCCAGCCAAGTATTGGGTGCAAAAATGTGCATAAAGTGTGCATAAAACATGCATTACGTTGGGGGGAAACTAGTTTGCAAAAATGTGCAAATGAAGCAAAAATTGCATGGTAAACTATGGATATTTGGAAAGAGTCGCACTAAAATACCGGTGAATTTTCATGCAAATAATTCTTCTATTATTATTGCAAACCGATGTGGAAATATGAAGAATGAAGCTTAGAAGTGGGGAAATGAGAAACTGGTCTTAACATTATATTTGATTGGGACCTTTGCTCCCCAAGAAGAAACTTGAATAATAAGATCTCCTTTTGCTTGAAATTGAAATCAGGTTTTTCTTTAAAAATCTGTTGCAGCTCCCCAAACACTACCCCACCAAGTTCAGTGTTAGGATCGATCTTGATGTACAGTGGCACCTCGACTTACGAACGACTCGGCAACCGAATTTTTCGACTTACAAATGGGGCAATTGGCCACGCGCTTACGATTTTTTCGACATCCGAACGAAAACCGCAGCAGTTTTAGATAGGATTTTTTTCGACTTACGAATTTTTAGATGGGGTTGCTTCGACTTACTAATTTTCCCGTTTCCAATGCATTCCTATGGGAAATCGTGTTTTCAATGGTGCTTTTCGCCTTACGAATTTATAAGTCGAGGCACCACTGCATTGGTTCTCTTACTTTAAGATATAAACCTCAAAGACTTCATTTGATCTGACTCGTCACCAGTGCATTGTTGGAGGCTAGAGGCACCCCCCCCCAAAAATGGAGTTCTGTTTTTGTTGTTATTGTAAGGGATCAACCTTCCTGCTTATTCTTTTTGGCTTACCGGAGGAGGAGAGGAATAAATGCAATGTAGATATTGTTAGCTGTTTAATAGCCCCCCCCCTCTTTTGTGTGTTTGCAGCTTGTGTGCATTTTAAGAGATATTTCATTGTAATACACTTCAAAGGGTGCATTTGATCTGCTTGTATATTTCCAGCTTTTATGCACCAGGCATTCCGCTTAAGCAAAGCAAGGCAACATTAAGGAATCGCATGCGGCTGACATGAAAATGAGCCACACAGACGCTGTTGTCTTCATGGCGGTGCTTTAAATGAACTCCTGGTGGACAGAGAACATCATGCTGGCGGATCAAATGGACTTTTGAAGATTTTATTCCCCTCCCCAACTCCTTTTGGTAATAAAAAGCAATGTAATGGAGGGGGGGAAGCTGTTAAGAGAGAGTCATTAAAAAGAAAACTTACCAGGGCTACAGCTGGCAAAATCATCTTTCTTCCTTGACTAGTGCATTAACAGCTTGATCCTGTGACGAAGGCTTAATTTGTAAAACTAGCATGCTGGGGCTCTGGACGGCCTCGATGCCGTTGGTATCGCCACCCCCCCCCAAACCACAGAATTGTAGCGTTGGAAGGGGAGACCCTGGGGGCCATCTAGTCTGCTGGGGATTATTAGCTGTGATTCCTGCATTGCATTGGACTAGATGACCATTGAGGACCCTTCTAACTCTGCGTTTCTATGTATGGGTTCAAAATACAAGAAAAGAGATTTAGCTTCAAGATTAACCCCCCCCCCAAAAAGAGGAAAGTGGATTTAGACTGAGCATTAAAAAGAATGTTCTGGTGGTTGTTTGACAGTTGAACAGACAGAAGGTGTTGGGATCTCCTTTGCTATATGTTTTTGAGCAGCAGGTGGTTAGTGCGGCCAATCAGGGATGGTGTGGAGATGGAATTCCTGCATAGATTGGTATAGGTTTTGTTGGGGATTATTGTGACTACTCCTGAGTAACGACCTTCCACATGCTTATCTTTCAAAAGTCTTTATTAGTGCACATTATTTACAGTGTAGTGAGCTGTCAGTTTCATGTCTCCTCATTCCGAATCAGAATCCGGCACTACCCCCTTCCGTAATTTGGACCAGCATAAAAGCCTCGGGACAGCGAATCTCCTCCCCTTTCTCCTCCTCCTCAATTCCGGAGTCGGGGGAAGGGTCTGCGTTCTGCCTGTGTCCTCTCCTCTCTTTCCCTCTCCCTCTCTTCCTGCTTGTGGAGCAGGGGCTCCTGGATGTTGCCAGAGGTCTGGCACTCCCTTTCCGTCTCCTGACTTTCCTCATCCGTCCCTTCACTTTCATGACTGCTTGGAGATGGGCTGCTTCTGATGAGAGGGGGCTGTTCTCTATAAGCCCTTCCCCTTACAGGTTTGACCAGATGAATCTTGGCGTCTGTGGTTGTATTAGTAAGGCAATTGGTTGTTGTTTTATTACTGCATTTATATCCCACATTTATATCCGAGGAGCTCAATTCACATTTATCCGCCCCCTCTCCATTCATCCTCACAACAACCCTGTGAGGCAGGTTATGCCGAGAGGCAGCGACTGCTCCAAGGCCACCCAGTGATCTCCATGGTTGTGTGGGGATTTCAACCCTGAATTTCAGGTCCTAGACTCTAACCAGTCTAACCACTGCTCCATTCTGACTCTCAGTGTTCCATTACTTTTGCATCAACTACTGTATAGATCTTGCTCTTTTTGCCCCAAATAGAATAAGAGAGGCAGCATGGAGTAGTGGCTAGAGTGCTGAATCAGGAGGATGTTGTAGACCAGCGTCAGATACCCACTCGGCCATGAAACTCACTGTAACAAAACCCTGAATGCTGGGCAGGGGGTGGAGAGCTCAATCACTAGAGCAGGCGTCGGCAACGTTTTCTGCCCGTGGGCCGGAGGATTCCCACAAACTATCATCCATGGGCCGGACATGGGCCGCACAGGCGCAGAAGCGATTTCCAGTGCTGCGCTACCCAGGTCCCAAACACCAGAAATCGCTTCTGCACATGTCCGCGGCTGTGCAGAAACGATTTCTGGTGCTGGCTGCCCATTTCCAAAATGTCTGCAGCACCAGAAATCGCTTCTGCAGCTGCGTAGATGCGATTTCCGGCGCTGCTTGGTGAGTCCCCGCGCCACGCTGCGCCAGTTTACCGTGGTGCACAGGGGACTTGCCGAGCGGGCGGCTCAGTTCACAGGCGGCCCGTGGGCCGGATAAATGGCTTCCATGGGCCGGAGGTTGCTGATGCCTGCACTAGAGCATACGACTCTTGATCTCAGGGTCATGGGTTCGAGCCCCACATTGGAAAAGAGATTCCTGCATTGCAGGGGGTTGGACTAGAGGATCTTTGTGTTCCCTTCCAGCTCTACAATTCTATGTGGTGGTGGTGGTTTTATTTGTGCCCACCATGCCAGTCTGTGCCAGTAATACAAGCTGGGAATGTTAGTTTGGTTGTGCATAACTCATAAACATCTTGTATTTTGTGTGTGTGTGTGTGTGTGTGTGTGTGTGTGTGCGTAAAACATTTGCAAATAAAACAGAAAAAAGAGAAACGTTGGCAGCTGACATCAACAAGGAAACTATTCCCTCCACCTTGACTTAAACGTTTAAATTAATGTAGGCTGTGCTTAGGTCCAGAGAGATTTCCAAATGAGGCTGACAGTTCTATGTTCTGTGTTCAAGCACAGAAGCAACCAACCAGCAGACCACTGTTGATGGGTGTTTTATGCTTGCAGTTTAGGTCTCTTTGTGACCACAAGGGCTTGCAGGGCCCGCTTTTGTTGCCCATCTGTTAATCCCCAAACCACAGAAATAGAATTGTAACATTTGCCTAGGATATTCTGGCTTGCAAGATTTGGCTTTTCTTGCTGCTCAGTTCAAGAGATTTCTCTCTCTCTCTCTCTCTCTCTCTCTCTCTCTCTCTCTCTCTCTCTCTCTCTCTCTCTCCCCGCACCCCCCTCCTGCCCTGCCACACACCATCGGGCTTTCTTAGAGGTGGGGCTTTGCCCACGGAAAGCAGGAGCCGAGCGAACTGATTGCTTAACCTCTTCTGACTCTACCCTTGTGGTAGATCATTAATGGTGTAGAAAATAGGCCCATCTTTGCCTGGCGCAGGGCGGGGCTGTGGGGGGCATCTTTCAGAGATTTATGTGGAGGTCTGAGAAGAGGAGACAGCCCTGCAGTACATCATCATGCAGGAGACATCAGAGACACTCTTCTCCGCTTCGGCGCATTATCATAAAAAGTGATTTAGACCCTAGCTGATTGATGCAAATGGCTCTCTGTTCTTTCCTATCATTAGCGTCCTCTTTCAGTGGCCAGAGGCAGTGATTAAAGCTGTCATTTGGAGCTGCTCGTTAAAGAGAAGCGCCTGAGTAGCGCGCCAGGGGTAGCAGGGAGGGAGGAGGCAGGGGCTGGAGGATCATCCCTTCCTTCCTTCCTTCCTTCCTTCCTTCCTTCCTTCCTTCCTTCCTTCCTTCCTTCCTTCCTTCCTTCCTTCCTTCCTTCCTGACCAAAACAAAAGTACAATCCAGATTCCAGTTTTCTATGTCTCTTTGGCATGATGCCACCAGAAAGGAGGGAACTGCTTAATCTTCCATCAGCAGTACTGGCATCATTGAGATGGGCAAGTAAATTCCAAATAGCACTCAAATTCCATTTCAGGAGCCTCAAAGAACAGGTGATTGGGATGCAGAAGGTTCCCCCAAAGTTCAAAGGATCAGGTAGCAAGTGATGGAAAAGATGGTTCTTAGCCTGAGATGCTGGAGAATAGCAGTCGGTCAGTCAGAGCAAGGAACAACTTGCGCTGGAGTGGGACAAACAGACAACAGTACACTGGCTCTGGTCTGCACCTTGGCATCAGTGCCAGGTGCAGTGGGGGGCATAGGAAGTCACCTTCTATTTGAATGGACCATTCTTCCATCTAGCTCAGTTTTGTCTACACTGACTGGAATTGGACATACGCAGAAGCGATTTCCGGCGCCACAGACATGCACAGATGCGATTTCCCGTGTCGCGATTCACCAGTCCGGCCCACGGATGATTTCCATGGGAGTGATCCGGCCCATGGCTGGTAAACCTTGCTGACCCCTGCATTAGAGCAAGTGGGGCACTGCCCAACCAACTTCAGTGCCCCCACCCTGCTCACCTTTGTGGGGGAGGAAGGGAAAGGAAGGGAAAGGAGATTGTTAGCTGCTTTGAGACTACTTAAGGGGAATGAAAGGCAGGATATCAAGTCCAAACTACTACTCCTCCTCCTCCTCCTCCTCCTCCTCCTCCTCCTCCTCCTCCTCCTCCTCCTCCTCCTCCTTTACACCCAGCCCAGGGTGTGGCACTGCTTTTCATCCTCATCCCCCTTAATCTTGGTTTGCCCTTGTGCAACTCAACAGGGAATAAGAAGGGGACAAAACTGAAATTAGTTGGCTCTGCCGGTGGCTGCCTCCAACCTTTGGCCTTACGTCCATGTCCCAGTAGGCAGCAGCCACCATCAATCATGCTCCAGTACTCTCCTACTGCAATAGAGTTGGGAAGTTTGGGGTCCCACTTCAGATTCTGCAATGGAGTACTCAGACTGGGGACAGCAGGGCCACATCCTCATGCTGGAGAAGCACTATCCCCAGAGATGGTGGGAAGAGGCCCTGTGTGCTCTTTCCCTTCTGGTTCAGAATCCTTGACCTCCATGCCCTGAGGAAGGAGAATCCAGCTCTGGGGTCCATGACTGCCCCACACCATAGCTGCCAAGTTATCCCTTTTTTTAAGGGAAATTCCATAATGCTGAATAGGCTTCCTCGCGAGAAAAGGGAAAATTTGGCAGCTATGCCCCACACGGAGGATGTGGGTAAACATTGCCAGTGATGTTGTCATTGAGTGGGGAGGACAATTTAAAGAGGTTGGAATGATGCATTCTGAGAATTCATGATCTTCACCACAATTGTACATACTATGAAGAAGAGTTGTTGCCCAGTGTAATAATAATATTTCTTCTTCTTCTTCTTCTTCTTCTTCTTCTTCTTCTTCTTCTTCTTCTTCTTCTTCTTCTTCTTCTTCTTCTTCTTCTTCTTCGATTTCTTACCATTAGGATCCAGGGCAGGTTATAGCTATTTAAAAATACAATGTTAAAACCAGTGTAAAACAAATTAAAGTTGTGTGTGTGTGTGTGTGTGTGTGTGTGTTGTCAAAGGCCAGGGTAAAGAAGCTTATCTTCAGCATATGACAAAAACAATATAATGTGGATGGTGGATGCATCTCTGTGGGGCAGTAATTCCACAGCTTGAGGGCTGCCATGGAAAGCGCCCCCTCTTGGGCCGCTATTGCTTTCTATTAACACAAGCAAAACATTGAATTATGAGGGGGGGGGCAAGATAATGACTATGTAGGCCAGGATTCCTCAACCTTGGCCCTCCAGATGCTTTTGGCCTACAACTCCCATGATCCCTAGCTAGCAGTACCAGTGGTCAGGGATGATGGGAATTGTAGTCTCAAAACATCTAGAGGGCCAAGGTAGAGGAAGCCTGATGTAGGCTGTCCCCACCCCACCCCCTAAAAAAACAGTTGGGGCAGGCGTTGGCATTTGGTCATCAAGGATAGATGTTCTTTCTAGGGCTTTTGGAGAATTCTGATGGAAATGGGATGAGAATTGCTAATGTTTACTTATTTTCCCCATGTCTGGAACACGTTGCTGATATGTACCCAGAGGACGACTTAAGATTTCAGCTGGGAAGGGAATGAAATATCAACTCTCAAAAATATGGCTTTGAGAATGGGAGAGAACCAGGCAGTGGGGAAGGCTTATTCCCACACAGCAAGACCAATGCTAGACTCTCAATATCCAACAGGAAATGATGTTCCCTGCACCATGTTTTACTTTAGGAGACCCTGTGAGGCCTCTCTTGTGCCAAGGTAGTCCCTTATCACCTGTTACGTCCTCTTAATCCATCAAATTAAGGCTTAGGCTACTTTCACCAACCTGGTGCTCTCTTGATGTTGTGGACTATGACCCCCATCAACCCAGACAGCACAGCTGGGGCAACTGGGGCTGGTGGGAATTGAAGCCCAAAACATCTAGAGGCCTCCAGGCTAGAGAAGGCAGTCTTTGGCCACCAATACTGTAAGTGGGAGGGATTATAGAGAACCCTCCCCCCTCATCAGAAGCAGCCCGTCTCCAAGCAGTCATGAGAGCAAGGGGTTTGAAGGGGTGAGTCAGGAAACGGAGAGGGAAGTGCCAGGGCTCTGGCAACATCAAAGAGCCCCTGCTCCATAGGCAGGAAGAGAGGGAGGCGGAAAGAGTGGACAGGAATAGGTCAGACAGAAGACCCGTCCCCCCCCCCGACGCCGGAATTGAGAAGGAGGAGGAAAGGGAGGCGCTTCTCAGTTCCGAGGCTTTTATGCTGGTCCCAAACGCGGAAGTGGGTAGTGCAGGAATCTGACTCGAGCGGGTAGACATGAAATGAGCAACCCGTTACACTGTAAATAATGTGCACCAATAAAAACATCTGAAAGACAAGCATGTGGAAGGTCGTTACTCAAGAGTAGTCACAACATACCCTGACAAATACATTGCCCCTTTCTACAGCATGTTTCATCTATAAATGTCAGGAGTTGCTAGGGAATCTTTGAATCTCTATGTGGCTAAAATTGTGTGGTGAGCCACAAGACTGCAAACTTGAGCACATCAGACTTGTGAGTCAAAGCTCTGGATTGACCTCAACTACTCAAGATGGCTATTGGGCCATCCTGAACAGGAAGGACTACCTAAATTTCCTGTCTGAGCTTTGCCATTGCCTGAGAGACAAAGCCTTAATGAGGTCAAGCACATTCTTGTATGGACCTTTGGCCTCATCCTGCAGCTCCAGGGTTTGGCTTGCTCCTTGGTTCTGACTCCTGCTCATTCCATGGATCCAGTACCTGGCTCACTTCAAGTCACTAACTGGGCTGCAGGATGGGGGGACCTGTGGCCCTCTGGGTGTGGCTGGTTTTTGGCTTGAATCCAGTGCAGTTCAAAGTAGCTCATTATGTTAGAGCAAGGCATTATGCTTGTGCAACAGAACTCTCCCTCCTCTCTGTGTTCACCCTGAAAATTTGTTGTAGGTTTTGTCCCAATTCTCTGGAGAAGATTGGGAGAGGATGCAGGATGCAGGATGCACAAAAGGGGTAGGAGAGAGAGTAAATTCCATTGTTGTTGTTGTTTAGTCGTTTAGTCATATCCGACTCTTCGTGACCCCATGGACCAAGCACGCCAGGCACTCCTGCCTTCCACTGCCTCCCACAGTTTGGTCAAACTCATGTTCGTAGCTTCGAGAACACTGTCCAACCATCTCGTCCTCTGTCGTCCCCTTCTCCTTGTGCCCTCCATCTTTCCCAACATCAGGGTCTTTTCCAGGGAGTCTTCTCTTCTCATGAGGTGGCCAAAGTATTGGAGCCTCAGCTTCACGTTCTGTCCTTCCAGTGAGCACGCAGGGCTGATTTCCTTCAGAATGGATAGGTTCCATCTTCTCTCAGTCCCTGGGACTCTCAAGAGTCTCCTCCAGCATCATAATTCAAAAGCATCAATTCTTCGGCGATCAGCCTTCTATATGGTCCAGCTCTCACTTCCATACATCACTACTGGGGAAACCATAGCTTTAACCCTACGGACCTTTGTCGGCAAGGTGATGTCTCTGCTTTGAAAGATGCTGTCTAGGTTTGTCATTGCTTTTCTCCCAAGAAGCAGGCGTCTTTTAATTTCGTGACTGCTGTCACCATCTGCAGTGATCAAGGAGCCCAAGAAAGTAAAATCTATCACTGCCTCCATTTCTTCCCCTTCTATTTGCCAGGAGGTGATGGGACCAGTGGCCATGATCTTGTGTTTTTTTTTATGTTGAGCTTCAGACCATATTTTGTGCTCTCGTCTTTCACCCTCATACCACAAATCCTTGTGCTATTGGAACATGTGCAGTGGTTAAATCCCTATGACACCAACCTTCCCTTACTATTGACCATGCTGGCCAGAGGTTGATGGAGTCCCACAAAATATATAGGGCTACAACTTGCCCCCCTCCTCCGCAGCTTACTGCATTTACATTTTGAATCAAGCTGTTGTGTTTACATTTAAATAAGGTTGCATTTTTTTAAAGAAAAGAAAAGAAAGAAAGAGATGAGTGTGCTACTTATATAAGAGCCCTTCCTTGTTTTCACTGAAAAGCATGACAAAGCTCCCATTGATGGAGGCAAGGCCCTCAGGTTGTCAGAGTCGGATGAACAGTCAGCAGACCATCCTCCTGATGGGAGGAAGAAGCAGATGACAAAGGCTCCCGCTGCGAGGAAATCTAATTAGTGGGATCAGGCAGCGGTTCTTAAGCTCCATCAGTTCCTCCTTCAAAACAAATGTTTGGAAAGGTTTGCTCAAGGGATTTCCTCTGACCCAGCAATGGAGGTGGTCAGTCCCTGGCATCTCTCCTTAAAAGGACTCCTAGTAGTGGGGACGAGAAAGATCGCTGCCTGAGCCCTTGAAGAGTGGTCGCTAATCCGAACAGGAGATGTCCATCGGTGGTGTGACCCAGTGGAGACTTGTTCATCTGGGCTCCACCAACCTCAGTCTCCCCTGAGCTAGTCCCCACCTACCAAATATGGTTGTTGGGGGGTTTTGTAGCACCTTAGAATCATAGAGTTGGAAGATACCACAAGGGCCATCCAGTCCAACCCCCTGCCAAGCAGGAAACACCATCAAAGCATTCCTGACATATGGCTGTCAAGCCTCTGCTTAAAGACCTCCAAAGAAGGAGACTCCACCACACTCCTTGGTAGCAAATTCCACTGCCAAACAGCTCTTACTGTCAGGAAGTTCTTCCTAATGTTTAGGTGGAATCTTCTTTCTTGTAGTTTGAATCCATTGCTCCGTGTCCGCTTCTCTGGAGCAGCAGAAAACAACCTTTCTCCCTCCTCTATATGACATCCTTTTATATATTTGAACATGGCTATCATATCACCCCTTCACCTTCTCTTCTCCAGGCTAAACATACCCAGCTCCCTAAGCCATGTATGTTTAGCCTGGAGAAGAGAAGGTTAAGGGGTGATATGATAGCCATGTTCACCTTGACTCCAGTTAACTCTGCCTTCCTTGTTTTGGGGGCTGCACATCATCTTTTTAGACTCTACTAATCTAGGTTCTTTCAGATGTAATGTTCTTCTTAAAAAGAATTATTTCTCCTTCAAGAAGTGAAGGCGGGAGCCCTCACCCTCCCACAAAGTCAGATTGATTCCCCCCCCCCACATACACCTCGGCATCGACAGTTAACGTTAGTGAAATATCTCCATTTAAAAGGTTTGACTTCCCACTTGGGACCAACAGTAAATCTGTCTGCTGCAACAACTGAAGCTGAGGATGCTTTGAAAGGAATTAAAATGTTCAGTTAAATGGGAAGGGAGCGCTCCCTCGAGCGCAACACACTTCTCCCCACAGTGAAATGGAAGTTTTTCTCTTTCTTCATCTGCCATGTTTGTTTGACGGTTCTGGTTGGGGCCCAGTGGCGGTGGCGAGATCTTCTCTCATGGCATCAGTTTTAGTCACAGACTGCCACTGTCGCTTTCGGTTTCTTTCCATTTCTCAGGTCTTCTGATCTCTAGTTCGGTTCTCCGTGTTTCCACGTCAATTGGGGAGTGGGAATTAATGAAGTCCTTGTGAAAATTCTTCAGCATTTTAGTACACATTTTTCCTAATATGCACATTTTCCTAAAGTGATTCTCCTTGGTATAATGCATTTCTTCCCTGAAAACAGGGACAATCACTGGGAAACGTAGTTTTTAAGGGTGCTAAGAAATGTTTATTTATTCATTGAGTTTGTATCCAGCCCCTCCTGTCCAAGGAGCCCATGACCGTGCAACGTCATTATGTGGTGGTATGAATTGGTGAATCTGCATAGCTGTCAACTTTCGGATTTAAAAATAAGGGATTACTTGCCGAGTGCTGCTGGAAATCGCCTCTGTGCATGCCTGGGAATGCGCAGAAGCGTTTTCCGGTGCCGGCTCTGCCCATGTTCGGGGCACTGGAAATCGGTTCTGCACATGTCCAGACATGCATAGAAGAAACTTCCGGTGCCAGGCTGCCCGTGTCTGCATGTCTGGGCACCGGAAATCACTTCTGCGCATGCCCGGGCATGCACAGAGGCGATTTCCGGCAGCACTCGGCAAGTGAGCGAGCAGCCAGCTGCCGAGCGAGGTGTTTTACTGGGCGGCTGGCTGCTCGCTCGCGCACATGGGGGCACCGAGTGGAGCCTCCCTGTTCAGCAGGGAGGGAGAGGAGCTGCTTCCTTTGAAATCCGGGACATTTATGGGATATTTTACAATCCGGGGTACCAGTGGGGAACGGATTAAAATAAGGGGGTTTCTCGCAAAAAACGGGAGGGTTGACAGCTATGGAATCTGTCAAATTTTGCTTTCTCGTTTTTTCAGTTTCCTAATCTTAAATTCAGTTCTCCACATTTCCACATCAATTTACTTTTTTTTAAAAAAAAGTCCTAATGAAAAGTAATGTTTTACTATGAATTTTAGTATGATTTTCTCCTACAATATGTACGCCTTTTCATGGGATTTTGCCTAATGTATACATACTTACAAAGCAGTTGATATGTTATTTTCATCAATATATGCCTTTATCTATCACAATTTACCATATTATTTGCACCATCGTACACCTTACTTGGCAGTAGAACTGTGAATTTCAAAGGACGACTATGTTTTGGATCACGAATTGTTTCGGAAGGTGTGAATTAGGTTAGGTTTGCCCTTAAATGTGAGCTGAAACTAATTTCTCCCCCATGTCTGGGCTGGTGTTGGACATTGTTGTGTTCCCTACATCACTGGTCTTCAACTGGTGGATCGGGACGTACTGGTGTATTGTTGCCTGGACAAAGGGCGGTTGCAACAGGAGCCCTACCACCAATATACAGTGGTGCCTCGACTTACGAATTTAATCCGATCCGAAGGCACCTTCGTAAGTCGAAAAATTCGTAAGTCAAAAAACTCCATTGGAAACACGATTTCCCATTGGAATGCATTGGAAACTAAAAAATTCGTAAGTCGAAGCAACCCTATCTAAAAACCACCGCAGTTTTCCCCCAGATGTTGAGACACTCGTAAGCGCACGACCATTACCCCCATTCGTTAGTCGAAAAATTCAGTTGTCAAGTTGTTCGTAAGTCGAGGTACCACTGTATGGTCAAATGTTAAGAAATGAGTCTGCAAATGTATACTTGGGTTAAAAGTGGATCCTGTGGATCTGAAAAGGTTGAAGATGCCTGCCCTACCTGATTCCTTATTGGTTGGTGATTTGGTATCACCCTGGGGGATTGCGGCAAATTAAAGTGGCGACTCATTGAGAAAGATGCACACTGTGGCTAGAGAAAGTAGAAAACGTTGTCAAATGACTTCTCAAACTTGGAGCCTGGTGGTCCCCCCCCCCATCTGTGAAATGTTAGAAGGTCCATCCGTCTCCTGACTTTTCAGTGGTCAGTGCTGATAGTGTTAAACTGCCACCAAAAGCTCTTGCAGAACGGAGGGAGCTGCGATGTTGGCATGTTGCTTCTTTTAATAGCCCACTGTGGGGGTTTCTGACTGTCCCACTGAGCTTAATGTTCTGTAAGGAAAATAAACACCAAACTGAAGGATGCCCTTAATGGCTATGAACGCTTAACCCTTTGCTTGCTTCCTCGCCACTGACTCACACAGTCTCTTCCCGATGGTGTAATCTCCCTTAAGAAATGCCCTTTTGCTGTTGCTGATTTGAATCCTTCTGACCTTTCATTCTGCATAGATCTTTTTCGCCTTTAGTACATATTCATAATCATAAAATTATGTGCTCTTATCATCTTGGATGGTAAGCTTGGGTTTATTTCTTGAGCAAGAAAGCCTGTACATTAAGATATTATGATGAAGAAATTGGAGCAGCAGCAGCAGCAGTAGCAAATTGCCTTTTTCGTGGGTGCCAAATGTAATTTGACCTTTAGATGGGCATTTATTTTATTTTTTTAGGGAAGGCAAAAATCTATGAATGCTGTGATATACTGCACTGAAATTTTAGAAACCATCTGTGTGGGCTCTGTTGACTCCAGGTCCTCCCCATAGCTAATTTATTGTGATTTTTAAGCAAACTCTTCTTGGGTCACTTGGAATAAATCTCTAGGAAGAGGATATGTCTATTATCACCCTACCCTTGATCTTTCAGTGTATTCTGGCACTAGGAGTGGATTGGGAAGGTTGGCCAAACATTGACATCCCTAAGGATTGATTGCTAGTGATGCTGCCAAGGTCTGAGCAGAAAGGGCTTGAAATATGTATTTTAACAACTCCACAATGCTCTGTTGTATTGCTAGTCGAGCTCCCTTGCCCTTAAATTTATACACTGCAAAACCAGGCTGGATTATGAACATATATGCCAATATCGTGCCTACGTGGTCTGCATCCTGAGCTGGTGTCCACTAAACAGGAAATGTTCAAGATGTTGATTACTTCAACTCCTCAACCTTATAGTTGGCTGAAATTTGCTTGAAATCTTCAAAATGAGAAATGCAACTCAATTGCTTAAGGACTGCATGTACCGTCTGTATTTTGCTGAGGGCAGGTGGATCTGTGCTGTCGTTTTGCTCCCTCTTGAACCCCTACTACTGGGAGGTTTTGCTAGACGTTATGGGAAGATTCTCATTTTTCATGGCCTGCTTCGTTTGTGTCATACCTGCCAAGTCTCCCACTGAAAAATGCAGGATCAGCAGCGGCGCTGCATCAGAAGTTGTGTAGAAGCAACTTCCGGAGCCGCTCTGCCCATGTTTGGGCACCGGAAATAGGGCAGAGCAGCACCGGAAGTCGCTTCTACGCATTCCAAATTTTGAAGTAAGTGAATATCTTGCTGCTCCCTCCCCCATCCCTACCCTCCATAAGACCACCAGGTTAAGAGTGTCTAAACTTATCAATGGAGTGTAACTTAGGGTTGTCATATTTCAAAAGGTGAAAATCCAGACACAAAAGTTGTTGAGCATTTTTGGGCAAAGTTGTTGAGCTTTTCTTTCCTTTTTGTGTGTGCAAAATATCAAAAATAAACCAAGTATTTGAGCTAATTTTTTTTAGGAAGTTAGCCAAAATCTACAGATATGCCATGCATCCAGATATCTTAGTGATTTCTGCCCGGACACAGTTTCAGACTGCCGAATCCTGGCTAATTCCAGAAAATTCCGGATGTATGGCAACCCTAGCTAGGGATGAGTGAATCTGTCAGTTTCAGTTCCAATCTTGAGTTCAGATCTCCACATTTCCACATCAGTTTGCACTTTTAAAAAATCCTCATGAAAATCCATCAGCTTTCTCCACATTTTCCTCAGTATACAAATTTTTGCAAGCAAATTTTGCCTAATATAATGCATTTGTGTATGTTACTTTCATTAATATATGCATTTTATACATAATTTATCATATTCTGTGTATTTTTGTACACACTACTTGGCTAGTGAACTGGATTGCAAAATTCAGAAAAGTGTGAATTCCGAAGGCTGTCTCTTTTCAATTCACATAGATTTCACATAGATTTCAGGAAGTGCAACATAAAGTTCCCCTTTAAATGTGAACTGAAACTAATTTCTCCCCATCCCAAGGTGTGTAACAGCCTCTTGAATCAGTGTTGACTTGAGGGGTCAGCCTCAGCAGTGCCACAACAAAATTCCCAAGAGGCATTGTGAGGAGGTGTATGGACAAAAGACTGCAAGCCAATTTACAAGACTTACAGGTGGGGGGGAACAGCAATATGCCCCCACCCCAAGCATGCAATGCTCACAATTGTCAATTGAATTACAATTCACGTTGGGGGGAATTTGCACTTATTTCCTAATTGCCTCTCACGTTGCAAATTCCTTAGTGTGACAAAATTGTGGCCCTAACGGAACACCTGAATCTTAAGAAGACAAAAATTGCCTTGCTGGATCGGACTACTGGCCCATGTAGTTTCACAGTGAACAACCAAATGTCAGCAGGGAGCACAAAATCAATAGCACTCTCTCCCCTATGGTTCCCAAAAGCTGATATTCAAAGACATACTGGCTCCAACAGTGGAGGTAGAACATAACCCTTGCATCTAGCACCCATTGAGAACTTTATCCTCCATGAATTTGTCTAATCCTCTTTTAAAGCCCTCCAAGTTGGTGGCCTTCACTGTCTCTTGCAGGAGCTAATCCCATAGTTTAATTATGTGCTGTATGAAGGAGTGCTTTCTTTTGTCTATCCTGAATCTCTCAACATAATTGAGACTGGAGACTGAAATGGGAGCACAAGGGCTGCCTGCAAGCTCTGTTCGCGGATGGAGGAATTGACCTGGCATGTGTAACAGAGACCTGGTTGGGCATGGCAGATGGGCCTGTTCCTGTTGCTGCTTGCATGGGCGTAACCAGGATCAAAGCTGGGGGGGGCACACCAGCCACGCCCCCAGCCACCCGATTGGCTAGCTGGCAATGACATGGCCAGGATCCCCCCAGGAGGCATGGTCAACGTCCACGCCCCCCAGAGGAAAGGGGGCCGTTTGCAAGGCAGCACACAGAGCCACCCGCGCTTGCACTCCTGCCTCGCCCGCTCCTTTAATGGCAGCAGTGACTAAAACGAGGCAGCAGCAGCGAAGCAAATGAGGTGCCGTGGAGCATTGTGGGGCACCACTTTCTGTGCTGTGCTCGCTGTGACTTGAAGGAGTGTGGGCTGAAGTTAGCCCAGGTCCAGGTCCAGGTTTGCTTCAACGGAGGCAGCTTCGCTGCCGCTGCTGCCGTTTCACTTCAGCCAAGCAGGCTGAGGCGGAGCACAGCAGGCAGCGTCCCTGCCTGTGCTCTCCAGCTGCCCTGCTTCTAGGGGGGTCAGCTGCCCCCCTTGCTCCATGCTGGGTACACCCATGGCTGCTTGCCCAACAGGTTTCTCTTCCACACAGCAACCCAGGTCCTGTGGGCGGGGGGGGGGAGGGGGGGTTGCAGTGATTTTCAGAAAGTCACTCGTTTTGGGCTCCTATTGGTATAGAGACCTCTCTGCTGCACCAAGGATTCCCTGCCTGAGCTGCTTCAGGTCATGTTGGATGTTCTCCTGGGTGCTATAGTTCTATGACCTGCCTCAATCTTGGTTGATTTGAGCACCAGCATCTCCTACAGGGTCTCAGGTAGAGCCTGTCCTCATGCATGTAATCCCATATATAAATCCCTCAGTCAAAGCAAACTGAGTGGAAGCAAAATTGGGACACTGGAAGACAGGAGTGCGTTATCATCATGCTCTAGGAGGGGACCAGGAGTTTGCAGAAGTACCCAACAGCCTAATGATGACTGAGCATGCTCAGGAGCCATAGAATGTCACGTACCAGTTGAAAACTAGACAGCCGGAGGAAGGTGGGAGAGGGTGGAATGCCCTGCTTGGTGCAACCCTGACCCCTAAAGAAGGAGCGCCCCTGAAACAATCATCTGCTGGAGCATCACTGGTCATTCCTCGAGTTAATGAGGCTCATTTAACATCAACAAGGAATCAACCCTTTTACTGTCACCAGCCCGGTAAGCTGGAATGCTCTGCCAATAGAGATTCAGCAGGCACCTTCTGTTCCAACTCCTGATGAAAACTTTCCTATTCAATTAGGTGTATGCAAGCAGTTCGGGATATCTCTTTCCACAATAGTTAGCTGAGTTCTGATTTTAACTCGTTTCGTATGGTTTTCATTGCTCCTGTTTTATTTAAAGTTGTGCTATTTTCTTTACGAAGTAGTGCTATATATTAATGTTTTGAATGAATGAATCATCAAACAATGTGCCCCAGGTCCCAGTTGCTTAATTATAATTTCAAGCCCTATACTGTTTGGATCAGTCACCTTGCATGTTAATAATGCCCCACCCTGACTGTCAAATGATCAGGACTGTTGCTTTCATTTGCTGTTTTGCTTTCACACACACACACACCCAAAAAAGTCTGAGCCTCTGCACTAGATTACAGCTCTGAGGAGGAATCTATTGAGGCTGGCATGGTTTGCCTCTGGATTTCTTTTCTCCCCACCGTCCCAAATGGAATCGTAATATTGAGTCCTCTGTCTAGCTGTCAGGACAATGATGTGAGGAAATCAAGCCTTGTTATTTCCTCCATCTGGAAGCCAACTGATTCTCCAGTGGGCTGCCCCCCCCCAATCTACCTGTTCTTCCTGTCTGTTCTCCATATGCCTCTGCTGCCGTGTACACTCTTTCTAAAGCAGTCAATGCAGCCAGCAGAACAGCTGCCAGAGTCTCTCCTCTTCAGTTTCCTGAGCAGGATAAAAAAAGAGATGGGGGTGGGAGTCGATTGAAAGGGCTTGCAATGAGGTAGCATTGCATGCATAATTCTGTGTGTGTGTGTGTGTGTGTGTGTGTGTGTGTGTGTGTGTGTATACACATGGAATATATATATATATATATATATATATATATATATATATATATATATATATATATATCCATCCATCCATCCATCCATCCATCCATCCATGCAAGGGTCTTAGAAATCATTGTTCTCTGTTAGTTGAGCTGGAGCCAGAGCTGCAATGCTAAAGTCAGTTGTGCCTTTGAGCAGCGTATAACAGCGCCCTTTGGAGACCCATTTCATACAAAATTTGAAGCCTGTGTTTATTGCCCATTAAAGCAACCTTTATTTTATGGCAAATGTTGCAGTAATTGCCTTTTACGAAGAGCACTTTGTAACACACATGCACCGTTGAAAGAAAACCACTCTGGTATTGTCTATCGGGACTTAATGGCGCAATTAATTTTACTCCATCTGTTCCTGAGACTTTAAAGGAAAATGGATTTTTTTTTTTCCTGAGCACACTTTAATGAAGAAGATAAAGCGGCCCTGCTGGTGTCCCACTGGCTCAGTGCAGTAAGTTCAGATTATTGCTCAGTCTGTCAGAATAGGCTGCGTCCCTCGGCAGCCGCCACAGTGAGCAGCCCTCCCTGGCCCCTTGCCGCGCCATTCCTGATGACATACTGCCAGCCGGCTTCCACAAAAGCACGATTAAAATGTCAGCATAGGATGACGAAGGGGCCAGGAAGGTCCTTGGAGACAAACTGTGTTCAGTATGAGTTAATACTTCACTGCGGCGTTGGGGCTGGGCAACTCCTGCTGCTTTGCAGGCACAGAAAGTAGGGACAAATAAGCTTGTTTTTTATATAAAAAAAAAGGATATGGGGAGCTGGGGGTATGGAGGCTCGTTGGTGTAAAAGCTGTGTACGGCTTGGCTGATCCACAAGGGCTTTCCAGGTCTCCCACCAGCAATGCAGTCTCCGTCAAGGGAAATGATGGGCTGTCGTTAGGAGACCGTTGTTCCCCTCTCAGAGCTACGTTTTCTCAAAGTTCCCTGGGAAAACAGATTGCTTGTTAAGCCTCAGTAGGAAATAAGTGCTCCGTGAGGTGGACTGGGGGCCTGGATAGCTCAGTTGGTTAGAGTGTGGCGCTGATAATACTAAGGTTGCAGGTTCAGTCCTCGTCTGGGACAGCTGCATATTCCTGCATTGCAGGGGCTTGGACTAGATGATCCTCAGTGTCTCTTCCAACTCTACAGTTCTAGGATTCTGTGATTCTTAACACCTCTTGGCTCCTTTAACAAACTATAGTTCCCATCCCCAGAATTCTCTGGGAGAAGCCATGGCTATTTAAAGTTGTATGCTAGTAATAGTTCCACTCCATTCTGCCTTGGACAGACCCCCATGTCCAGTTATGGACACCACAGTTTAGAAAGGGTATTGGGCAACCAAGATGATGAACGATCTGGAAACCAAGGCTTATAAGGAACTGTTGAGGGAGTTTGGTATGTTTAGCCTAGATTAGAGAAGACTGAGAGATGAGATGATAGCCATCTTCAAATATATGGAAGGCTGACACATGGAAGGTGGAGCAGGCTTGTTGTTGTTGTTGTTGCCGCTCCAGAGGGTAGGATCCAACACAATGGATCCAAATTACAAGGAAGGAGATTCCGACTATGCATTAGAAATAACTTTCTGATTGTGAGAGCTGTGGTTTGCTCTCCTTAACTGAATGTTGTTAAGGAAATGTTGGATGACCCTTTTCAGGGATTCTTTACCACTGATTTGGGCATTGCAGGGGGTGCAACTAGATGATTCTTGGGGTCCCTTACAACCCTACAATTCTGTGGTTTTATGATACTGGAATGGAAAACCTATCATAGAAAGAGCTACTCTTTCCATAAAGCATTATCCCCACCCCCCTAACAAAAAGCACAAAGAGTTGTATCAAAATAAGTTTTACTTGTCCATTATTTTCAACGGTTCTACTCTTAGCAAGACTTGCATTGGATGCAATCCAATGAATATAGAAATAATAAACATTTATATTTGCATATATACCTGTGCATAGGCAGGGATGCAACTTAAAACTAACAATCTAACTAAAACACATCTTGCAATAAACCTATTTGCATATGAAATGATTTTAAATGAAAACGCCTTATGATTTCTTATGTAGCATATGTGAAAGCTATATTACCATTACTTCTGCGTAGATTTATGAAGAATGATGTGTCACCATTAAGTATATTTTTTCATATCAGGAAGCTAATGTCTTTTTTAGAGTCTATTTCCCGTTTCCTTTAGTTTTAAACCAGTTACATAACATTTTAAAATTAGTACAGTTTTGTCATACAATATGAGGCCCTAAGTTATTATATTTGTATACCACACTTCATCCAAAGATCTCTGGGTGGTTCACAGCATACTTGTTGCATGCAGCACTGCTTCTATTCTGCCACAGTTCATCTTCTGCCAAAAATGATGTTATTCATCTTGCTGTGCTTCCTTACGTAAGCTACATTATGAATTACATAAATTGCACTGTCATCTTGCTATTCCACCCCATTTATTTCAATGCAAAAGAAGCACATTGTAAAATGAGGGCGGGAAATAATCAATTATGTATCTTTTGCAGCCTGAATGCAACAGCAATATACAACATTTATTGTATTAGCTGGATTGATTTCCATTGTGGACATGAAAGGGATAAGCAAAACCAGCCATTTCTGCTCCCATTTCTGTTTTTTGTCAGAATTCTCTAACAACCCTGATTCCAGGGACTGAATATTATTTCCCCTTTCAAAACTGCCACACGAAATCATCTTGTCATGGGAGGTGGGGGGATATAGCTAATGGCTTCTACCAGTGGAAAGCCAGTGTGGTGTAGTGGTTAGTGTGTTGGACTGGGACGTGGGAGACCAGGGTTGAAATTGCCACTTAGCCATGAAGCTCCCTGGGAGACCTTGAGCCAGTCACTGTTGCTCAGCCTAATCTCCTTCACAAGGCTATTGTGATGATGAAATTGAGAACTGATGTAAGCCACCTTGAGCTCCATCAAGGAAAGCTGGGGTACAAATAACCATCATTATCACTAGCTGTCAAGCTTCGGAGAATCGGCTTCCTCCCCCGTGGCAGTAAACAAAAGATCAAACTAAAGGAACTTCTTACCAGTTAGATTCTTTAATAACCACAGTGTAAGAACAAAGAACACGTCTCCTATAAATGGTGGTGCTCCCAATTAAGGTTCACTCCTCCCCTCTGTCCCTATTAATCCACGTCACTCCTACATCTTGTAATCTGAGTTTGAACCCTCTGTGCTTTCTGTTCTAACACTTTCTGAGCTCTCTGTGTCCTTGGAGAAGGGAGATTGTTTCAGAGACTGAATCTGTTAGCTCTCTCTCTCTTCTAGTGTTCTGCTAGCTATTCCCCATCCAGTATTTCCCAGCTTCTGCCTTCAGAACTATGCCCTTCTGTAAACCACTGGGGAGATTCAGGAGCAGGAGGAGGGGGTGGCTCCCACCATTCCTCCTCAGTGCAGCCCTCCTCAGCCCAGTCCCTGACATCAGCCAATTCTAGGGGCAACAGCAAAATCTCCTGAGGAAGTGTTGGGTTTGGGGGTGGGCTAGACTTTGCAGAGGGATCAAATGCATTTAAGGAATCTTGTTCCGGCTTTCATGTCAAACAACCTCAAGGCAACTTACAAGCATAATAAGATAATATATCAAAGCAGAAATATGGTGTCAAATAACTGCTTAGCAGTCAAGTGCATATGTATATGTATTCATTCATTTGTTTGCTTGTTTCATAGCAAAACATCTATGGGCAGCTTCAGAATAAAAGCTATGATAAGTATTTTTAAAAACCCAGAATTGCATTAAAAGAACAATAATAAACACTGTAAAATGCAACAACAGTAAATGTGGTCAAGAATGAAGATAGTTTTAGTCTAGCAACATCATGAGGGCCACAAAGTTATCCATCCTGAGGTTGGTCTGCCCTCAGAAACTTATTAAATTCAATGGATTCCTGAATGTTCTAGGACAGTGGTTCCCAATTGGTGGGCTGTGTCACCATTCACATAACAAAAACTACCACAGGGCTATCAACATTTTCAAAAGTAGCGGGCCCAGAGCATTGTCTTGCCAAGTTTACCATGTAAACTATGGCAGCAATGGCCGCCAACTTGGATAACTTTAAAAGAGAATTGAACCAATTCATGGAGGAAAAAAGCTATAAGTTGCTTCTCACCTTGATGGCTGTTCTACCACCATGATTTGGAAGCATGGTGCTTCTGAATACTAATTGCTGGAAATTTCAGGAAGGGGGACGGGTGCTGTTCTCATATCCTACTTGGGTGCTTTCTATAGGCATATGGTTGGTCATGGTGTAGGAACAGGGTACTGGACTAGATGAGCCCCTGGCCTGAGCCAACAGGGCCCTTCTGAAATCCCCGTTTCAAAAAAAAAATCTCAGTCTTTCCTGTCTCCCACACACTTATGTTGCTTCCATATAAAAATATCAATATGTTATGGGAAACATGTATATTAGAGAAATTTGCACTAAAGTATTGATGAATGTTCATGAGGACTCTCTCTCTCTCTCTCTTTCTCTTTCTCTTTCTCTCTCCCTCCCTCCCTCCCTCCCTCCCTCCCTCCCTCCCTCCCTCTCTTTTAGTGCAAACTGATGTGGAAATGTGGGTGGCTAAATTTAAGAAACTGAGACGAGCTGAAATGGACAGATTCACCCATCCCTCCCCTTGATCCCTCTTGGGTGGAGGGAAGTGTATCTAAGTCCAAGAGACAGAGAGCAGCCTTTGTAGTGAAAGGGGGACAAGATTTTGTCTCAGAGCTGCATGTTGAGCTCCAACTGTGCTCCTATTGGGCAGCAGGTGTGAGCTCTCACTATTGTCCCTAATGGTTATTAGCCAATGATAAGAAGGGCAAATGTAAGGTCCTATCTCCTGCTGGCAGGTCAGCAGTGCCAGGATTTAAAGCTCCTTGGAGAGCAAGAAATTATACAGTTGGCACTTACATCTCTGAATGTGACCCGCTCCTTTTTCGATGAACTTTTAAGACTTTGCAGCTATCAGGAGGAAGAAGGCGAGGGTGTTGGGGGGGGGGGAGAGAAGAGGCTTATCTGAATTTCAGTGTTATATATTCTCTCCTTGAAATGAAAGGCAATCAGAATCATTCGGTGATGATCTGAATAATCAGCATGAGCCTGTCAGTGGTTTGGAGGAGGCATGGCAGCGCATGTGGCAAGGCAAACCTCTGGAGAAAAGGGCACATAGCTTTGAATACTTACAGCTCTTTGCTTTAAAGCCCAATGGCAGTTCAAAGCCAAGGATTGTGGTGTGAAATGGGAAGAGCTTCACAAAGTTTGTTGTTGTTGTTGTTGTTGCTGTTGTTGCTGTTGTTGCTGTTGTTGCTGTTGTTACTTTTATTGTGCTTTTCCAAGTTAACTAACTATAATCCCTGTTACTTGTAGAAATCCCAATACAAAACAACAATACAAAACATGGGAAAAGCTACCCATAAAATCTGAGCCATATTCAGTCAATTTTAAAGACTTTATGTACTTAGGGAGTAAGTCTACTCAAAAGAGCTTTTGGTGCCACTGACCCACCTTGTCTCCTCACATAGGTGGTGGTGGTTGTTGGGTTATTTTATTCTATTGCCGACCCTTCATCCTATGTTCCCAAGGTGGGTTACAACAATCTAAAATTCAACATTAAAACCATTAAAAAACTTTCCATTAAAAGCACAGTAAAAAAAATAGGGTGAGTCCTGAAAATATATCTCTCAGGGGTCAAAGTCTGGGATAAAGAGGTTGTCAATAGAGACCACAATCCTGCTAAAGTTTTCTGCCAGGTTCCTAATCTTGTGCCTCTTCAAACCACTCCTGGCTGCTTGTCCTCCCTTTACCAACCCACAACTCACTCACTCGGAAATGTTCACCACAGAAAGGACTTGACTTGTTGCCTAGTCCTGAGCCAGTCGTGGCGCTTTACCAGGGAAAGCAGAAGTGATTTATCTGCAGTTCCAGTCTTTTCTTCTTCCATTGGTTCTCCACTCTCTTCTGCTCCTCCTGAATTCTGGTTTAAGTTGGAGATTTTCTTAGCTCAATCCTACAACTGGAGAATGCATGCTTGGCCATAGCCTCAGTTTGTATGGGTTGTATCCAACAAAGGTTATATGCCTAGGGAGGCTTTCAATGGTCTCCTGGTCACTGCATCAGCGCAAGCATTCTGCTTCCCAAACCTGCATGCCATTTGGGGGTTCTCCTCCAAAGTGGACTGGGGGGATTAGTTGAATCCAGCCTAGAGTTGACCCATTTAAATTAATAAATCACAAATCAGTCATGTCCATAAACTTCTGTGGGTCTACTGTAAGTAGGACTAGCAATGGGTACCACCTTATCTCTATCTCCCATCTTCACCATCAATGTGAAGGCGTGGAATGGTAAAACACTAACAACCACAACAACCACAACCCAATCCATACCTTGATATGATTATTCTACAAATTATTTCCATGTGTGAACATGTTTTTCGGGATGGGCAAGAAATGCATTTCAGTTTGTATTTAAAGGCAGACCCACCTATTTTGCACTTTCTTAAACAGTATTCAAACCAAAACATAGCTACTCTTTGAAATTTGCACTTCTCTGAATTCTGCAATACAGTTCTTTGACCAAGTATTGTGTACAAAAATGCATATGCTTGGGCAACATGTGCCTAAATATCCATATATTTGTGAAAATAGCATACATTGTATAAGGAGAAAGTGGTTTGCAAAAATGTGTATTTTAGAGAAAGTTAGCATAGGGAAATAGGAAAAATGGTGAATGCATAGCACTAGGGAAATTTTGTAATAGTGTTGGTGAACTTTTTTGAGAATGTTTTTTCTATAAAAAAATGAACAAAATTGCAGACTGATATGGACACGTGGAGAACCAAAATCAAGCCTGAAGATGTGAGAAACTGAAAATGTACCTGCGTGTAAAAAAAAAGGGAGTCATAAATTAGCTGAATAGGCTGAAAACTTTAGCAAACTACACATGCCCAGTAGTTTGTACATAATTTAGAAAGAGAGAGCCCTGAAGTCAGTGGTTCTGCTTGGAAATGAGGCTAGATTAATTCAGAACTCCAAAATCCAGAGAGATCTTTACCATGCTAGAATTGGGAGGCATTAATGCTTATTCCAGTAATCGTTCAAATACTTTTTTTTTAAGGGCTTCCCTCCAGAAGAGATTGTGGATTTTAGCATGAATAATTTACCCATTTGTCTGATTTTAACTGGGTATTTTGGCCACACTCCTACATACCATTATACACACTTAAATGCCGAATGCTTTGAATTTAAATTCGAGTTACTGTGCACAGAACTATACTGTGTGTGTGTGTGTGTGTGTGTGTGTGTGTGTGTGCGCGCGCGCCTTGGCCCCGCCCCTTGCCCCCCCCCAAGTTTTGATCCTGGGTACGCCCCTGCACTACAAAGGGGGCATTTAAATAACCTATCCACTAAATGCAACCTAATGGTTTAATGAAAATATGGATGGATTGATGGCTAAGTCCAGCCATGGATGACTTAGAATACTCAGAGTGCTTTTACAATCAACCCCTCTTCCCAAAGAACCCTGTGAATGGTAGCTCTGTGAGGGGAGTAGGGGTCTTCTAATAACTCTCAGCATCTTGAACAAACTACAGAGCCATGGCCATTAAAGTGTTACCAAAGTGTTATCAAAGCATGGTGTGCATGTGACCTTATAGGATTGTTGTAACCATTCTGGCAATAACTTACGCATTTATTCAAAGTATCTATACCTTATGCTTCAGCCAGAAAAGCTCCTAGATCAGTTTACCTATCAATGAAACAGCGCTGTCCCTTCCCCTCCAGATGCTACAACATGGGCGTACCCAGCGCGGGGCAGGAGGGGGCAGCTGCCCCCCCTAGAAGCAGGGCCGGCGCATGAGAGAGGCGCTGCCGGCGGGGCTGGTGGGCAGAGGCGGAGCACAGCCCAGTGGAGCGTGAGTTCGGCATTCCCGCCCACCACGCTGCACCCTCCCTCCAGCTCCTCGTCACACCCTCCGGCATTCCCCTCCTCTGAATGCAGGATCCCACTGCCACCGATTCTGCTGCTGAACTGCGTTCAGCAGGAGGGGAAAAGAAAAAAGGAGAGTGCTTCTGGGCATGCGGGGCACCTTAAAAGGCCACCACATTATAGCCGCTTGGCGGAGCGGGCGCTAAGAAGCTTGCCCTCTTGTGCACTGTTCCCTGGGAGCAAGTCCCATTGAACTCAGCAGCTCCTGCTGCTGCCGCCGGCGGCCCCCTCGCCCGGCAGCCATCACGCTCTAGCTCCTCCCCCGCCCCACCGTGCACACTTCCTCCCTTCCCTCGCGTGCCTTGGCCCCGCCCCTTGCCCCCCCCCAAGTTTTGATCCTGGGTACGCCCCTGCACTACAATCTAAATAGACATGACATGGAGAGGAAGAGAGGAAATAAGCAGACCCAAGGCAACTGCTGTGAGGTACAACCCATCGGGGTAGACTTTGGTCTATCAAGTTTCAGCAGCACCCTGTGCGAGACCAAAATTCAGTGCCCCGCCTCTCACCTTCCATTCTGCTCAACTCACTATGCCATAGTTGTGCCACCCTGTGGTGCCCCCTAGGCTTGGCGCCTAGTGTGGCAGAACTGGTCAAGCGGTCCTAAATCCACTCCAGAACCCATCTCCTCAAGGAAGCAGAGACTCTGATCCTAGAAGCCATATCTCCCAGAGACACAATCTGTCCAGCCAGTTGTTTACATCCAGTACTGAAAGCACTTTCCCTCACAGTGTACAGTTAAAGGAATTTGCTGGCAACTTAGATGGCAAGGGTTGGATAACTTCTTGGAGGATAGAGCTATCAATGGCTTCTACTAACCCTGATGGCTATGTTCTAACCTCCACCACTGGAGGCGGTATACTTCTGAATACCAGTTGCTGGAGATTACAGGAGGGGGGTGCTGCTGCGTTCAGATCTTGCTTGTGGGCTTCATCTGGTTGGCCACTGCCAGAACAGGATGTTGGACTAGATGGACCACATACCTGATCCAGCCGGGCTCTCCTTATCTTCTTATTTTAAAGCTACCAAGGTCATAGCTGCCAAGTTTTCACTTTTCTCGCGAGGAAGCCTATTCAGCATAAGGGAAAATCCCTGTAAAAAAGGGATAACTTGGCAGCTATGCAAGGTTGCAATTTAGAAACACTTCCTGGGAGTATGCTCCATTTAACTCAGAGGGACTCACATCAGAGTAGACCTGCAAAGGATTGAGCTTCAAAAGATCATGCTGCACACAGGGGTGCCAACTTGAATAAAATATTGGGGGTAAGCCCCACCCTGATCACATGATGTGGCACACACACCCCATTTGAATGGCAATGCTCATCAACTTGGCGTGGGGCAGCCCCCTCAAATATTTTATTGAGAGGGGTGAAGGGACCTCAGCCCCTAGGAGCTGACACCTATGGTTCCACAACTCCCTGGTGCTTGAGGTGACAGTGAGAGTTTCATGCTGTTCTGTTGACGAAAATGGACAACATTGGCGGTTTCTCTGTCCTGTGCCCGACATCTTCAGAATAATGACTAAATATCACTAAGAGAAGCAGGCAGACCACCCACAGTCCTGCTGCATTTTGGTTCCAGCAGCTGCAAAGATAATAAAGCAAAGGCAGGCTTATGAAATTTTGAAACTCTGCCTGGCAGGCCCATTTCTACTTCAAGGGGAAAATAAAAATGAAAATCCATGAGTCCAATAACTTCCACAATTCAACTCATCATTATTTTTTTTAAAGAATCTAATGGTTCAGAGGGGGAAATCCACATCTTGATATTCTAGCTCCCTTTAAACAAGGACCCCATCTGGACTGTACCTTGAAAGCAGTGTCGTACCACTTTAAACAACCATGGCTTCCCCCAAAGCATCCTGGGAGCTGTGGTTTCTTAAGGGAGCTGTGAGATGTTGGGAGAACTTTATTCCCCTCACAGAAGGAATGGATGGAGCACGCATGCACAGTCAACTGCCTAACGGTGTCCGCATCACATAAATTAGTTATACCCTGCCCATCTGGCTGGGTTTCCCCAGCAACTCTGGGCGGCTTCCAACAGAAAAATAAAATAAAATAATCGATTAAACATTAAACGCCTCCCTAAACAGGGCTGCCTTCAGGTGTCCTTTAAAAGTCTAGTAGTTATTTTTCTTTTTGACATCTGGTCGGAGGGCGTTCCACAGGGCGGGTGCCACTACCGAGAAGGCCTGGTTCCCTGTAACTTGGCTTCTCGCAATGAGGGAACCGCCAGAAGGCCCTTGGCACTGGACCTCCATGTCCGGGCAGAGCGATGGAGGTGGAGACGCTCCTTCAGGTATACTGGACCGCGGGCGGTTAGGGCTTTAAAGGTCAACACCAACACTTTGAATTGTGCTCGGAAATGTACTGGGAGCCAATGCATGTCTTTCAAGACCGGTGTTATGTGGTCTCGGCGGCCGCTCCCAGTCACCAGTCTAGCTGCCGCATTCTGGATTAATTGTAGTTTCTGGGTCACCTTCAAAGGTAGCCCCACATAGAGAGCATTGCAGTAGTCCAAGCGGGAGATAACTAGAGCATGCACCACTCTGGCGAGACAGTCCGAGGGCACCCAAGGCAACCGCCCTTATGGTCCCCCCCACACACTACACCACTGGACCCATCTAGTCCCACATACCTGTTCTCACAGTGGCTGACCAAAAGCCTGTGGTGGTAAGCCTACAAACTGGACATGAGCACAAGAGCCAACTGTGATTCCCAGTAACTGGTGTTCAGAGGCATGATGCTCAGAGCTACCACTGCTTAAGTAAATCCTATTGAGTTCAGTGGGACTTACAACCAGGTGACTGTGTCTAGAGTTGCAGCCAGAGGCTGTTTACCCTTTCATTATGGAAGCCTGGCCTGTTCCAGCTCATAATTTCTTTGAGAAACCCTGTTTTTGTGCGTGCTGTCTTGGGTGTGAAGAACCATCTGCCTCCGCCAAGTTGGGTAGAAGTGATGCCAAATGAACTTTGCAAAGAGTTATGTAGCCATTGGCATTGCAGTATTACCCGCATGCCTGTTCCCAATCACTCACTGGGAGTTATTTTGTAGTTAACCCCCATAAAGGAGTGTGCGGCTGAACCGAGGCCTGTCAGATTGCGCATTATTTAGAAGCCTTTATTATGATTTTATGGCCTGTCCTTGACAGCTGAGGAAAAAGCCAAGCACTTTAATCTTTCTCTCCCTTTCGTTTGCCGAGTAAGACCTGAGCGCACGGGGCTTTTGATTAATATGTAACAGAGACGCAATTCTCGGCACAAAATCTGCCGTACTTTTGGAAGCCTGGAAAACAAACGGCACCACAATGGTTTAAATCTCGGTCCATTGTATTATATAGACGTCATAAATAATCGAGAGGAGGCGGCTATTGCTGCAGGCTTCATCTACATAACACATCTGAGCTCCCTGTAATGCGTTCAACTTGTCACTTTTACTACAGAGGAGAGGCGATAAAGCTAACAGCTGACTAAACCATACCAGGCCTGGCTTCCTCTGCTCTGTGGCCAATGCTCATTAAGCAATCTTAGATGTGACTTTTTTAAAAGCCATAACTCTTGGAAATATCATTAAAAAGAGAGAGTTGCCGCCAAAAATTAAATGTGTCGTGTGTGTCCACAGCCTTGGTATCTCGGGAGCTTCAATATTTCAATAAATAAATGGAGGTATTTCACAGGTAATGAAAACTGGGGGGGGGGAGGCAAGATAGTCCCATTTCCATCCCCTTATTATTCCCGTTGTTCACTCTGCCCTGCATTCTGGTCCTCTT
This sequence comes from Zootoca vivipara, assembly GCF_963506605.1. NCBI lineage: Eukaryota > Metazoa > Chordata > Lepidosauria > Squamata > Lacertidae > Zootoca > Zootoca vivipara. The sequence goes on along the minus strand of NC_083290.1, from coordinate 10,714,910 downwards.
ATATTCCAGTCTGATTACATTTACAGTCCTCTGTTGGAAGGACGGTCCAAGTCCAATCTTAACAAACCCTAAGAAGGGAAGAGTGGGGCCTTGAAGTTGCCTGTCAACACATAGCACCAGGGTAGTAGACTAGCAAGGCACACACAGGCATAGCTGCCAAGTTTTCCCTTTTCTCACGAGGAAGCCTATTCAGCATAAGGGAATTTCCCTTAAAAAAAGGGATAACTTGGCAGCTATGCACACAGGTCACCTAGTCACAGTCTTCTGCACTATGGCAAGATCTTGGTAATATAAAGCCAACATTTAACACCCTCCCTCCAGCCCTCGTGGTGCTGGCTTAAACTGAGCTTTGGGAAGGAGGCGTGAGGCTCTGGCAAGGTCCCTTTCACCTCCTTCCCAAAGCCCAGTAGCATAGCTGCCAAGTTTTCCCTTTTCTCGCGAGGAAGCCTATTCAGCATAATGGAAAATCCCTTTAAAAAAGGGATAACTTGGCAGCTATGCCCAGTAGGCACTTGTTCAGCTTTGGGGAGGAGGAAGGAGGACTCCAAGACCCTGTCAGAGCCCTCACACCTCCTTCCCAGTGCCTTGCCGGGCGCCCCCCTTGGCAGTGCGCCTAGTGTGGCTGCACTAAACCCACCTCTGGCAAGATATACAATCTTCTTATTTAAATTATAGCCATACATATAAATTAGAATTTGGACATTTTATGCAAATCTGTTTGCCCTCTTTTTTTGGCGATGTATAAATAGTGTCCGTCTGCTACTCACATCGACTCCAGTATATGGTGCAAATATGTTGTTAAACATCACATGGAGAGATCCTCAGTGCGGTCTTTGGGTTGCTTCCCCTACCCCCTCTGTTTTATTGATACACTTTCATGCACATGCGCATCAATAAAGCACTGCATAGACAGCCCTAGAATCATATAATCATAGAGTTGGAGAGTTGGAAGGGACCCTGGGGGCCATCTGGTCCAAACCCCTGCAATGTAGGAATCTCAACTGAAGCACCCCTGGTGCAACCATTGGCTTTTTGCAGTGTTTTATCAATGCACTCAAGGGAATGTGTACACCAATAAAACAGTCCACCAAATGAGTCCTGGTGCAATAGTTGCTTTTGGTCAGTCCCGATTGGGGTTACTATCCCTCTGAAAGAACATTTGGAGCTGCTCCTTGGTCCATCTTTGAGTGTCAGGTAGACTCAGTGGCTAGTTGTGGGGCTTTTTGCCATCTATGGCTGGTGTGCCAATTACGACCATTCTTGGGCAGAAGTAGCCTGGCCATTGTGAATCATGCACCGGTACTTTCAAGACTAGATTGCTTTGATGCACTCGATGCGGAGAATCCCTTGTGCATGGCGCAGAAGCTCCAGCTGGTACAAAATTCTGCCACTAGACTATTAACGGGGTCAGCACTTAACTCTGGCCCTTAAATGTTTGGAACGGACTACTCATAAATGGTACCAGATCGAGTTCAAATTTCTTGTAATAATGTACAAGGCCCTTAACACATTGGGTCAAGGGTATCTTAAGGACGGCTTGGTCCCTTTTAGACCTTCCAGATCACTGAGATCTTTGAGGCAGTCCTGTTGGTGGTTCCGCCCAACTCACATGCATCTCCATGAATTCAGTGCTGAATGCCCAAGCTTGAATGAATGAAACCCTCCCTGCTGAACTTCAGGTGCCTGACAGGTTCCTTGTTCCAGGAGGCATTTTGAAGTAGTGTTCAGGTTTGCGCTAGTTTGTTTTAAATGGATGTGTGCTGTTTCATTCCCTGTATGGTTTATTTTGATGTATACCGCTTAGAAATGCTACTGGCTGAGCAGCATATATAAGTGCTATAAACACTCTGCAAATAGCATGGGTGCTTCTCTGACAGTTGCCTTATATCCCTGAAGGCGGCTGCTGGAACTCTGATGGGGCACATGGCCAACAATGTGTGACATCACTGTTAAAACATCTGCACTGGCTGCCCATCTACTACTGAGCCAAGTTTGAGACTCTTGTATGAATTACAAGGCCCTGAACAATTAAGTTGAGGGTAACTTAGGGACTGCCTGGGCACTTAGATCCCAGCTCGATCACTGAGATCATCTGCAGGAGTGTCATTGGTTGTCCCCCTGAGTTGGCGAAGCTCATCTGACATCAACACAAAATAGAGACTTTCATGTCATCAGTCCAGTCCTGTAGAACAGTGGTCCTCAACCTTGGGCCTCCAGATGTTTATGGCCTACAACTCCCATGATCCCTAGCTAGCAGGACCAGTGGTCAGGGATGGGAATTGTAGTCTCAAAACATCTGGAGGCCCAAGGTTGAGGACCACTGCTGTAGAATACTCTGCCAACAGAGATTCAGCAGGCGCCTTTTGTTCCAACCTTTAAATGCCTGTTTGAAAACTCTCCAGGCTTAGGCGGGCAGGTAGGAACGCCTCTTTCCACAATGCTTAGTTGACGGTCTCTGATTTTAAACTGTCAAGTGGTTGGGTTTTTTAAATTAATTATTATCTAGATGTTATTACTAAACCACTTTGATATATTCTTCTGTTACAGTGATCTCTAATAAATAAGGCTTTTTTTCCCTGCTGTGAGTAGCAAAAGCCCTTCCCAGGAGGAGCACTTCTTGAAGTTCGTTTAGCTGGAGACACTAGAGAATGAACCTTGGACTTTCTGCATGCATGTAAAGCATGTGTGAGAATGACATGCGAGCCCTCCCAATGGTAGCTGGGTGGAAGACAGGGAGCCCGACAGTAGGTGGCGCCAGAGTGAATGGCAGGCAGAGCCAACCTATTCTAGTTTTGTCCCCAGCCTCTCCCTGCTGAGTTCTACAAGGGCAACACAAAGACTAAGGAGCAGGTGGAAACTGATTGGCTTTGTGGTTAACTGCTGGACTTGATATAAGTAAGAAGGCAGGCAGGGGGGGGGGGCTTGCTGAAGACAGACTTAGTTGGCGGGGCAGAGCCCCATTTGCCCCAGGGGACCAGCCTCCAATGGTTCCATCAACCTCAATGCAGTCTCCTTTGTCTGGCAGCATCTCTCCAGGATGTCCTGCAAAGGGTTTTCTCATCATCTGCTCCCACATGGAGGTCTTTTCCAACCATGCTACTTCTTATCATTCCTTCTTCATGGTGGACCACTGAGCTATGGGGCTCTCCTGGGTATATATACTCTCAGAAAGAGCTGAAATTGCCAGTGGAGTCTATGGCAGAGCCTATTAATTCTAGTTTCATCCCTATTCTCAGGGTCAACAACTGAGATTAAAGTGGTCGAGGAGGAAGCTGGCATCCAAGGCTACCCCCCAGCAGGGATGCCAACTTGAATAAAATATGGGGGGCAGGTAAGGCTTGTCCTGCAGAATTGATCACACATACCATTTGAATGGCAATGGCCATCAACTTTGGGCCCCCCGACCCCCTCAAATATTTTATGGGGGGGGCTGAAGAGACCTTGACCCCTAGGAGTTGGCTCCTATGCCCTCCGGGATCGATTGTATGTAAGAAGTCAAGCAGGTGGGCGCTGGAAGAAGTTGGTGGAGCAATTCTCCACTCTCCGTAATGAACCATCCTCCACCACAATTCTCCTTGTTGCATCCGGAAGTCGTACGTTTCTTTTAACAGGCTCCCTGGGTCCACCCACTTCTGCGGATTCACTGCTGTGCCGTGACTCGAAACATTTTAAAACTTGAAAATGAAGGGGAGGTGATGTCACTGGGGCGAGCGGGATCCGGGCAGAACCTTTTGCGGAACAGCCTCCCCTGAACTCTTTTGCTGCCTGCCAGATGGCGTGGTGCAGGAACAGCCTTTCGGAATTAATAACTGCTTCTCTGGAGGGAAAGGTTCATTCAGGAACTGTTTTGCATTTTGGCAGGAGGATCTTTTCATGCCTGGCGTTTCCTAGCTGCTTTGGCTCCGAAACAGGAGATGAACCATGCTCCAAAGGAAGGTTACATTAAAAAAAAAAAATGTGTGTGGGGGGAATGATGATGCTACTTCCCATCTCTCTCTTCCCCCGCACACAAACAACCCCCATACACCCATCAAACCTCCTTCTCTTGGCTCTTAACAGTGCAGCTTTTAATCGAGAAATTATGGTAACTCATATGTGCATTTTGAGAGTATATCACTGCCACAGTTAATTAACAGTTATTAGCGTCGACGTACTGTGCTGTATTATGTGCCACAAATCATTGCGTCTCCCTGTGCAGCTACAGCAATTAAGAACTCCGTCGCACCTTCTGTATAGTCATTTGGTCTGCATCCAGGTCTTTTCAAAACTGGAAATTGCTAATCAAATCATTTCTGCTCTGTGCCTTGGAATCGTTTATTCCGTTCCTAATGATGTGCAAACCCCCCCCCAGCCCCGCGCACACTCTCCCCCCATCCCTCCTCCTCCTCCTCCTTTGGCCGTTAACGGAGGCATCCGTGCATCTAACCCATTTCACAAGTCGTCATGCTTTAGAGAGGCGATAATGAACTTGCAGGAAGAAGTGTGGGTTCCTCCTGCTCCTCCTCCTCCTTTTCCTCCTCCCTCCTCCTCCTTTTCCTCCTCCTTCCCCATATTTCTTTCTGCCCCCCCCCTCCCTGCCGCCACACTTTCCACCTAGTAGCAATGTCTCCCCTCTCCTGCTGTTGGGTGATTAAATTCTGAAACTGTAAAATGCATTGACAGGCTTACAAGTCTGACTTGCCAGGGGCTTCCGCCAGCCCCATCTAGCTTCACTCTTAGGCTCGGCAAGATCCCTGCCTGATCAATTTGTCATCCCTCTAAATGGAAACTAATTACCTCCCAGGGAAAGATTGCAAGCTGATGACACCCTATGCCTCTGCAACCTAGTTCTGCAGGAGGTTAAGGCATCAAGGGCCAAGGAGATATGTGTGCTAATGGGCCAATCCTGAAACAGAAACAGAAACATAGACAGTTACAGGTAGGTAGCCGTGTTGGTCTGAGTCGAAGCAAATTAAAAAAAATTCCTTCAGTAGCACCTTAAAGACCAACTAAGTTTATATTTTGGTATGAGCTTTCGTGTGCATGCACACTTCTTCAGATACACTAGAAACCTGTTTCTAGTGTATCTGAAGAAGTGTGCATGCACACGAAAGCTCATACCAAAATATAAACTTAGTTGGTCTTTAAGGTGCTCCTGAAGGAATTTTTTTATTTTGCTAGAAACATAGACAGCTATGGCAGGGCAGGCGATGAGAAGGCCAATTGGAAGGAAGTAGATCCCTAAGAAGATCTCTCCAGGATCAGCCCAAGCATCCAATATAGAGATGGAGGAGAAATCTGACTCGCTTCCCATTTAAAGGCAAACCTGCCTACCTCCTGCTTCCTCAAACATCACATGAACCAAAACCCATTCCTTCTTTAGAATTTGCACTTCTCTGAATTTTGCAATGTAGTTATCCAGCCAAATAATGTGTACAAAAATGCATATGCTAGTATAATGTGTGCATTTTAAAAATGCCCCTATCGGTGAAAATAACATACAAAAATGCATTATAATGGGGAAATTGTTTTGCACAAATGTGCATATTAGGCACAGTTGCATATGTGCATGTGTATCTTAGAAGAAATTTGTGCTAAAATGCTGCTGAATTTTCACGGGGACTTGCTTTTTAAAGCAAAACAAAAAACAAATCACAAACTGATGTGGAAATGTGGAGAACTTAATATGTGAAAAATGAGAAACAGGGAAATCAAAATTGACAGATTCAACCATCCCTAGTCCCATAGGTTTCAGTTCAGTTGCCAGCTAGATGCTTCGAAGAAGCCTTAAAAGCTTCTTAGACCAAGACTCCATCGCTTGCCCATCAGCAGCTGGTATTCATTCAGGGGCTTACTTGCCCTGTACCAGGAGGTTCAATTATGACAAAACCTCCATGCATTTGCCTAACCTTTCATTAAGCCAGTGGGCCTCATCATGTGCATCTTCAGCGTTTTCCAGATGCACCTCTATGAGGAAGGAATTCCACAGTTTAGAGGTTGCTACAGAGAATGCCCTCTGCCAGGCCACCCCCACCGTGAATTTCTGAGGGGAGCAGAACCATCAGAAGGGCTTCCTCAGCTGATCTGAACACCTAAGAGTGCCTGTTAGGAGGAAGTTTCAGGTATTTGGGGGCCTAAGCTTTTGAATTATGGTGCTGGAAGAGACTCTTGAGAGTCCCATGGACTGCGAGAAGATCAAACCTATCCATTCTTAAGGAAATCAGCCCTGATTGCTCACTGGAAGGACAGATCCTGAAGCTGATGCTCCAATACTTTGGCCACCTCATGAAAAGAGAAGACTCCCTGGGAAAGACCCTGATGTTGGGAAAGATGGAGGGCACAAGGAGAAGGGGACGACAGAGGATGAGATGGTTAAACATTGTTCTCGAAGCTACCAACATGAGTCTGACCAAACTGCGGGAGGCAGTGCTCTGGTCCATGGGGTCACGAAGAGTTGGATACGACTAAATGACTAAACAAGAAGAAGTAGTAGTAGAAGAAGAAGAAGTCATTTAGGGCTTTAAATGCAAGCACAAACACCTTGGATTGGGTCCATAAACTAACTGGCAGCCAATGTGACTATTTCAGAACAGGGTTTATATGAGTTCTAAAGGCAACCACAGCCAGTAATCTGGCTGCCACCTTCTGAACCAGCTGCAATTTCCAAGTCTTCAAGGGCAACCCCACCTAAAGTGCATTGTGGTTATCCAGCCTGAAAGTTATCTGTGCTAGATGACTGCTGGAGTCCCTTCCAATTCTCCAATTCTATGAGAGTGTCGAGTATCATGGTCAAGTAATCTCTGTCCCAAAGGAG